>NW_021822941.1:2098081-2416048 GCF_901001165.1 Salmo trutta | reverse complement strand
TACTCCTGAATGTCAACCTACTCCTGAGGCCAACAAGGTTTGGGGGGGAAACAGTGTACTAAAATGCACAGGGCACATGGAAGAGGTTTCATGGACAGACATGGAAATATCAGTTAGAAAGAGGAGTTTAAAGATACAACTACATCATGTGTTGATAATATGATTATAGGATAATGTCTTTGACTGACAGATAATGTAATATTTTTTAAAGAAAACCAATGGAACAGGAGATCTCATATAAAATAACACCAACGTTTCTATGGGGGATTTTGTCAACAGGCTACTTTGAAGCAAGGTAAGACAGCCTCATAATACAGTATGAAGTAAAACGTCCAGGTTTCAAAGCATTAAGGAACAGAAACAATATAGAGATGGTAATGACAGACCTGTCTTCTGGTAGCTGGAAAGGCTTTCTCTAAAACCTCTATTCAATGTTAAACAGCTACAAAGTAGTCTATACCTACCTGTCATGATATCATGATTATTTGCATCAATCCAGTGGCCATTTCTTCTGCAAACTCCAGTCCACCCTGCTAATCAACCAACAGTGTTTGGTGCCTGTATACTTGAATTAAAGGGGAACTACTCTCAAAAATAATAAAAATTAACGTTTCTTATATTCTTCCCAGACCTCAAATGTGGTCTCCTGATGTGGTTTAAGCATTGTTATGGACAGAACATACAATTGTATTGTTTATCTGTTTACATTATTACTTTTTTTAAAGATTTGAAACCTGTGAATTTCTGACTCAGTTTCTCGGTTTCAATAAAAAGTATACTATTATCCTACTGAACAGTACAGCTTGGGTTGGTCTACTATTATCCTACTGACCAGTACAGCTTGGGTTGGTCTACTATTATCCTACTGACCAGTACAGCTTGGGTTGGTCTACTATTATCCTACTGACCAGTACAGCTTGGGTTGGTCTACTATTATCCTACTGAACAGTACAGCTTGGGTTGGTCTACTATTATCCTACTGAACAGTACAGCTTGGGTTGGTCTACTATTATCCTACTGAACAGTACAGCTTGGGTTGGTCTACTATTATCCTACTGAACAGTACAGCTTGGGTTGGTCTACTATTATCCTACTGAACAGTACAGCTTGGGTTGGTCTACTATTATCCTACTGAACAGTACAGCTTGGGTTGGTCTACTATTATCCTACTGAACAGTACAGCTTGGGTTGGTCTACTATTATCCTACTGACCAGTACAGCTTGGTTTGGTCTACTATTATCCTACTGAACAGTACAGCTTGGGTTGGTCTACTATTATCCTACTGAACAGTACAGCTTGGGTTGGTCTACTATTATCCTACTGAACAGTACAGCTTGGGTTGGTCTACTATTATCCTACTGAACAGTACAGCTTGGGTTGATCTACTATTATCCTACTGAACAGTACAGCTTGGGTTGGTCTAGTATTATCCTACTGACCAGTACAGCTTGGGTTGGTCTACTATTATCCTACTGAACAGTACAGCTTGGGTTGGTCTACTATTATCCTACTGAACAGTACAGCTTGGGTTGGTCTACTATTATCCTACTGAACAGTACAGCTTGGGTTGGTCTACTATTATCCTACTGAACAGTACAGCTTGGGTTGGTCTACTATTATCCTACTGACCAGTACAGCTTGGGTTGATCTACTATTATCCTACTGACCAGTACAGCTTGGGTTGATCTACTATTATCCTACTGAACAGTACAGCTTGGGTTGGCCTGACTGTGAAAGACCAATATGAACAGTACAGCTTGAGTTGGTCTGACTGTTAAAGATCAATATGGGATTTATAATTTTAGGTCATTCAGAGTGTATGTCACTGTGTCTCATGCTGTTCACACAGGGGGCCTTTCCTTCACTGGGCCGTTTGGAAAATGTTTTACTAAATTAGAGTACTGTATACCCACTTCTCCAGGCACCACTACACCACTGGCCGACACAACAGCTTTCAACATACCAGTATTTAGTTTGGAAACTTTCTAAAGAAATGCTGGTATAAATAATACAATATTAAAATACATCAAATTATCCATTTATTTGTTTCTAAAGTGGTTGCACTGCTGTGACAAACAGTTGTACTGCACTACAGTGCTAAAATAATTGATATTCTTAAAGTTGATCTTGTTTTTGCAGGGGGACTCTTATTTAGAAGAAAATAATCTGATGTTGTGCTGCCTGCATATTATCCTGCTGCTTGCAGAATGATAATATAGGCTTTTAACCTCGAATATGTGTACGGTGTGCTGCGAGGTACAAACTTCAGAGATCTCTACAGAGAGCCACATCAATAAGAGGTTCTTTCCACAAGGGGGCAACAAACGCCAGTTAATATTCCAGAATAGAGCACCACAGAATATATAGGCTCCCTTTGCTAAGTGGTCAATGTGGAGATCCTCTGGCCTGGGCCAGGCCTGCATCCCAAAAGTATTTACTGCTTCCTGAAGTGTGCACTCGTTCACTACTCCCCATAAAGTGTAAAAGCATTGGATTGGTGAAGGCATAGGTTAAAGCATGAGTTTCCATACTAATCAATTCCTGTCAAATCCTGTCCTTGAAGGGAAGAGAACAAGTGTACACTTTGGGAGGAGGAGAGATTATTGGGGCACAGACCAGGTATGCAGACGTTTCCCAGCCCAGTACCACTTCAACACATACCAATCAATCAATATATCATCAAATCCTTTATGATTAGCCAATTTAACTTCAGGCGTTTCAGTGGTGGTCTGGAACAAAATCCTGCAAGGCCTGTATCTCTCCAGGGTTGGTGGGTCACTGTATCTCTCCAGGGTTGGTGGGTGACTGTATCTCTCCAGGGTTGGTGGGTGACTGCATCTCTCCAGGGTTGGTGGGTGACTGCATCTCTCCAGGGTTGGTGGGTGACTGTATCTCTCCAGGGTTGGTGGGTGACTGTATCTCTCCAGGGTTGGTGGGTGACTGTATCTCTCCAGGGTTGGTGGGTGACTGAATCTCTCCAGGGTTGGTGGGTGACTGTATCTCTCCAGGGTTGGTGGGTGACTGTATCTCTCCAGGGTTGGTGGGTGACTGTATCTCTCCAGGGTTGGTGGGTGACTGTATCTCTCCAGGGTTGGTGGGTGACTGTATCTCTCCAGGGTTGGTGGGTGACTGAATCTCTCCAGGGTTGGTGGGTGACTGTATCTCTCCAGGGTTTGGGTGACTGTATCTCTCCAGGGTTGGTGGGTGACTGTATCTCTCCAGGGTTGGTGGGTGACTGTATCTCTCCAGGGTTGGTGGGTGACTGTATCTCTCCAGGGTTGGTGGGTGACTGTATCTCTCCAGGGTTGGTGGGTGACTGTATCTCTCCAGGGTTGGTGGGTGACTGTATCTCTCCAGGGTTGGTGGGTGACTGTATCTCTCCAGGGTTGGTGGGTGACTTCTGGACCCTGACCAGACATGGAGTAGTTGGCTCTGCATTTACACTCACAGCAAACCCACCTATCACCACACACACACACACACACACACACACACACACACACACACACACACACACACACACACACACACACACACACACCACACACACACACACACACACACACACACACACACCAGGACAACAATACATCATAGTCTATGGAGGATAAATAACTACACACCAGGACAACAATACATCATAGTCTATGGAGGATAAATAACTACACACCAGGACAACAATACATCATAGTCTATGGAGGATAAATAACTACACAGGACAACAATACATCATAGTCTATGGAGGATAAATAACTACACACCAGGACAACAATACATCATAGTCTATGGAGGATAAATAACTACACACCAGGACAACAATACATCATAGTCTATGTGGATAAATAACTACACACCAGGACAACAATACATCATAGTCTATGGAGGATAAATAACTACACACCAGGACAACAATACATCATAGTCTATGGAGGATAAATAACTACACACCAGGACAACAATACATCATAGTCTATGGAGGATAAATAACTACACACCAGGACAACAATACATCATAGTCTATGGTGGATAAATAACTACACACCAGGACAACAATACATCCTAGTCTATGTGGATAAATAACTACACACCAGGACAACAATACATCATAGTCTATGTGGAGGATAAATAACTACACACCAGGACAACAATACATCATAGTCTATGTGGAGGATAAATAACTACACACCAGGACAACAATACATCATAGTCTATGGAAGATAAATAACTACACCAGGACAACAATACATCATAGTCTATGGAGGATAAATAACTACACACCAGGACAACAATACATCATAGTCTATGGAGGATAAATAACTACACACCAGGACAACAATACATCATAGTCTATGGAGGATAAATAACTACACACCAGGACAACAATACATCATAGTCTATGGAGGATAAATAACTACACACCAGGACAACAATACATCATAGTCTATGGAGGATAAATAACTACACACCAGGACAACAATACATCATAGTCTATGGAGGATAAATAACTACACACCAGGACAACAATACATCATAGTCTATGGAGGATAAATAACTACACACCAGGACAACAATACATCATAGTCTATGGAGGATAAATAACTACACACCAGGACAACAATACATCATAGTCTATGTGGATAAATAACTACACACCAGGACAACAATACATCACAGTCTATGGAGGATAAATAACTACATACCAGGACAACAATACATCATAGTCTATGGAGGATAAATAACTACACACCAGGACAACAATACATCATAGTCTATGGAGGATAAATAACTACACACCAGGACAACAATACATCATAGTCTATGGAGGATAAATAACTACACACCAGGACAACAATACATCATAGTCTATGGAGGATAAATAACTACACACCACGACAACAATACATCATCTATGGAGGATAAATAACTACACACCAGGACAACAATACATCATAGTCTATGGAGGATAAATAACAACACACCAGGACAACAATACATCATAGTCTATGGATAAATAACTACACACCAGGACAACAATACATCATAGTCTATGGAGACAAACACACACCAGGACAACAATACATCATAGTCTATGGAGGATAAATAACTACACACCAGGACAACAATACATCATAGTCTATGGAGGATAAATAACTACACACCAGGACAACAATACATCATAGTCTATGGAGGATAAATAACTACACACCAGGACAACAATACATCATAGTCTATGGAGGATAAATAACTACACACCAGGACAACAATACATCATAGTCTATGGAGGATAAATAACTACACACCAGGACAACAATACATCATAGTCTATGGAGGATAAATAACTACATTGATGTCTTCTCTTCTCTCTTTCTGTTTGTTTGTAGTTTCTCACTGTTTGAATTAGCAGGTGTTATTATTAGCCCCTCATCTGTGTATCAGAGAGAGAGAGAGACAGAAAGACAGACGAAAAGAGCGAGAGACACAGAGAGAGAGAGAGACAGACAGAAGAGTCCCCTAAGATAGCTGGACCTGGGGCTTTGTTCACAAACACAAACAGACCCCACAGAGCCCCAGGACAGCAAACATATTAGACCCAACCTGTAACGTGGGTCGTCTAAAGGAGAACAAGGCGCAGCGTGTATAGTGCTCTCTCTTTTCTTTAATGAAAAAACACTTCAACAAAACGCAACCGACAACAGTTCCGTAGTGTGCACTCGACTAAACGGAAAACAACTACCCACACATGAAAAACAGGCTGCCTAAGTATGGCTTCCAATCAGAGACAACGATAGACAGCTGCCTCTGATTGGAAACCATACCTGGCCAAAACATAGAAAACAAAAACATAGAAATAGAAATCTAGAAAACCCCACATAGAAACAGAAAACCAAAACCACCCAAAACACCCACCTGTCACGCCCTGACCACTCTACTATGGAAAATGACCTCTTACAAGGATCAGGACGTGACACAACCAAATCATGAATAAACAAAAAGATAATTACTTGACACATTGGAAAGAATTAACAAAGAATAAAAGAGCAAACTAGAATGTTATTTAGCCCTGAACAGAGAGAACACAGAATGTTATTTAGCCCTGAACAGAGAGAACACAGAATGTTATTTAGCCCTGAACAGAGAGAACACAGAATGTTATTTAGCCCTGAACAGAGAGAACACAGAATGTTATTTAGCCCTGAACAGAGAGAACACAGAATGTTATTTAGCCCTGAACAGAGAGAACACAGAATGTTATTTAGCCCTGAACAGAGAGAACACAGAATGTTATTTAGCCCTGAACAGAGAGAACACAGAATGTTATTTAGCCCTGAACAGAGAGAACACAGAATGTTATTTAGCCCTGAACAGAGAGAACACAGAATGTTATTAGCCCTGAACAGAGAGAACACAGAATGTTATTTAGCCCTGAACAGAGAGAACACAGAATGTTATTTAGCCCTGAACAGAGAGAACACCGAATGTTATTTAGCCCTGAACAGAGAGAACACCGAATGTTATTTAGCCCTGAACAGAGAGAACACAGAATGTTATTTAGCCCTGAACAGAGAGAACACAGAATGTTATTTAGCCCTGAACAGAGAGAACACAGAATGTTATTTAGCCCTGAACAGAGAGAACACAGAATGTTATTTAGCCCTGAACAGAGAGAACACAGAATGTTATTTAGCCCTGAACAGAGAGAACACAGAATGTTATTTAGCCCTGAACAGAGAGAACACAGAATGTTATTTAGACCTGAACAGAGAGAACACAGAATGTTATTTAGACCTGAACAGAGAGAACACAGAATGTTATTTAGCCCTGAACAGAGAGAACACAGAATGTTATTTAGCCCTGAACAGAGAGAACACAGAATGTTATTTAGCCCTGAACAGAGAGAACACAGAATGTTATTTAGCCCTGAACAGAGAGAACACAGAATGTTATTTAGACCTGACAGAGAGAACACAGAATGTTATTTAGACCCTGAACAGAGAGAACACAGAATGTTATTTAGCCCTGAACAGAGAGAACACAGAATGTTATTTAGCCCTGAACAGAGAGAACACAGAATGTTATTTAGCCCTGAACAGAGAGAACACAGAATGGTATTTAGCCCTGAACGAGAGAACACAGAATGTTATTTTAGCCTGAACAGAGAGAACACAGAATGTTATTTAGCCCTGAACAGAGAGAACACAGAATGTTATTAGCCCTGAACAGAGAGAACACAGAATGTTATTTAGCCCTGAACAGAGAGAACACAGAATGTTATTTAGCCCTGAACAGATGAGAACACAGAATGTTATTTAGCCCTGAACAGAGAGAACACAGAATGTTATTTAGCCCTGAACAGAGAGAACACAGAATGTTATTTAGCCCTGAACAGAGAGAACACAGAATGTTATTAGCCCTGAACAGAGAGAACACAGAATGTTATTTAGCCCTGAACAGAGAGAACACAGAATGTTATTTAGCCCTGAACAGAGAGAACACAGAATGTTATTTAGCCCTGAACAGAGAGAACACAGAATGTTATTTAGCCCTGAACAGAGAGAACACAGACTGTTATTTAGCCCTGAACAGAGAGAACACAGAATGTTATTTAGCCCTGAACAGAGCGAACACAGACTGTATTAGCCCTGAACAGAGAGAACACAGAATGTTATTTAGCCCTGAACAGAGAATGTTATTTAGCCCTGAACAGAGAGAACACCGAATGTTATTTAGCCTGACAGAGAGAACACAGAATGTTATTTAGTCCTGAACAGAGAGAACCACAGATGTTATTTAGCCCTGACACAGAGAGTACACATGTGGCAGAATACGTGACAACTTTGTCTGACCCAAACTTAAGGAAAGCTTTGACTATGTACAGACTCAGTGAGCATAGCCTTGCTATTGAGAAAGGCCGCCGTAGGCAGACCTCAAATCAAATCAAATTGTATTACTTACGAGCCACAATCAACAGTGCAGTTAAAAAAAATATGAATAAGAAATGAAAGTAACAAGTAAATAAAGAGCAGCAGCAACATAACAATAGCAAGACTATATACAGGTGGTACCTGGCTCTCAAGAGAAGACAGGCTATGTGCACACAGCCCACAAAATGAGGTGGAAACTGAGATGCACTTACTAACCTCCTGCCAAATGTATGTTAATTCATACTGTATGTTGTAGTCTGTCCAAGAGGAGAATCACACAAGACTGATCTCAGTTAATTCATACTGTATGTTGTAGTCTGTCCAAGAGGGGAATCACACAAGACTGATCTCAGTTAATTCATACTGTATGTTGTAGTCTGTCCCAAGAGGGGAATCACACAAGACTGATCTCAGTTAATTCATACTGTATGTTGTAAGTCTGTCCAAGAGGAGAATCACACAAGACTGATCTCAGTTAATTCATACTGTATGTTGTAGTCTGTCCAAGAGGAGTATCACACAAGACTGATCTCAGTTAATTCAATACTGTATGTTGTAGTCTGTCCAAGAGGGGAATCACACAAGACTGATCTCAGTTAATTCATACTGTATGTTGTAGTCTGTCCAAGAGGGGAATCACACAAGACTGACAGCCTGTCATTATTAAAAAGCATTCAGTTGATTACATGGCAGTTTAGAGAGCAACATCATAACAATAATCTACATCATAATCAATAATCAATATCAGAACATTTATAATCAATTAAATTATATCTATATACTACTAACAACATCATAACAATAATCTACATCATAATCAATATCATAACATTTATAATCAATAACATCATTATCTATATATTACTACAACATCATAACAATAATCTACATCATAATCAATAATCAATATAATAACATTTATAATCAATAACATCATTATCTATATACTACTAACAACATCATAAACAATAATCTACATCATATTCAATATTATAACATTTATAATCAATAACATCATTATCTATATATTACTAACAACATCATAACAATAATCTACATCATAATCAATAATCAATATAATAACATTTTTAATCAACAACATCATGAGAGGTAACAACAACAACAACAAACCCTTTATTAAAAAATGTTTCAAAATACAAAGAATGAACAGATGATTATAATAATACATGGACTAATAATGGAAACTCTTCAAGATAAAGAATCTAAGAGACACTAAATAAGATAAAGAATCTAAGAGACACTAAATAAGATAAAGAATCTAAGAGACACTAAATAAGATAAAGAATCTAAGAGACACTAAATAAGATAAAGAATCTGAGAGACACTAAATAAGATAAAGAATCTAAGAGACACTAAATAAGATAAAGAATCTAAGACACTAAATAAGATAAAGAATCTAAGAATCATACCCCATGTTACCCAGAACCCCATGTTACCCAAAACCCCATGTTACCCAAAACCCCATGTTACCCAGAACCCCATGTTACCCAGAACCCCATGTTACCCAAAACCCCATGTTACCCAAAACCCCATGTTACCCAGAACCCCATGTTACCCAGAACCCCATGTTACCCAGAACCCCATTTTACCCAGAACCCCATTTTACAAAGAACCCCATGTTACCCAGAACCCCATGTTACCCAAAACCCCATGTTACCCAGAACCCCATGTTACCCAGAACCAATTTTACCCAGACCCCATGTTACAAAGAACCCCATGTTACCCAGAACCCCATGTTACCCAGAACCCCATGTTACCCAGAACCCCATGTTACAAAGAACCCCATGTTACCCAGAACCCCATGTTGCCCAGAACCCCATGTTACCCAGAACCCCATGTTACCCAGAACCCCATGTTTCTCTGGTGGTAAAAACCAAACTAAAAGGAATAATGGTGGTTACAGTCACTCCTTTTAGATTTCTTCCAAGGTTCTAGAAAGATGAACTAATTCTGAACTTGTTATTAAAATTAGAACCACTTCAGGTTTGTCACCACATTTTAAACACCAGTCCACTGCTGACCATCCATTTAAAACACAAAACTGACCTAAGATCAGCATGTAGGGTCAGCTTCATTATACTCCTACTCCGTCCCCTGGGCTTGCTCTCTCCTCTCTCCGGTCCAGCTTCAGCTCTGGAGCTCAGAGAGACCATCTCCATGGCATTGACATAAAGATCCATGCTGCTCACCCTGTTCACTCTCTTCTGCCTCCTGGTGGGCTAGGGAGACACAACACCAACAGTCAGACAATTACTCTCTAGTATCTCCATTCTCTCTCCCTCCCTCTCCCTCTAGTTGAAATGACTTGTAACGTCTGAGTAAATGTCTTTACCTTGTAGTACAGGTAGGAGGTGGTGATGCCTGTCAGTAGGATCAGCAGCACTACAACGTGTCTGATGATGAAGGCTGGCGAGGAGAGGCTGAAAAAGAAACCCCTTTGATGAAGGGACTGATCATCATCACATAGATCTGTGGGAAATCTGTCAATGACAAAGTTATAAGTCTGGTTCATGTTCAGTTACCTGTGATGGTGAGGGAGAGGAGCTCACTCTCAGAGGAGAAGTTATGAGAGAAAACATCATTGTCATAAATACATCTGTAGTTCTCTTGGTGGGAGTCATCTGCAGCAGGGAAGAGGAAGGCAGCAGAGTGATTGACAGCTGGCTGGGTCTGGGTTCTGTTGGAGCCGGTGAACGTGAGGAGGAAGGAGCCTCCTGGGTACTGTGGCTGAGTGGAGCAGGTGATGGTGAAGCTGTAGCCCCTGAACACCTCGGGCCCCTGGTGGCCCTTGGAGACCCCTCCCATTGAGTCAGTCAGGGAGATTTCAGGCTGGACCAGGAGATCTGTAACAATAAAAGAGAACAAGAAAAACCTCTTCAACTAGTTTCCTATAGATATGACAATAACATCAGCATGTAACAGTGCTAGCCACCCTCCCTCACAGGGGCAACATGAGTAGTGGGCCTACAGTCACTGAGACAACATATGTTGATATCAGGCTTAAGCAGGACATCTGGACAAGAGGAGAGAAAAAGAAAACGTAGCTCCTCAACTACTTTCCTCATTTAGATATGACAATAACATGACATGTGACAGTGGTAGTGAGTAGAGACGTTCACTGAGATAACACTCAAATACAAAAGCATTCTGGGATATTTAAGTTGTATTTGATTCCTACTTGACTGAGTGATCTATTTAGTAAAGCAGACTGACAAGCTAAACAGTCATCATGAGAGGTGCAGAGGAAGTTGTATGAATGAAGGAAATCAGTTGAATATAATTATAATATCTTGTTATTACCTGAGCAGATCACTGTGAATCCAGGACGGAGATAATAAATTTGAAACACTCCCTCAGTGAAGAACTCAGACCCCAAAACAGGAAACTCTAAACCCTCTAGTGGTGTTTCCAGGTAGAACTGAAACAGTGGAGCCACAACCCAGCTGTCTACACACTACTGCAGCTACACGTGTCCTGGCCCAGTCTCCAGCTCCCACAGTCCTCCACTCTCCCTGGTCGTACCGCTCCACTCCACCAGCACAGCGACTGCCTCCTCCCACCAGCCTCACATCATCAGGCTCTGAGAAAAGAAAAGAGAGAGACAGTAATCTTACTATTTTCTCACTAAAACACACCTATATTGTCTCTCATATTCTTCACTCCAGGTGAGAAACAATGTTGATTGAGTGACAAACTGTTTCTTACCTGAGCAGGTGAGTCCAACAGCATTACCAGGTAGACAGTGTTGTTTTCTCTGTCTGAGGTGTCACAGTCCAGAGAAGGGACTCTTTGCCTTTACACTGGAACTCTTTATCCCAGGTCTGACCCTCACCTTCTCCATAGAGCCCCCCCTGTAGAGCTGCAGGAGCCCCACAGCCAAGCTCCCCACAGACTACCTCTGCATCCTGCCGGTCAAAGTCAGCTTCACACACTGAGGCCCAGGACTGATTGGACTTCACCTCCACTCTCCCAGAGCAGAGACCAGCTCCATCCACAAGCCTCACAGACTCTGGAGAAAAGACTTGGTTGAACATTCAATCAGTTTTGTTGATGACACTGTCAAGGACTAAACACAAATATGTTGGATAAAAGATTGTAGTTTGCTGTGTTTGATACTGTAAGAGGTAGAAAATGGGTTCTTAGTCACTCAGGATAGGGTTGGGAATAATGCAGGCAGGAGACAGGAATAAGTTCACTTCACTTATAGAAAATAAACAGCTGGACATCCATCAGTCAGCTTCACTCCAGTACCATCTGAACTACAATGATCTGCCCATGAACATCTCCCATAAACCAATATGACAAACACAAATATAATGTTTAAATACATCTGACATCTCTCCCCTCTATTTAAATGAAATAAAAACACATAAAACATGATACATGGTAATATGTATAATGTATAAATAAATCTCTCAATATGACCAGTCTCTTACCGAACAGGTCACATGAGATAATATTCACCATCACAGTCACCACGTCCTACTGTGATGTCACACTGTCTAATAGAAGACGCATCTCCACTACAACTAAATAGTGAGATTCCTCTTCCATCTTCAACCAGAGGTCTTCTAGATTCACATACAGGATTCCCACAGTCCAGATCTCTACATGCAACCTTAACCTCTCTCATCATGTCCCACCCACCCAGTACATAGACCTGACCACTCTCCTCTGGAGAGACTTCCACTGTCCCAGAACAGGAAGTGGTTCCATTCACCAGTCTGAATGAGAGTTCAGCTGAAACAGCAGAGAGGAAAACACAGTGGTGAGGACAGTGATGACAGTGATTCTGTTATTCTAACAGCAGTAGTGCTTTGTGGTTGACAAGTATTAGTAGTTCCATAAAAACACTACTTGGTTATTGGGGTTTAGAAATGGTTTGTATGGACACATGAATTTCTCCATGTGGGATAATAAAGTTGACTAATATTGAACTGCTATAATCACTGTAGATTTATACTCTACCTACCTGGGTGGACTGACGCTTTGAGCCTGGAGATCTGAGGAGAAAGAGAGAGACAGAGGAGAAAGAGAAGAGAAAAGAGACAGAGAGATAGAGAGAAACAAAGGAGAAAAGAGGAGGGAGTCAGAGGAAGATAGAGACAGAGGATAATGAACATCAACATGATTCCTTTCATGATGTGATGGGGAAGACAGGCTTATCGTTGGTATGGTGCAACACACCCATGTGTACATACACTATATATACAAAAGTATGTGGACACCCCTCAAATTAGTGATTCTATTTCAAGCCACTCCCCTTCCTGACAGATTATAAATCAAGCACTCAGCCATGCAATCTCCATAGACAAACATTGGCATAGAATGCCTTAATGAAGAGCTCATGACTTTCCCCTCTCTTCTCCTCTTCTGCCCCTATCCCCTCCCCTCCCCTCTCCTCTCCTCTCCTCTCCTCTCCTCTCCTCTCCTCTCCCTCTCCTCTCCCTCCTCCTCCTCCTCTCCTCTCCTCTCCTCCTCCTCTCTACTCGTCTTCCCCCTCCCTCTCTCTGTTTCTCCCCTCTTCTCCCCTCTCCTCCCCTCCCCTCTCCTCTCCCCTCTCCTCCCCTCCCCCCTCTCCTCTTCCTCTCCTCTCCTCTCCTCTCCTCTCCTCTCTACTCGTCTTCCCCTTTCCTCTCTGTTCTCCCCCTCTTCTGCCCCTCTCCTCCCCTCCCCTCTCCTCTCCCCTTCCTCTTCTCTCCAATTCTCTTCTTTCTTCTCCTCTCCCCCTCCTCTTTCTGCCCCTCTCCTCTCTCCTTCTCCTCTCCTCTCTATCCCTATCCCTCTTCTACCCCTCTCTTCTCCCACCCCTTCACTTCTCTCTCCCCTCTCCTGTCCTTCCGACTCTCCTCTCCTCGCCTCCCCCTCTCTCTCCCCCTTCTCACCCTTCTCTTCTCCTCTTCCATCCCTCTCCTCTTCTCTCACTCTTCTCCTCTTCTCCCCCTCTCCATCTCTTCTTCCCCATCTCTTCTCCACTTCTCCCCTCTCCTCTTCTCCCCCCTCTCTTCTCCTCTTCTCCCCCTCTGTTCTCCCCCCTTCTTCCCCCTCTTCCCCCTATCTTCTCCTTCTCTCTTCCCCTCTCTTCTCCTTTTCTCCCCGCTTCCCCCTCTGCATCCTCCCCCCTCGTCTCTCATTCTCTTCTCCTCATCTCCCCCTTCCCCCTCTCCATCTCTTCTCCCTCCCCCCTCTCTTCTCCTCGACTCTCCTCTCTTCTCCCCCTCTCTTCTCCTTTTCCTATCCCCCTTCTCCCCCTCTCCATCTCTTCTTACCCCTCTAATCTTCTCCCTCCCTCTCATCTCCTCCCCCTCTCCTGTCCTTCCGACTCTCCTCTCCTCTCTTCCCCCTCTCCTCCTCGCTCCCCCTTCTCCCCCTCTCCTCTTCTCCCCCCTTCTCCCCCTCTCTTCTCCACTTCTCCCCCTCTCCTCTTCTCTTCTCCCCCCTTCTCCCCCTCTCCTCTTCTCCCCCTCTCTTCCCCCCCTTCTCGCCCCTCTCTTCTCCTCTTCCATCCCTCTCCTCTTCTCCCCCCACTCCTCCTTTTCACCCCTCTCTTCTCCCCCCTCTTCTCCCCCTCTCCTCTTCTCCACCCTTCTGCACCTCTCTTCTTCTCTTCTCCCCCTCTCTCTTCCCCCCCCTTCTCGCCCCTCTCTTCTCCTCTTCCATCCCTCTCCTCTTCTCCCCCTCTCCTCTTCTCCCACCTTCTCCCCGCCTCTCTTCTCCACTTCTCCCCCTCTCCTCTTCTCTTCTCCCCCTCTCCTCTTCTCTCCTCTCTCTTTCTCTTCACCCCTATCCTCTTCTCCCCCTCTAATCTTCTCTTCTTCTCCCCCTTCTCCCCTCTCTCTTCTCCCAGTCTCCACCTCTCTTCTCCCCTTCTCGACCTCTCTTCTCCCCTTCTACTCTTCTCCCCCTCTCCTTTTCTCCACCCTTCTGCACCTCTTCCCCCTCTTCTCCCCCTCCCCCCTCTCATCTCCCCCCTCTTCTCTCACTCTCTTCTCTTCATCTCCATCTCTTCTCCCCCTCTCTTCTCCTCTTCTACCAGTCTCTCTTCTCCCCCTCTATTCTCCTCTTCTCCCGTTGTCTTCTCTTCCTCTTCTCACCTCAACATGGATCTAGTCCAATCAGACGTGCCTCACCTCAACATGGATCTAGTCCAATCAGACGTGCCTCACCTCAACATGGATCTAGTCCAATCAGACGTGCCTCACCTCAACATGGATCTAGTCCAATCAGACGTGCCTCACCTCAACATGGATCTAGTCCAATCAGACGTGCCTCACCTCAACATGGATCTAGTCCAATCAGACGTGCCTCACCTCAACATGGATCTAGTCCAATCAGATGTGCCTCACCTCAACATGGATCTAGTCCAATCAGACGTGTCTCACCTCAACATGGATCAAGTCCAATCAGGTCACCCAATGAAAAGTAATCCAGAACTTTCTCTTGTAAAGAATTACAAATCTACCACTTTCATATGAACCTCGAAACACAGCAGAACATCTACACTGAATCCATCCACCAAACATCCTGATTTGTTTTAACCTTTAACCTTTTAACTTTTTAGCGTCCCATCTGGCCAACATCCGGTGAAATTGCAGAGCGCGAAATACAAATTACAGAAATAGTCATAATAAACTTTCATGAAGATACAAGTGTTATGCATCAAAATAAAGATTAAGTTCTTGTTAATCCAGCCGCTGTGTCATATTTCAAAAAGGCTTTACGACAAAAGCATACCATGCAATTATCTGAGGACAGCGCCCCGCCTACAAAAGCATACAAACAATTTCAAGCCAAGTAGAGGAGTAACGAAAGTCAGAAATTGCGATAAAATTAATAACTTACCTTTGATGAAATTCATCTGGTTGCACTCACAAGAGTCCCTGTTACACAATAAATGTTGTTTTGTTCGATAAAGTCCCTCTTTTATCCAAAAAACTCTGTTTTGTTGGCGTGTTTTGTTCAGTAATCCACTGGCTCAAAGGCGGTTACAACAGTAGAATACATGCTAATAGTACCGGTAAAGTTCGTGGAAACGTCAAACAATGTTTAATTAATCCTCAGGTTGTCTATTGTCTTTATAATCGATAATTTTTCAACCAGACAACAGCGTATTCAATACAAAGGAAAAAGAACGGAGGGCACATTCCCGGTCGCGCGCCAAAAAGCTCTGGTTCATTCGACCGACCCTCATGAAATGCTCTCATTCTTCTTCATTTCTCAGAATACAAGCCTGAAACATTGTCTAAAGACTGTTGACATCTAGTGGAAGCAATAGGAACTGCAATCTGGGTCCTATCCACTTATATGGTCGATAGGCTTTCAATGGAAAAACATCAAAAGAATCCCACTTCCTGGATGAATTTTCCTCAGGTTTTCGCCTGCCACATCAGTTCTGTTATACTCACAGACAATATTTTAATGAACACTTTTTATGACACTAAAATAACCTTCAACTACAGTATATATGAAGGGATTATTGTCATTGTTACATTATATAGGCTACAGTAAGTTATATTCTTCCATTTTAAATAACAGGCTCTCCCACCATCTAGAATCACCAGGTCTGCTTGCAGATTAACAGAATGTCTTGGAAAGACAGACCTTTACACCTCATAGGCCTGTCCAATACATTGTTGATTTTGTATTATTTATACTTTCCTTACAAGTTGGGATTTAAGTTGATGTACACCATGATATCTCAGTGAAAAATGTATTTTATATATATATTTATTATAAAACAATTTAGAAAACATCACTCAAATCCTGTTAAAATGTATATAGAGGTATTAGTCTCATGCTACAGTATATAAATGATATTGTTCAATTTTAAACAGCCTAACAGGCTCTCCCACCATCTCTAATGATCTGGTCTGCTTGATGATGAACAAAATGTAGACCACAGCATGATTATTACATGACTACCACATCTCTGTACCCCCCCCACACACACACACACACACAATCCATGTTTGGTAGATGCTCTTTTCATTTACAATTGAACCCTTAGAATACCATTTAACCCTTAGAATACCATTTAACCCTTAGAATACCATTTAACACCATTTAACCCTTAGAATACCATTTAACCCTTAGAATACCATTTGACCCTTAGAATACCATTTAACCCTTAGAATACCATTTAACCCTTAGAATACCATTTAACCCTTAGAATACCATTTAACCCTTAGAATACCATTTAACCCTTAGAATACCATTTAACCCTTAGCCTACAATTTCTTCAGCCGTGTGGAAATCTGTAACGTCCGATGAGTTTGGCCTGTAAACTATGGAAAGATGAGACTCAGGAACACCGTGATGTTCTCCGTTTTGCTCTACGACCCCATAAGCATCGTCTGAAGTCATACAGTCCATCTGCCAACTTCTGTCTGTAGTGTCAGAACCATTTGGACAACACACTAACATGACCCCACTATGGAAAGGTGAGTCTCTCAGGAACACGTACAGGTTGTTATGATCTAGGACACACTAACATGACCCCACTATGGAAAGGTGAGTCTCTCAGGAACACGTACAGGTTGTTATGATCTAGGACTAACTAACATGACCCCACTATGGAAAGGTGAGTCTCTCAGGAACACGTACAGGTTGTTATGATCTAGGACGTCCACAAGCTTTACAAGACTCGTCTGAAGGTCTCCTGGTACCAGTTTAACACATTTATGGAAGTATATATATGGAGATAGTTTAGTTCCACAAAATAAGGGGTTAAATACAAGTAAAATAAATTAATATGAGTTTCCTGATCTTTTTCCCCCAAAATGTACAAATCCCAGGACTATTTGGCCCTAAACAGACATTACAGTGACAGACTATCTGATAGAAAACTGAGGAAAAATGTACAATGTACAAATGAAGTGAGCATAGCCTTGCTATTGAGAAAGGATTGAACTAGGCAGATAGAAGACAGGCTATGTGCCCACTGCCCACAAAATGAGGTGGAAACTGAGCTGTACTTTCAAACTTCTTGCCAAATGTACAACGATATAAGAGACATATATTTCCCTCAGATTACAAGGACCCCAAAATAATTTGAAAACAAATGTAATATTGACAAGCTCCTGTATCTGTTAGGTGAAATACCACAGTGAGCAATCATGGCAGCAGAATGTGTGACCTGTTGTGATGAGAACAGGGTAACCAGTGGAGAACAAACACCACAGTAAATAAACCTAGGACTAGATTTATCACTTTAGTTCATTTCCCTTGACATTTGTACTTCTACTTTTTGTACACACAGCTCACACTCTCTTACAGACACCAGCTGGCTGAGAGGGCCCTAGAGGAGCCAGCTGGCTGAGAGGGCCCTAGTGGAGCCATCTGGCTGAGAGGGCCCTAGTGGAGCCAGCTGACTGAGAGGGCCCTAGTGGAGCCATCTGGCTGAGAGGGCCCTAGTGGAGCCAGCTGGCTGAGAGGGCCCTAGTGGAGCCAGCTGGCTGAGAGGGCCCTAGTGGAGCCAGCTGGTTGAGAGGGCCCTAGTGTAGCCAGCTGGTTGAGAGTGCCCTAGAGGAGCCAGCTGGCTGAGAGGGCCCTAGAGGAGCCAGCTGGCTGAGAGGGCCCTAGTGGAGCCAGCTGCCTGAGAGGGCCCTAGTGTAGCCAGATGGTTGAGAGGGCCCTAGAGGAGCCAGCTGGATGAGAGGGCCCTAGAGGAGCCAGCTGGATGAGAGGGCCCTAGTGGAGCCAGCTGCCTGAGAGGACCCTAGTGGAGCCCAATGTCTTTTCATACATGAAGGGACATCGCGTGCGCCATCCGTATGGTTAGTGAGAAAGTCCATGTTGCAAATGTACCCTCCCTTACTAGACGTCCGACCACGTCCGATAAATCCGCGGACGGCGTCGGGCCGATCGCGGGGGCCGGATCTTCCAGGAAGTCATCGAACTAAGTCTCTCGGACCTTCGGTTTCCGTTTAATTAAATTTTCAAATTTTGGTCATTTTCTTGCAGTCCCGGATTATTCCACGAGAGGGCGTATGGAATCATATTGCAAATGTAACATATATCACCAAATGCGACACGGCTTTTTCTCCTAACCGAAGACAATTCGAAGACGAAACTCGGTCTGCGTGGGTTTGGCATAATGGGCAGTTGGCCCCGAACAGGATGGAGTCGAGGCCTCGACGCTTTTCGAGTTAAGGCTATTTTTCTGGGATTGAAAGTCAAACAGGAAAATAGAGTGCTGATTTGACCACTTCACATCAAACTACATGAGCCTACGGTGTCAGGAGAAAAGGAACCATGCATTTACCAATGTTCATTTCAGAGAAATTGTACAATGACACATTGGTGATATTCAACAAAAAGAGGTTTTTTTTTCAAAAAAGTTACATATCCAGTTGCAGCGTGTTCAGATGAGTCCGTTAAGGCAGGTTTCGGAGCTCTGCGAGATTTCTGTGATTTTCTGTGATTTTCTGAAACAACACACACTTGTTCAACCCTCTGTAAATAAGTCAGTTCTTAACAGAAACACTTAAACTCAATATTCTATAAGAGCCTAACGTTCAGATTCCTGTGCCAACCAGAAATGCCTTATAATGGTGTCATAGGGGCTGCTTTGAAGGGTTAAAAAGGTCAGATCTTTCCACAACTTCATATGTGTGACTAGGCAACCCTCATGAACTGTAAATCAGTCATTTATCCCATCAGATGTCAAAGAAAAGCTCTCTCAAACACACACACAGCAAGGACGGAGTGACACAGAGCGGTGCTTAAAGACACAAAGAGCCTGCAATGGCATTACCATTATCTCTAGGCTGAGACGAGTTCAATGAGACGCCCCGCTTGACCGTAGCTTGCTCGGTATGAGCGCAGCGACCGTGAGAAAACTAGGCCCAAAATGAGGCCTGCACCAATATGTCAAGTGCTTATGGGTGACAGTGAGAGAACCATTAGGGTTAGAAGCACAATTCAACCTCAGGAGCGTTCCTGAGGTCCTCCCGATCTGTGCAAGCCTAACCTTGACCCTGTGGCATTAACCCTTCACAGTGAAAAGAAGGTGTTTAGATCAAACTGTGTGCAATGACTTCTCTCCCCATAGGAATACATTGACAATTCTCCTAAATTCAACCTGAAGTCTATGTGGGTTATGAATGCCTTATGAACCTGTCTTCTATAACAATCCATCAGGCTACTGTGAGGTCTACCTGTGTCGATTCTAAGGTTCCTGGAGCAACCGGAAAATGTTAAAATCACCCTAGAGCTATTGTCATATAAGCAACCTGCAGATAGTGAAAATCACGCAACTCAACCATCTGTCATTCAGTCAATTCTTAAGGTAGAGACTTCATATTCAGGATTCTGTTTATGTCTACCCCAAAGACAACGTGTGTGAAGCAAGAGCTTCCTGTGACAACCGGAAGTTGTTAAAAACAGCCAAGAGCTATTGTCATATGGTCAACCGGCATATAGTGAAAATCACGCAACTCAACCATCTGTTATTCAGTCAATTCTTAAGGTAGAGACTTCATATTCAGGATTCTGTTTATGTCTAACCCAAAGACAACATGTGTTGAGTAAGAGCTTCCTGTGACAACCGGAAGTTGTTAAAAACAGCAAAGAGCTATTGTCATATGGTCAACCAGCATATAGTGAAAATCACGCAACTCAACCCTATGTCATCCAGCCAATTCTTTAGGTAGAGACTTCATATTGAGGATTCTGTATATGCCTACCCCAAAGACAACGTGTGTCTATTCTTTTTGCAAAAAAAACAAAAACACACACACACAATTTGGCCATAGGGACATAGTGTGGGGCTTAGAGTCTTATACCGCCTTCAATAGTTACTTTTGTTGAAACGATTCAAGAACCGTCAGACCTAGAGCTCCGAAATTTTAGAAACCTGTTCTAGAGCTCAAGTCGATAGTGCACGGTGATTTATGGGGCTCTAGAAGGTTCTCTGACCGAGAAACCACCTCGTACATTTGCAATATTTTCAATTCATTTTCAATATCACGGACATGGCGACATTTAGAAATGTCCCAGAGTCGCAAGACTAGGTGCATTGAAACCGCCTCGGCCCGTAGAGACGGACCCCAATGTCTCGGTCCGATAGCTCATTCAGGGACCCCGTAGTAACGCCCTGAAAAAGTGGATTTTCAGCACCAATTAAGGCCATTGCTTGGGCACCAAATGACCTATCGAGCCGAAACTTGGGATTCGGGGTCGCCTCACATAGGCCTACACATTATGTCAGAACTGGACCCGCAGCTATAACGTAACTATGTGTTTTAGGTTTTTTTATGGTTAAAATTGAAAGCACTGTGAATTATGGGCCTTCTCTGACATATGTGATAGTTGGCTTCTATACGAGTTGGAAAAAGTGGATTTGGTGTCAGATGCTATCAGTTTGGTGTCAGAATGACAACTAATTGACTGATGGACGCTGACTGCTGGGTGACGAGCAATGGAGATTAACCACAGTCACTGCCCGGCCATCCCGAGTTCATCGGGCCAGTCAATTATGCATTTCTGCAGTATTTTTGAGCATGCCTAAATTTGTGATGCTAAATGCCCATTAAATCATATTGCAAACGTAACGCGCTATATTGCAAACGTAACGTGCGTTTGCAATATGATTCAACAGCAGAAAATATCACCAAAGTTGACATGATGAAATCAACACAATGAGCGACAGAGAGGAACCACAGTCACTGCCCGGCCATCCCCAGTTCATCAGGCCAGTCAATTATGCATTTCTGCAGTATTTTTGAGCATGCCACATTTGTGATACTAAATGCCCATTAAATCATATTGCAAACGTAACGCGCTATATTGCAAACGTAACGTGCGTTTGCAATATGACTCAACAGCAAAAATATCACCAAAGTTGACATGATGAAATCAACACAATGAGCGATAGAGAGGAACCACAGTCACTGCCCGGCCATCCCCAGTTCATCGGGACAGTCAATTTTGCATATCTTTAGTGTTTTTGAGCATGCCAAATTCGTGATGTTGAGGCCCATTGAATCATATTGCAAATGCGCATCAGTGCACATGGTGACCCGAAATGGGTTACCAGGAGTAATTTTTTAGAAGGGTTTTAAATGCCTTTAGAGGGTGCAAGGGGTGCACGGTTGGGTAGGGAGCACCTTCCATCAGTGCCCATCCAGTATGGGGCGCCCCTAGTCATTTTGGACATTTTTCAAAAAAATTGCTAAAAAACGACAATCCCACTTCTCTCATGTCACCATCAAGCCATGGAGAGGAACCACAGTCACTGCCCGGCCATCACCAGTTCATCGGGACAGTTCATTTTGCATTTCTGCAGTGTTTTTAAGCATGCCAAATTCGTGATGTTGAGGCCCATTGAATCATATTGCAAATGCGCATCAGTGCACATGGTGACCCGAAATGGGTTACCAGGAGTAATTTTTTAGAATGGTTTTAAATGCCTTTAGGGTGGTGCAAGGGGTGCACGGTTGGGTAGTGAGCACCTTCCATCAGTGCCCATCCAGTATGGGGCGCACCTAGTCATTTTGGACATTTTTCAAAAAAATTGCTAAAAAACGACAATCCCACTTCTCTCATGTCACCATCAAGCCATGGAGAGGAACCACAGTCACTGCACGGCCATCCCCAGTTCATCGGGACAGTCAATTATGCATTTCTGCAGTGGTTTTGAGCATGCCAAAGTTGTGATGCTAAATGCCAATTGAATCATATTGCAAATGCGCATCCGTGTATTTGCAATATGATTCAACAGCAAAAAATGTCACCAAAGGTGACATGATGAAATCAACACAACGAGCGATGGAGAGGAACCAGGAGCGTTCCTGAGGTCCTCCCGATGTGTGCAAGCCAACCTTGACCCTGTGGCATTAACCCTTCACAGTGAAAAGAAGGTGTTTAGATCAAACTGTGTGCAATGACTTCTCTCCCCATAGGAACACATAGACTATTCTCCAAAATTCAACCTGAAGCCTATGTGGGTTATGAATGCCTTATGAACCTGTCTTCTACAACAATCCATCAGGCTACTGTGAGGTCTACCTGTGTCGATTCTAAGGTTCCTGTGACAACTGGAAGTGGTTAAAAACACCCAAGAGCTATTGTCATATTAAGTGCGCATAGTGAAAATCACGCAACTCAACCATCTGTTACTCAGTCAATTCTTAAGGTAGAGACTTCTTATTCAGGATTCTGTTTATGTCTACCCCAAAGACAACGTGTGTGAAGCAACAGCTTCCTGTGACAACCGGAAGTGGTTAAAAACACCCAAGAGCTATTGTCATATTGCCACCTGCAGATAGTGAAAATCACGCAACTCAACCATCTGTTACTCAGTCAATTTTTAAGGTAGAGACTTCTTATTCAGGATTCTGTTTATATGTACCCCAAAGACAACGTGTGTGAAGCAAGAGCTTCCTGTGACAACCGGAAGTGGTTAAAATCACCCAAGAGCCATTGTCATATTACGTGCGCATAGTGAAAATCACGCAACTCAACCATCTGTTACTCAGTCAATTCTTAAGGTAGAGACTTCTTATTCAGGATTCTGTTTATATGTACCCCAAGGACAACGTGTGTGAAGCAATAGCTTCCTGTGACAACGGGAAGTGGTTAAAACAGCCTAGAGCTATTGTCATATGGTCAACCTGCATATAGTGAAAATCACGCAACTCAACCATCTGTTTCTCAGTCAATTCTTAAGGTAGAGACTTCTTATTCAGGATTCTGTTTATGTCTACCCCAAAGACAACGTGTGTGAAGCAACAGCTTCCTGTGACAACCGGAAGTGGTTAAAAACACCCAAGAGCTATTGTCATATTGCCACCTGCAGATAGTGAAAATCACGCAACTCAACCATCTGTTACTCAGTCAATTCTTAAGGTAAAGACTTCTTATTCAGGATTCTGTTTCTGTCTACCCCAACGACAACGTGTGTGAAGCAAGAGCTTCCTGTGACAACCGGAAGTGGTTAAAATCACCCAAGAGCCATTGTCATATTACGTGCGCATAGTGAAAATCACGCAACTCAACCATCTGTTACTCAGTCAATTCTTAAGGTAGAGACTTCTTATTCAGGATTCTGTTTATATGTACCCCAAGGACAACGTGTGTGAAGCAAGAGCTTCCTGTGACAACCGGAAGTGGTTAAAATCACCCAAGAGCCATTGTCATATTACGTGCGCATAGTGAAAATCACGCAACTCAACCATCTGTTACTCAGTCAATTCTTAAGGTAGAGACTTCTTATTCAGGATTCTGTTTATATGTACCCCAAGGACAACGTGTGTGAAGCAATAGCTTCCTGTGACAACGGGAAGTGGTTAAAACAGCCTAGAGCTATTGTCATATGGTCAACCTGCATATAGTGAAAATCACGCAACTCAACCATCTGTTTCTCAGTCAATTCTTAAGGTAGAGACTTCTTATTCAGGATTCTGTTTATGTCTACCCCAAAGACAACGTGTGTGAAGCAACAGCTTCCTGTGACAACCGGAAGTGGTTAAAAACACCCAAGAGCTATTGTCATATTGCCACCTGCAGATAGTGAAAATCACGCAACTCAACCATCTGTTACTCAGTCAATTCTTAAGGTAGAGACTTCTTATTCAGGATTCTGTTTCTGTCTACCCCAAAGACAACGTGTGTGAAGCAAGAGCTTCCTGTGACAACCGGAAGTGGTTAAAAACACCCAAGAGCTATTGTCATATTGCCACCTGCAGATAGTGAAAATCACGCAACTCAACCATCTTTTACTCAGTCAATTCTTAAGGTAGAGACTTCTTATTCAGGATTCTGTTTATGTCTACCCCAAAGACAACGTGTGTGAAGCAAGAGCTTCCTGTGACAACCGGAAGTGGTTAAAATCACCCAAGAGCTATTGTCATATTACGTGCGCATAGTGAAAATCACGCAACTCAACCATCTGTTTCTCAGTCAATTCTTAAGGTAGAGACTTCTTATTCAGGATTCTGTTTATGTCTACCCCAAAGACAACATGTGTTGAGTAAGAACTTCCTGTGACAACGGGAAGTGGTTAAAACAGCCTAGAGCTATTGTCATATTAAGTGCGCATAGTGAAAATCACGCAACTCAACCATCTGTTTCTCAGTCAATTCTTAAGGTAGAGACTTCTTATTCAGGATTCTGTTTATGTCTACCCCAAAGACAACGTGTGTGAAGCAACAGCTTCCTGTGACAACCGGAAGTGGTTAAAAACACCCAAGAGCTATTGTCATATTGCCACCTGCAGATAGTGAAAATCACGCAACTCAACCATCTGTTACTCAGTCAATTCTTAAGGTACAGACTTCATATTCAGGATTCTGTTTATGTCTACCCCAAAGACAACGTGTGTGAAGTAAGAGCTTCCTGTGACAACCGGAAGTTGTTAAAAACAGCCAAGAGCTATTGTCATATGGTCAACCTGCATATAGTGAAAATCACGCAACTCAACCATCTGTTACTCAGTCAATTCTTAAGGTAGAGACTTCTTATTCAGGATTCTGTTTATGTCTACCCCAAAGACAACGTGTGTTGAGTAAGAACTTCCTGTGACAACGGGAAGTGGTTAAAACAGCCTAGAGCCATTGTCATATGGTCAACCTGCATATAGTGAAAATCACGCAACTCAACCATCTGTTACTCAGTCAATTCTTAAGGTAGAGACTTCTTATTCAGGATTCCGTTTATGTCTACCCCAAAGACAACGTGTGTGAAGCAAGAGCTTCCTGTGACAACCGGAAGTGGTTAAAATCACTCAAGAGCTATTGTCATATTACGTGCGCATAGTGAAAATCACGCAACTCAACCATCTGTTTCTCAGTCAATTCTTAAGGTAGAGACTTCTTATTCAGGATTCTGTTTATGTCTACCCCAAAGACAACGTGTGTTGAGTAAGAACTTCCTGTGACAACGGGAAGTGGTTAAAACAGCCTAGAGCTATTGTCATATGGACAACCTGCATATAGTGAAAATCACGCAACTCAACCATCTGTTACTCAGTCAATTCTTAAGGTAGAGACTTCTTATTCAGGATTCTGTTTATGTCTACCCCAAAGACAACGTGTGTGAAGCAACAGCTTCCTGTGACAACCGGAAGTGGTTAAAAACACCCAAGAGCTATTGTCATATTGCCACCTGCAGATAGTGAAAATCATGCAACTCAACCATCTGTTTCTCAGTCAATTCTTAAGGTAGAGACTTCTTATTCAGGATTCTGTTTATGTCTACCCCAAAGACAACGTGTGTTGAGTAAGAACTTCCTGTGACAACGGGAAGTGGTTAAAACAGCCTAGAGCTATTGTCATATGGACAACCTGCATATAGTGAAAATCACGCAACTCAACCATCTGTTACTCAGTCAATTCTTAAGGTAGAGACTTCTTATTCAGGATTCCGTTTATGTCTACCCCAAAGACAACGTGTGTGAAGCAAGAGCTTCCTGTGACAACCGGAAGTGGTTAAAATCAACCAAGAGCTATTGTCATATTACGTGCGCATAGTGAAAATCACGCAACTCAACCGTCTGTTTCTCAGTCAATTCTTAAGGTAGAGACTTCTTATTCAGGATTCCGTTTATGTCTACCCCAAAGACAACGTGTGTGAAGCAAGAGCTTCCTGTGACAACCGGAAGTGGTTAAAATCACCCAAGAGCTATTGTCATATTACGTGCGCATAGTGAAAATCACTCAACTCAACCGTCTGTTTCTCAGTCAATTCTTAAGGTAGAGACTTCTTATTCAGGATTCCGTTTATGTCTACCCCAAAGACAACGTGTGTGAAGCAAGAGCTTCCTGTGACAACCGGAAGTGGTTAAAATCACCCAAGAGCTATTGTCATATTACGTGCGCATAGTGAAAATCACGCAACTCAACCATCTGTTTCTCAGTCAATTCTTAAGGTAGAGACTTCTTATTCAGGATTCCGTTTATGTCTACCCCAAAGACAACGTGTGTGAAGCAAGAGCTTCCTGTGACAACCGGAAGTGGTTTAAAATAGCCTAGAGCTATTGTCATATTGCCACCTGCAGATAGTGAAAATCACGCAACTCAACCATCTGTTTCTCAGTCAATTCTTAAGGTAGAGACTTCTTATTCAGGATTCTGTTTCTGTCTACCCCAACGACAACGTGTGTGAAGCAAGAGCTTCCTGTGACAACCGGAAGTGGTTAAAAACACCCAAGAGCTATTGTCATATTACGTGCGCATAGTGAAAATCATGCAACTCAACCATCTGTTTCTCAGTCAATTCTTAAGGTAGAGACTTCTTATTCAGGATTCTGTTTATTTCTACCCCAAAGACAACGTGTGTGAAGCAACAGCTTCCTGTGACAACCGGAAGTGGTTAAAAACACCCAAGAGCTATTGTCATATTGCCACCTGCAGATAGTGAAAATCACGCAACTCAACCATCTGTTTCTCAGTCAATTCTTAACCTGTTACATCTAGGGGGCAGTATTTTCACGGCTGGATAAAAAACGTACCCGATTTAATCTGATTATTAGTCCTGCCCAGAAACTGGAATATGCATATAATTATTAGCTTTGGAGAGAAAACACTCCAAAGTTTCTGAAACTGTTTGAATGGTGTCTGTGAGTATAACAGAACTCCTATGGCAGGCAAAAACCTGAGATGCTTCTGTTCAGGAAGTACCCTGTCTGAACATTTCTTGCCCTTCTTGATTCTCTCTATCGTTTACAAAGGATCTCTGCTCTTACGTGACACTTCTCACGTCAACAATGGAGTCTCACAGCCCGGGAAAAACAGGAATGATGTCATTCAAAGCCCTGGCTGAAGCACACGAGAGCAAATGCTGAGTGGTCAGTCAATGGACTAAGCCTTAGGCGCGTGACACGCCCCGCCCCCGGCTTTTGGTTTTTTCCTCAGTTTACAGACAGGCAGATTCCCGGTCGGAATATTATCGCTTCTCTACGAGATAAATTGCATAAATATTGGTTTTAAACAGCGGTTGACATGCTTCGAAGTACGGTAATGGAATATTTCGAAATTTTTTGTCATATTTTGCGTCATGCTCGTGGCCGAGATTTAGCGTTGGGATAGTGTCTAGAACGCACGAACAAAACGTCGCTGTTTGGATATAACGATGGATTATTTGGGACCAAACCTACATTTGTTATTGAAGTAGAAGTCCTGGCAGTGTATTCTGATGAAGAACAAGCAAGGTAAGAACATTTTTCTTATAGGAAATGTGATTTTGGTGAAGGCTACACTGGGTGGGTGTCTAAATAGCTAGCCCTGTAACGCCGGGCTATGTACTTACATTATTGCAAAATGTGCTTCATCCGAAAAGCTATTTTAAAATCGGACATATCGAGTGCATAGAGGAGTTCTGTATCTATAATTCTTAAAATAATTGTTATGCTTTTTGTGAACGTTTATCGTGAGTAATTTAGTAAAATCACCGGAAGTGTTCGGTGGGAATGCTAGTTCTGAACGTCACATGCTAATGTAAAAAGCTGGTTTTTGATATAAATATGAACTTGATTGAACAGACATGCATGTATTGTATAACACAATGTCCTAGGTGTGTCATCTGATGAAGATCATCAAAGGTTAGTGCTGCATTTAGATATGGTTTGGGTTTATGTGACATGATATGCTAGCTTGAAAAATGGCTGTGTGATTATTCCTGGCTGGGTACTCTGCTGACATAATCTAATGTTTTGCTTTCGCTGTAAAGCCTTTTTGAAATCGGACAGTTTGGTTAGATAAAGGAGAGTCTTGTCTTTAAATAGCTGTAACATAGTCATATGTTTGAAAAGTGTAAGTTTTCGGATTTAGAGGAGTTTGAATTTCGCGCCCCGCCCATCATTGGATATTGGAGCAGACGTTCCGCTAGCGGAACGTGTAGATGTAAGAGGTTAAGGTAGAGACTTCATATTCAGGATTCTGTATATGCCTACCCCAAAGACAACGTGTGTCTATTCTTTTTGCAAAAAAAACAAAAACACACACACAATTTGGCCATAGGTACATAGTATGGGGCTTAGAGGCTTATACCGCCTTCAATAGTTACTTTCGTTCAAACGATTCAAGAACCGTCAGACCTAGAGCTCCGAAATTTTAGAAACCTGTTCTAGAGCTCAAGTCGATAGTGCACGGTGATTTATGGGGCTCTAGAAGGTTCTCTGACCGAGAAACCGCCTCGTACATTTGCAATATTTTCAATTCATTTTGAATATCACGGACATGGCGACATGTAGAAATGTCCCAGAGTCGCAAGACTAGGTGCATTGAAACCGCCTCGGCCCATAGAGACGGACCCCAATGTCTCTGTCCGATAGCTCATTCAGGGGCCCCGTAGTAACGCCCTGAAAAAGTGGATTTTCAGCACCAATTAGGCCATTGCTCGGGCACCGAATGACCTATCGAGCCGAAACTTGGGATTCGGGGTCGCCTCACATAGGCCTACACATAATGTCAGAGCTGGACCCGCAGCTATAACGTAACTATGTGTTTTAGGTTTTTTTATGGTTAAAATTGAAAGCACTGTGAATTATGGGCCTTCTCTGACATATGTGATAGTTGGCTTCTATACGAGTTGGAAAAAGTGGATTTGGTGTCAGATGCTATCAGTTTGGTGTCAAAATGACATCTAATTGACTGATGGACGCTGACTGCTGGGTGACGAGCAATGGAGAGGAACCACAGTCACTGCCCGGCCATCCCGAGTTCATCGAGCCAGTCAATAATGCATTTCTGCAGTATTTTTGAGCATGCCTAAATTTGTGATGCTAAATGCCCATTGAATCATATTGCAAACGTAACGCGCAATATTGCAAATGTAACGCGCATTTGCAAGATGATTCAACAGCAAAAAATATCACCAAAGTTGACATGATGAAATCAACACAACGAGCGATGGAGAGGAACCACAGTCACTGCACGGCCATCCCGAGATCATCGGGCCAGTCAATTATGCATTCTGAGCATGTCAAATTCGTTAAAAATGTTAAAAGCAACAGAGTCCCACTTCTCCCTCATCATACATGACAAGTAGACCATCTGCGTTGATTGATGGCTCAACATAGGGATATATATCATTTGGGCAGTATAAATGCCATTTGGAACATGGTTCACTGACTTTTGGGTTTGGAAACCGACTTCCTATGATCGTACATGGCAAACGGACAAACATACTGATTTGGCACATTCAATACTTTCATACATGTATAATTGACAAAAAAAGAATTGGACATTTAATTTGCACATTTCTAATGGCATTTGGCAAAAAATATAAATATGTGACTTTTGACTTCCTATGAAATCATATTCCAAATGCACAAATCATATGCCTTATGCACAAGCAAATATGTCACTTTTGACTTCCTATGAAATCATATTCCAAATGCACAAAACATATTCCAAATGCCTTATGCACAAGCAAAAACAACCCAAAAAATTATGTCAATAAAATATGTCAAAAGTATGTCCATACAGCTCTTATACATGTGTAATTGACATAAAAATCAAAAACAATTCGAAAAACGGTCCAGAAACCACTTTTTTAGGGTTGAAAAGTTTTCAAAAAATATGTCATTTTTTCAAAATTTGACACTTGGGACTTGAATTGTGTTACATTTGCAATATGAAAATTCACTGCGGAGAGCTCTAGCTATCTTTTGGATATTTGCTGTAATTTGGCACTTGCAATACTTCCACAAGTGACAAAAAAAAGCATTGGATATGTCATTTTGCAAAAAAAATGAAAAAAAAAATGTCACTTTTTTCCTATGAAATCATATTCAAAATGCACAAATCATATGCCTTGCGCACAAGCAAAAGCAACCCAAAAAACGACATCAATAAAAAACGTCAGAAGCATGTTCATACAGCTCTTATACATGTGTAATTGACATAACAATCGAAAAAAATTCGAAAAACGGTCCAGAAACCACTTTTTTACAAGATGCTAAGTTTTCAAAAAAAATATCATTTTATCAAAATCTGAGACTTGGGTAAGAATTGGGTATCATTTGCTGTATGAAAAACCAAGGTGGAGCACGCTCGCCATCTAAAGGAAATTTGGGGTGTTACAATTGGCAATTGCCATCGGAAAATTGCCATATGATTGGCCCGGAGATGGGCCGCTTTGGGTGGTTTTTGCAATCGTGTGTATGATTCGTGCTATGCCAATATGTTGCCATGTTATTTTGTCCAAATCAGGGGGGTAATCCCTTACATATCTGACTTCTCACCAGTGATGTCATCACAACCAGTCACCGGTGACCTGCACATTGACTCAGCTGGCTCCACTAGGGCCCTCTCAACCATCTGGCTCCACTAGGGCCCTCTCAACCATCTGGCTCCACTAGGGCCCTCTCAACCAGCTGGCTCCACTAGGGCCCTCTCAACCAGCTGGCTCCACTAGGGCCCTCTCAGCCAGCTGGCTCCACTAGGGCCCTCTCAACCAGCTGGCTCCACTAGGGCCCTCTCAGCCAGCTGGCTCCACTAGGGCCCTCTCAACCATCTGAATTAGTCTGTGAGTTACTTTATACCCATTTAGAGACTGTTTTATTTTCTCTCAACCAGCTGGCTCCACGCTCTCATGTGCATGTGCTTCCCACCAAAATTGTTGCTCTGCATCCAGAGATGTTCCTTATGATGTCTGCACCCAGCTCATTATGTATCTGCCTGTCTGCATTATTCACCAGGGAAAGGAAACATTCTGTGAATACTGAAGCATTGCATCAACAAGGTGGCTCTGATAATATTGAAACATTGTATAAATGAACGAGGCGGCTCGGAGAAACTGAAACATTTAGTATCAACAAGACAACTCTGAGAATATTCATATTGCAACATAGTAGCCAACGTGGAGGCAGCAGGGCCAGCTTGTCTGTCTGATATTATTGTGTTGCCTACGCAGCATCTGGGTGCTCATTATATACTAAAACCAGCCCTACATCCACACTACAGCTAAATAACTTAGCAATATTTAATGATGTTATGCCAGCAATATTGATCTGTTCATCTTTTAATTCAGGAAGATAGACAAGCAACACTGATGGAGTGAGATGTGGAAATGCATTATACCAGAGGTAGGTAGACTACAGGTAGGGATTAGGATGCAGACAGAGCAACACTGATAGAGTGAGAGGTGGAAATGCATTATACCAGAGGTAGGTAGACTACAGGTAGGGATTAGGATGCAGACAGAGCAACACTGATGGAGTGAGAGGTGGAAATGCATTATACCAGAGGTAGGTAGACTACAGGTAGGGATTAGGATGCAGACAGAGAAACACTGTTGGAGTGAGAGGTGGAAATGCATTATACCAGAGGTAGGTAGACTACAGGTAGGGATTAGGATGCAGACAGAGCAACACTGATGGAGTGAGAGGTGGAAATGCATTATACCAGAGGTAGGTAGACTACAGGTAGGGATTAGGATGCAGACAGAGCAACACTGATGGAGTGAGAGGTGGAAATGCATTATACCAGAGGTAGGTAGACTACAGGTAGGGATTAGGATGCAGACAGAGAAACACTGTTGGAGTGAGAGGTGGAAATGCATTATACCAGAGGTAGGTAGACTACAGGTAGGGATTAGGATGCAGACAGAGCAACACTGATGGAGTGAGAGGTGGAAATGTATTATACCAGAGGTAGGTAGACTACAGGTAGGGATTAGGATGCAGACAGAGCAACACTGATGGAGTGAGAGGTGGAAATGCATTATACCAGAGGTAGGTAGACTACAGGTAGGGATTAGGATGCAGACAGAGAAAAAGTGATGGAGTGAGAGGTGGAAATGCATTATACCAGAGGTAGGTAGACTACAGGTAGGGATTAGGATGCAGACAGAGGATGTAGGCCTATTGTTTTACTTAACTAGGCAAGTCAGTTCAGAACAAATTCTTATTTACAATGACGGCCTAGGGACAGAACAACTGCCTTGTTCAGGAGCAGAACGACAGATTTTTACGTTGTCAGCTCGGGGATTCAATCTAGCAACCTTTCAGGTACAGGCCCAACGCTCTAACCCCTATAAGCAAGAAGTTTATTTTGGGCTCGCTAGGAGGCTATATCAGACCGCTTATACAGTACTGAACTACTAGGGTGAAAAAATGTTTTCCCCCAAAGTTAAAAAAAAAATATAATTACATTTGTTTTTTTGTTTTTTTTCAGGGGGTGCTGCAGCACCCTCATCACGCCTACTTCCTTCAGCTATGCTCTGTCCCCTCTCCTCTCTCTCTCCACTACTCTCTCCTCTGCCCTCCCCACCCCCTCCCCACCCCCTCCTTCCTCTCTCTCTCGTTCTCTCTCTCTTCCTGACATGAAGCATCAGGCCTGTTGATCTTGACTCAGGTCGCAGACCTCTGGCATCGACACTCCTCCCTTCTCCTGCTCTAACATCAGACCAATATTAAATAGATACATAAAATATGCTCTCATTCATTTACATAGAGACATATACAATCAATCATTGACACACTGAATATACAACAGTCAGATGCATGATACCATCACAACTTAACTGACATTAGTGCCTGTCCCCAGATGGACAGTTAGGCTACAGTAAAGTACATTTACAGGTGATCACATCATTGTCCTGCTTTGAGACACATTTCTACTGTCTGCTTCCAGCTGCATGTTCTTTCTTCAATATCAAAACAAATGTCAGTAACTGTCACCAGTGTATATTATTATAACAGCATCCTACCTGTGCGCCACAAGAGGGTCATCAGTATCACTGCAGATATCATATCTGTCTCTAACTGGGGTTACTGTCAAGAAGAGTGGACTGAAGTGTGGAAAATACTGCTAGGCTATATGACTTCTCTCTCATTACTTCCTGACTTCTATGATGTGACAAACTTAAGCAGATGAGATCATTTAAACCCACCTACCTACAGGAAACACTGACATTAGAAAAACTCCACAGGAAACTGCTGGCAGAGCAGCAAAGTTACACATAGTGTTCTATAATATCACCTCTAACTTTCTACTGCTGGAGTTCACCTCTTACCTGACCTCTTGTCAGGGTTGGGATCAGGTAGGCAGCAGGTAGGGGTCAGATTGGGATCAGGTAGGGAGCAGGTAGGGGTCAGGTTGGGATCAGGTTGGGGTCAGGGTAGGGGTCATTGTTGGGGTCAGGTTGGGGTCAGGTCAGCCTACAGCTGTGTCTGTAAACAACGACCCTATATGGAAGTAAATGACAACAAACTACATTCAAGTCTTGAGTTTATTCAAGTAGAAAAAGAAAAGGACAAAACAACATCAAGGTGAATCTGTTAGAAATCATCAATGACATCACATAAACTCACAGGTATCACAGTAGGATAGAAATTAACACTTGGTAGACTATATAACTTAAACATCCATGGTGGAGACATTAACACTTGGTAGAATATATAACTTAAACATCCATGGTGGAGACATTAACACTTGGTAGACTATATAACTTAAACATCCATGGTGGAGACATTAACACTTGGTAGACTATATAACTTAAACATCCATGGTGGAGACATTAACACTTGGTAGACTATATAACTTAAACATCCATGGTGGAGACATTAACACTTGGTAGACTATATAACTTAAACATCCATGGTGAAGACATTAACACTTGGTAGACTATATAACTTAAACATCCATGGTGGTGACATTAACACTTGGTAGACTATATAACTTAAACATCCATGGTGGAGACATTAACACTTGGTAGAATATATAACTTAAACATCCATGGTGGAGACATTAACACTTGGTAGACTATATAACTTAAACATCCATGGTGGAGACATTAACACTTGGTAGAATATATATAAATATAATAAATAGAGTAAGTTCTGCACCCCACCTAAAGGCACAGCTGATTATATACATGTGATCACTACCTGGTGGTCTGATCACCTACATCTATGTATGTGTGTATCAATAAGCTGATGTTACCTTATAAAGTAACCTAGTACAGTAGCTTCTCTGAATTCATTAGCATTGTCCACTGTCACACAAGATCAACATGTCAAAACCAGACAGTGGTTACTTCTCTTTATCTAGTTTCAGTCTGACTCAGACCCAGCCTGCAGCTCACTCTCACAGCAGCCAGGGCTTAACCACAAAGACTAATATAGATGCTACTGCAACGTATAGTGGCAGAGTTTAGACACATAGCAACAGTATCTATTATAAGGCCTGCAGCAAAACATATGAATCTTAAAGTACCCTTAATACATAATGGGGAGGGTCTCTGAGACCCTCCACTTACATGACGAGTACATTTTGATTTGATTTGAACGATGAGCTATCGCGCAGCTATGAGGCCAAGTAAAACTAATTCTAAAGTCTACTTACATTAGAGAGTGATGAGAGAAACACACATCATGTAGTCTCCATGTTGTGTGACATGAAGGGGATTGTCTAGCATCGAGGTAAACAGGTTTGGAAAATATTCAGCTTCTTTTCTGTGGTCGTTGTAGATAGCAACACCTAACTAGCAGCACCTGGTCAAATCAACCTGCTGCAACATCATCAAACACAACATGAAGAACCAAATACTAATGTTGATGTAACTGTTGACCCTTGAAAGAGAAGACACTTCTGACAGAGACCTATCATTAGACAGAGACGTAAGGTTGGCCTCTATAGCTTTAGCCTGCCAGTATTAATGTTTGATTTATCAAATTATGAACATCCAGTAATCATAACATTTAAATCTCACTATGATCTGTGTCCTAAAATGTAGCATTTATCCACAAAACATCTTGTCCTCACTAATCTTGGACAACCTGAATTAAAGTCAGCCGGGAACTACAATCAGAAACTACAATAACCATGATGCTCTGGAGAGGATGTGATGGTACAGCCAAGCCGGTTGTAGTTTAACAGCTAAGTCAATTGTAGCTCTTAATGTCTTTTTATTCAGGATTAGTGGGAAAACAAATAGGACATGGACAGAGAGAGAAATGCACTCATTGTAAAATGTGAGTTCATCATCAGGAGAACAGCTGCACCATGGGTGAACAACTACTTATAACTTGGATGTCCTCTCTTCCTCAGGCCAAACAGTAGACAGAAAGACAAACAAACAGACAGACAGCACCATGGCAACAGCAACAGGAAGTGTGGGTTTCCTGTGTGCTGAGTGTGTCTTCTCAGCCAATCAGTGACTAGCTCTTATATGTGTACTGTAATACCAACATCATAATATCAGACTTATCAACATTAGTAGTGGTCAATGTATGTATCTCTTTCCATGTGTTTACATGTGTGAAAATATATCTGTGTCCATAATATTGAATATCATGTATTGTCCTATGTGTGTTGTTGTGGTTTACTCAGCTAGTGCTGCTGCTCTGTAGGGGAGGGGTTAAGGGGGGCCTGGGTTTCAGGTCTGAGGAGCAGTGTCAGAGTAGCTGGGTCTGTCAGTAACAGTGTCAGAGTAGCTGGGTCTGTCAGTAACAGTATCAGAGTAGCTGGGTCTGTCAGTAACAGTATCAGAGTAGCTGGGTATGTCAGTAACAGTATCAGAGTAGCTGGGTCTGTCAGTAACAGTATCAGAGTAGCTGGGTCTGTCAGTAACAGTATCAGAGTAGCTGGGTCTGTCAGTAACAGTAACAGAGTAGCTGGGTCTGTCAGTAACAGTGTCAGTGTAACTGGGTCTCTGATCCAGATATCAGTTAGTATAACAGGTAAACACAACCATAGAGGATACAATCACAACTACTGCCCTGCCCTCTCATGTTAACAGTTCACACCTCTTGACTTGAACTAGTCCATCTCAAGGTCTGATGGGTAATGTTAGACTCCAGATGTGGAACACAGCCAGACTGAGATGGACCCACACCACATGAGGAAGTCACACATCATGACTTGAATCTTAGAGGTGTTGATACAGCTTAACGACTGTTGTTTCAGTCAAAGTAACGTCATAAAGTATCTATCTGGTATCTGGTTCCTCATACAGACTGTTAATACTACACTTTATACCATGCATACTGGAGAAATATTACATATTATTCTATAATAATAATGTCACATGGTATTTTGCACACACACAAACACACACGTATTGTCACGTCCTGACCAGTAAAAGGGGTCATTTGTCATTATAGTATGGTCAGGGCGTGGCAGGGGGTGTTTGTTTTGTGTGTTTTGGGGTTTTGTTCTGTTTTCTATTTCTATGTTTAATTCTAGTTTTCTATTTCTATGTTGGGGTTTTGGCAGAACCTCCAATTAGAGGCAGCTGGTTTGTCGTTGTCTCTAATTGGAGGCCATATTTAGTTGATGTTTGTTTCACTTGTGTTTTGTGGGTGGTTGTTTTCCGTATAGTCTATGTTGCCTTACGGAACTGTCGTGTGTGGTTTTGTTATTTTTGTTTAAGTGTTCACGTTACTTCAATAAATGAAGATGAGCACTCTTCACGCTGCGCCTTGGTCCCCTTTGTACGACCCGCGTTACACGTATGTGCAGTTCCACAGTGGCTGGCCAAGCAGTTGACACATCACTTGTCAAGTAGATGGAAACATTGTGGTTTCTACAGACATGAAAACTACCCCCTCAGACCTGAAGTGATGTGAACCACTCTACTCTTTCTCAATCTCTCTGTTTGTCACTCTCTCTCTCTTCCCGCCTCTCTCAGTACCAGGCCCAGCAACTGTCTGAAACACAGGCCCCCCTTAACCCCTCAGTCCTCCCCTCAGACCTGAAACCCAGGCCCCCTTAACCCCTCAGTCCTCCCCTCAGACCTGAAACCCAGGCCCCCCTTAACCCCTCAGACCTCCCCTCAGACCTGAAACCCAGGCCCCCCTTAACCCCTCAGACCTCCCCTCAGACCTGAAACCCAGGCCCCCTTAACCCCTCAGACCTCAAACCCAGGCCCCCTTAACCCCTCCCCTACAGAGCAGCAGCACTAGCTGAGTAAACCACAACCACACACATAGGACTATATATGATATACAATTACATGGACGCACTCCCATATACACACATATATGTAAACAAACATACATTGACCAATACTAATGTTGATAATTATGATATTATGATGTTGGTATTACAGTACTCATATAAGAGCTAGTCACTGATTGGCTGAGAAGACACACTCAGTACACAGGAAACCCACACTGACTTCCTGTTGTTGCCATGGTGCTGTCATTCAGCCTGAGGAAGAGAGTCCAAACGTTGTTATTACAAGTTAATTTGTCACATATATCTCTCCCCTTCACACATATTGACCAGAGTGTGGATGTTAACTGATTGGCCGCTGTTCATTGATTAACACAGAGATCATTCATCAGATGGTATAAAAAGTACTGTTTAACACTGGGTATGTAGCACATCCTCCAATGCATCTTGGGTATTGTAGTTTACTATTATCACCACCATAGTTCAGTGTTTTAAATAAAATGGTCCATCATGAAAAATAACACTATCTCTATTCATTAATTAAGTCAGTTTTAAAAGTCGCTAGTTGAATGCTATATATTCATGAATGCTAATTGGCTGAAAGCCATGCTATATCTACATATATCTATATCTATCTATCTATCTATCTATCTATCTATCTATCTATCTATCTATCTATCTATCTATCTATCTATCTATCTATATATATATATATATATATATATATATATATATATATATATATATATATATATGAGACAATATACCACAGGTACAATGCAAACAACTTGTTTAATGTCCTAATTACATTGGTAACCTGTTTATAACAGCAGTAAGGCACCTTGGGGGGTTGTGGTATATTACCAATATATCACAGCTAATGGCTGTATCCAGGAACTCTGTGTTGAGCTTTCAGAGTGTTATGGTCTAATACTTAGTGTTTAGTCTCCATGTTATCAGAGTGTTATGGTCTAATACTTAATGTTTAGTCTCCATGTTATCAGAGTGTTATGGTCTAATACTTAGTGTTTAGTCTCCATGTTATCAGAGTGTTATGGTTTAAAACTTAGTGTTTAGTCTCCATGTTATCAGAGTGTTATGGTCTAATACTTAGTGTTTAGTCTCCATGTTATCAGAGTGTTATGGTCTAATACTTAGTGTTTAGTCTCCATGTTATCAGAGTGTTATGGTCTAATACTTAGTGTTTAGTCTCCATGTATTCAGAGTGTTATGGTCTAATACTTAGTGTTTAGTCTCCATGTTATCAGAGTGTTATGGTCTAATACTTAGTGTTTAGTCTCCATGTTATCAGAGTGTTCTGGTCTAATACTTAGTGTTTAGTCTCCATGTTATCAGAGTGTTATGGTCTAATACTTAGTGTTTAGTCTCCATGTTATCAGAGTGTTATGGTCTAATACTTAGTGTTTAGTCTCCATGTTATCAGAGTGTTATGGTTTAATACTTAGTGTTTAGTCTCCATGTTATCAGAGTGTTATGGTTTATACTTAGTGTTTAGTCTCCATGTTATCAGAGTGTTATGGTTTAATACTTAGTGTTTAGTCTCCATGTTATCAGAGTGTTATGAATTATACTTAGTGTTTAGTCTCCATGTTATCAGAGTGTTATGGTCTAATACTTAGTGTTTAGTCTCCATGTTATCAGAGTGTTATGGTCTAATACTTAGTGTTTAGTCTCCAAGTTATCAGAGTGTTATGGTCTAATACTTAGTGTTTAGTCTCCATGTTATCAGAGTGTTATGGTCTAATACTTAGTGTTTAGTCTCCATGTTATCAGAGTGTTATGGTTTAATACTTAGTGTTTAGTCTCCATGTTATCAGAGTGTTATGGTCTAATACTTAGTGTTTAGTCTCCATGTTATCAGAGTGTTATGGTTTAATACTTAGTGTTTAGTCTCCATGTTATCAGAGTGTTATGTTTTAATACTTAGTGTTTAGTCTCTATGTTATCAGAGTGTTATGGTCTAATACTTAGTGTTTAGTCTCCATGTTATCAGAGTGTTATGGTCTAATACTTAGTGTTTAGTCTCCATGTTATCAGAGTGTTATGGTCTAATACTTAGTGTTTAGTCTCCATGTTATCAGAGTGTTATGGTCTAATACTTAGTGTTTAGTCTCCATGTTATCAGAGTGTTATGGTCTAATACTTAGTGTTTAGTCTCCATGTTATCAGAGTGTTATGGTCTAATACTTAGTGATAAGTCTCCATGTTATCAGAGTGTTATGGTTTAATACTTAGTGTTTAGTCTCCATGTTATCAGAGTGTTATGGTCTAATACTTAGTGTTTAGTCTCCATGTTATCAGAGTGTTATGGTCTAATACTTAGTGTTTAGTCTCCATGTTATCAGAGTGTTATGGTCTAATACTTAGTGTTTAGTCTCCATGTTATCAGAGTGTTATGGTTTAATACTTAGTGTTTAGTCTCCATGTTATCAGAGTGTTATGGTTTATACTTAGTGTTTAGTCTCCATGTTATCAGAGTGTTATGGTTTAATACTTAGTGTTTAGTCTCCATGTTATCAGAGTGTTATGAATTATACTTAGTGTTTAGTCTCCATGTTATCAGAGTGTTATGGTCTAATACTTAGTGTTTAGTCTCCATGTTATCAGAGTGTTATGGTCTAATACTTAGTGTTTAGTCTCCAAGTTATCAGAGTGTTATGGTCTAATACTTAGTGTTTAGTCTCCATGTTATCAGAGTGTTATGGTCTAATACTTAGTGTTTAGTCTCCATGTTATCAGAGTGTTATGGTTTAATACTTAGTGTTTAGTCTCCATGTTATCAGAGTGTTATGGTCTAATACTTAGTGTTTAGTCTCCATGTTATCAGAGTGTTATGGTCTAATACTTAGTGTTTAGTCTCCATGTTATCAGAGTGTTATGGTCTAATACTTAGTGTTTAGTCTCCATGTTATCAGAGTGTTATGGTCTAATACTTAGTGTTTAGTCTCCATGTTATCAGAGTGTTATGGTCTAATACTTAGTGTTTAGTCTCCATGTTATCAGAGTGTTATGGTCTAATACTTAGTGATAAGTCTCCATGTTATCAGAGTGTTATGGTTTAATACTTAGTGTTTAGTCTCCATGTTATCAGAGTGTTATGGTCTAATACTTAGTGTTTAGTCTCCATGTTATCAGAGTGTTATGGTCTAATACTTAGTGTTTAGTCTCCATGTTATCAGAGTGTTATGGTCTAATACTTAGTGTTTAGTCTCCATGTTATCAGAGTGTTATGGTTTAATACTTAGTGTTTAGTCTCCATGTTATCAGAGTGTTATGGTCTAATACTTAGTGTTTAGTCTCCATGTTATCAGAGTGTTATGGTCTAATACTTAGTGTTTAGTCTCCATGCTATCAGAGTGTTATGGTTTAATACTTAGTGTTTAGTCTCCATGTTATCAGAGTGTTATGGTTTAATACTTAGTGTTTAGTCTCCATGTTATCAGAGTGTTATGGTTTAATACTTAGTGTTTAGTCTCCATGTTATCAGAGTGTTATGGTCTAATACTTAGTGTTTAGTCTCTATGTTATCAGAGTGTTATGGTCTAATACTTAGTGTTTAGCCTCCATGTTATCAGAGTGTTATGGTTTAATACTTAGTGTTTAGTCTCCATGTTATCAGAGTGTTGTGGTCAACCAATAGACGAGGGTCAATAGGGCCTACTGCCTGACTACAGGTATAAAGTCCTATGGTTCTACTTTAAGCTTCTGTATAAGTGAATTTTCTTTAAGGTTTAAAGGTCAACTCAGTCATCAAAATGTGTTTTTGTTTCTTCATGGTGTCTATAGGTCTAAGGTGAACACCTCAAAGAAGCTGAATATTTTCCATTGATGTCACGTTGGTATGAAACCTGTTTACCTCGATGCTAGACCCTCCTCTTCCTGTCACAACATGGGTTTCAGAGAAAAGGACCACGAGCTGAAAACTTTCCACTCCATCGAACCAATCGCTGCTCCTATGTCCTTTCATGGTGAAGTACATCTAGTCATGAACACGGAAATACGCAGCAAAGACCTTGTTACTCAAAGACCCAGCTACTCTCTGACAGTCACCATCAGACCATCAGACCACCAGATGGACAGGCTGTGTGTTTCTCTCATCACTCTCTTGTGTAAGTAGCCTTTAGAATTAGTTTTACTAGGCCTCATAGCTGCACGATAACTCATCGTTTGATGTGGTTTTATAGTTCCCTACATTTATTAACCTACCCTTTTGGGTTCTATAGAACCCTTTTGGGTTCCCTCTGTGGAAATGGTTCGATCTTGAACCCAAAAGGGCTCTACCTGGAACCAAAAGGGCTCTACCTGGAACCAAAAGGGCTCTACCTGGAACCAAAAGGGCTCTACCTGGAACCAAAAGGGCTCTACCTGGAACCAAAAGGGTTCTACCTGGAACCAAAAGGGTTCTACCTGGAACCAAAAGGGCTCTACCTGGAACCAAAAGGGTTCTACTTGCAACCAAAAAGGGTTATTCTAAGGGTTGTCCTATGGGGACAGCCAAAGTACCCTTTTTACTAAGAGTGTAGTGTGTACGGATAAGAGCGTCTGCTAAATGACTTAAATGTAAATGTAAATGTGTACGTGCTGTTACTTTGCATGCCATCTTTGTCTATGGAGGATGCCACTTTATATAATGTTTACATACCCTACATTACTCATCTCATATTTATATACTGTACTCTATACCATCTACTGCATCTTGCCTATGCCGTTCGGCCATCGCTCATCCATATATTTATATGTACATATTCTTATTCATTCCTTTACACTTGTGTGTATAAGGTAGTTGTTGTGAAATTGTTAGATTACTTGTTAGATATTACTGCATGGTCGGAACTAGAAGGACAAGCATTTCGCTACACTCGCATTAACACCCGCTAACCATGTGTATGTGACCAATAAAATGTGAATTGATGATGGCATGCCATAGCTCTCTGTAGTTGCCATAGCTCTCTGTTGTTGCCATAGATCTCTGTTGTTGCCATAGATCTCTGTTGTTGCCATAGCTCTCTGTAGTTGCCATAGCTCTCTGTTGTTGCCATAGCTCTCTGTTGTTGCATAGATCTCTGTTGTTGCCATAGATCTCTGTTGTTGCCATAGCTCTCTGTTGTTGCCATAGCTCTCTGTTGTTGCCATAGATCTCTGTTGTTGCCATAGCTCTCTGTTGTTGCCATAGATCTCTGTTGTTGCCATAGCTCTCTGTAGTTGCCATAGATCTCTGTTGTTGCCATAGCTCTCTGTTGTTGCCATAGATCTCTGTTGTTGCCATAGCTCTCTGTTGTTGCCATAGCTCTCTGTTGTTGCCATAGCTCTCTGTTGTTGCCATAGCTCTCTGTTGTTGCTATAGCTCTCTACTGTTGCCATAGCTCTCTGTTGTTGCTATAGCTCTCTGCTGTTGCCATAGCTCTCTGCTGTTGCCATAGCTCTCTGTTGTTGCCATAGCTCTCTGTTCTTGCCATAGCTCTCTGTTGTTGCCATAGCTCTCTGTTGTTGCCATAGCTCATTGTTGTTGCCATAGCTCTCTGTTCTGAGACCAGTGTCTCGGCAGATGTTGTCCACGTAGGTTTCATGTGGTGTTCCTGAGGGTGAACCCACAATATGAGACTGTAGAAAGTGAATCATATCCAAACAAGATTCTGGTTCTTTCTAACACTGTTCCTCTGTTACCTGTTGGTGCTGTTTCCTCCAGTCAGTTCATCCTAACACTGTTCCTCTGCTACCTGTAGGTGCTGTTTCCTCCAGTCAGGATGGGATCTCTGCAGCAGAGGTGGAGCTGAGAGTCAGACCAGGAGACAACATCACTCTCTACTGTGACTGTACCATAACTACTGGAGTATACATTATGTGGTATAGGAACTGTTCTCACACGTACCAGCCTCCTCTTGTTATTTCAGCAAAAGATTTGATTTACAACCGTTTACCTGGATATAATGTGGTGTGGAACCCCTCTAACAACTCCTATGATCTACTGATTGAGAACATCACTGAATCTGACCTGGGACTCTACTACTGTGGGACTGTGGAGAACAAGGTAGTGGATGATGGAGGTAAAGGAGGAATTAAACAGAAGGAGTTGTACCTCTATGGAAACATCAGCACTAGGATTTCACTTGGTAAGAACAGTTATTATTCTGTCTTTATCTTCTGTCTGTATCTTTGGTATTATTAATATTGTAATATTAGTGTTGGTGTGTCTGGTTTCCTTGAATGAGAGGAGGTTGAGTTGCAAGGAACGCTAAAGTAAATGTAACTTATTTTGAATAAACCCTCTGAGACTAATCTAAACTCATAAAATATCTCCTCAAATTGATGTTTAAACAACCAAGAGTCATGACTAACAACAGATTATTGACACGGCCTTGATTGTTTCTAAGTGTAGTTCTGTTTTGTCTAGAAACCAGTCCTCCTGAGTCGTCCTCTCCTCCTCCTCCTGTAGACTGTGGTCTGTGTTGGATGTTGCTGTTCAGTCTGTGTCCTGTCTCTGCTCTCCTCTCCTCTCTCCTCTCCTCCACCTGTGTCTACTCCTTCTGCAGAACAACAGGTAAACTCACTCTCTCAGTCAAGATTCACTTATCACTCATTCATGTTTTAAGTCTGGGTATTACTAATCAATCTTACCTATTATTTAACTAATGTTGGTGTTTTAATGATGCTAACTCTTCCTCTGCAGCTCCAGCTGAGACTCAGCTTCCTCTGAACAGGACCACCACCAGGGGAAGTGGCAGCAGAGAGGAGACTGCAGTCAAAGTGGGTGTTGTAGTTTTATGTTGGGTAGCCATCTTGATTTTGTAGTCCATCTGTTTGTTAACCCAGCCCTATTCAAACTTTATTTTCAATGTCAGATATAATCAATAAAAACATAAGATAAATCAAAACATATTGTATAATATCAATATTCATATGTCAGTAATATTAAAATATGTCTCTGTCTCTCTCTCTCAGGAGGAAGGAGACCTGTGTTACGCCTCGTTAGATATCAGTCAAGGACAGAGGAGACCAAAGAAGAAGAAGAGAGTCCAGAACTCTGACTTCAGTACCTACTCAGCCATCAATACCAGCAGAGTGAGACCTATACCATCCATCAATACCAGCAGAGTGAGACCTATACCATCCATCAATACCAGCAGAGTGAGACCTATACCATCCATCAATACCAGCAGAGTGTGAGACCTATACCATCCATCAATACCAGCAGAGTGAGACCTATACCATCCATCAATACCAGCAGAGTATGAGACCTATACCATCCATCAATAACAGCAGAGTGTGAGACCTATACCAGCCATCAATACCAGCAGAGTGTGAGACCTATACCATCCATCAATACCAGCAGAGTGTGAGACCTATACCAGCCATCAATACCATCAGAGTGAGACCTATACCATCCATCAATACCAGCAGAGTGAGACCTATACCATCCATCAATACCAGCAGAGTGTGAGACCTATACCAGCAATCAATACAAGCAGAGTGAGACCTATACCAGCCACCAATACCAGCAGAGTGAGACCTATACCATCCACCAATACCAGCAGTGTGAGACCTGTACCAGCCATCAATACCAGCAGAGTATGAGACCTATACCATCCATCAATACCAGCAGAGTATGAGACCTGTACCAAGTTAGAGGTGATATTATAGAACACTATGTGTAACGTTGCTGCTCTGTCAGCAGTTTCCTGTGGAGTTTTTTTAACATATCAGTTTGCTGTAGTGTGTTAAACCACTGATCCAAGATAAGTTGCTAAGAAGTTTATCTCACATCAAAAACCTATTGAACTAATGACATAGAAGTCATATAGCCGAGCAGTATGTTCCACTCTTCAGTCCAAACTTTATGACACCAGACTGTGGAGCTCCAGTTAGAGACAGATATGGTACCTGCAGTTTTATTGATGATCCTATTCTGCGGCACAGGTAGGATGCTGTTATGCTGATATACACTTATGACAGTTACTGAGATATGTTTTAATATTTTAAGATATATTATCAATTGTAGGGTTAGTAAAAGAACATACAGCTGGATGCAGACAGTAAACATCTGTCTCAAAGCAGGACAATGATGTGATCACCTGTAAATGTACTTTACTGTAGCCTAACTGTCCATCTGGGACAGGCACTAATGTCAGTTAAGTTGTGATGGTGTCATGCATCTGACTGTTGTATATTCAGTGTGTCAATGATTGACTGTATCTGTCTCTATGTAAATGAATGAGAGTATATTTTATGTATCTATTAAATATTGGTCTAATGTTAGAGCAGGAGAAGGGGGGAGTGTTGATGCTAGAGGTCTGTGACCTGAGTCAAGATCAACAGGTCCAACACTATATGTCAGGAACAAGAGAGAAAGAACAAGAGAGAGCAAGAGAGAGAGAGGCTATGTTAGATAGAGAGAAATAGGCAGCGAAAGAGGGAGGAGATAGAGGGAGATGTCAAAAGAGGTAGGGCTGAGAGAGAGCAAGAGAGAGAGAGAGAGAGAGAAAGCGAGAGAGAGAGAGAGAAAGAGAGGGAGACAGAGAGAGAGAGAGAGAGAGATGTGCAGAGAAAGATGGAAGAGAGAGGAGGGGTGGGTAGGGCAGAGGAGAGAGTAGTAGAGAAAGAGAGTAGTGGAGAATGAGGGGAGGGGAGAGAGAGATTTGTGGAGGAGAGATAAAAAGTAAGGGAAGGGATAGTGAGGGAGATGTACGTACACAGAATATATTTTCAAGACTGACTTCTCACCGGTGATCATAACCAGTAATCATTTGCACTCTTCCACTTTTGGTCCAGCTCAGCTTGACCTCTGACTTATGGAAATGAGTGATTGAAAAAAACAAACAGACGACAGCTAATGTATTAAATTAGGTATACTGTAAACTCATCTGCAAAGAGAGGTTCACATGGAAGGGGAATGTGTGTTCACATGGGTGTTGTTGCACCATACCAACGATAAGCCTGTCTTCCCCATCACATCATGAAAGGTCATGTTGATGTTCATTTCTCGTCTCAATTCAAATCGAAGGAGCTTTATTTGCATGGGAAGTAGTGCATTCAGAAAGTATTCAGACCACCTTGACTTTTTTTCACATTGTGTTACGTTACAGCCTTATTCTAAAATGTATTAAATTGTTTTTTTTAATCATCAATTTACACACAATACAACATAATGACATCACAATACCCCATAATGACATCACAATACCCAATAATTACAAAGCAAAAACTGTTTTTTCCTCTTCTGCCCCTCTCTTCTTCTCACTCCTCTCATCTTCTCCCCCCTCTCCCCTTCTCCCCCTCTCATCTTCTCCCCCCTCTCCCCTTCTCCCCCTCTCCTCTTCTCTGTCCTCTCCTCTTCTCCCCCTCTCCTCTTTTCCCCCTCTCCTCTTCTCTCATCTTCTGTCCCCTCTAGCTTCTACACCACATCCCCCCTTGTCCTGCTCTAACATGAGACCTGATCAGTACTCATTTTGGGTGCTGGTACTGTTTATATTTAGGTTCTGGAACATTAAGCCAATATTCTATAAGAGGTGAACTCAAGCAGTAGAAAGTTAGAGGTGATATTATAGAACACTATGTGTAACTTTGCTGTTCTGTCAGCAGTTTCCTGTGGAGTTTTTTAACAGATCAGTTTGCTGTAGTGTGTTCAACCACTGATCCAAGATAAGTTGTTAAGAAGTTTATCTCACATCAAAAACCTATTGAACTAATGACATAGAAGTCATATAGCCTAACTTCTAGTATAGAAAGTACTTCAAACTGGAACCCAACACTGTCCATCTGGGGACAGACACTAACATCAGTTAAGGTGTGATGGTGTCATGCATCTGAATGTTGTATATTCAGTGTGTCAATGATTGATTCTATATGTCTCTATGTAAATGAATGAGATGATATATTATATATTATTTTGGTCTAATGTTAGAGTAGTAGGAGAAGGGGGAGGGGAGGGGGGTTGTAGAAGCTAGAGGTCTATGACTTGAGTCAAGATCAACAGGCCTGATGCTACATGTCAGGAAGAGATAGAGAGAGAGCAAGAGTGAGAGATACAGAGAGATAGAGAATGAGAGAGAGCACGCGTTTGAGAGAGAGAGAGAGAGAGAGAAAGATGTGCAGAGAAAGATGGAGGAGAGAGGAGGGGTGGGTAGGGCAGAGGAGAGAGTAGTAGAGAAAGAGAGTAGTGGAGAAATAGGGGAGGGGAGAGAGAGAGATTTATGGAGGAGAGAGAAAGAGTAAGGGAAGGGAGATGAACGTACACAGAATATATTTTCAAAACTGACTTCTCACCGGTGATCATAACCAGTAATCATTTGCACTCTTCCACTTTTGGTCCAGCTCACCTTGACCTCTGACCTATGGAAATGAATGATTGAAAAAAAAAACAGACGACAGCTAATGTATTAAATTAGGTATACTTTAAACTCATCTGCAAAGAGAGGTTCACATGGAAGGGAATGTGTTTTCACATGGGTGTTGTTGCACCATACCAACGATAAGCCTGTCTTCCCCTTCACATCATGAAAGGTCATGTTGATTTTCATTTCTCGTCTCAATTCAATTCAAAGGAGCTTTATTTATTTTTTATTTAATTTTTTTTACATTTATTTATATAGCCCTTCATACATCAGCTGATATCTCAAAGTGCTGTACAGAAACCCAGCCTAAAACCCCAAACAGCAAGCAATGCATGTGAAAGAAGTACGGTGGCTAGGAAAAACTCCCTAGGAAAAACTCCCTAGAAAGGCCAAAAACCTAGGAAGAAACCTAGTGAGGAATCAGGCTATGAGGGGTGGCCAGTCCTCTTCTGGCTGTGCCGGGTGGATATTATAACAGAACATGGTCAAGATGTTAAAATGTTCATAAATGACCAGCATGGTCAAATAATAATAATCATAGTAGTTGTCGAGGGTGCAACAAGCACGTCCGGTGAACAGGTCAGGGTTACATAGCCGCAGGCAGAACAGTTGAAACTGGAGCAGCAGCACGGCCAGGTGGACTGGGGACAGCAAGGAGTCATCATGCCAGGTAGTCCTGAGGCATGGTCCTAGGGCTCAGGTCCTCCGAGAGAAAGAAAGAAAGAGAGAAAGAGAGAATTAGAGAGAGCATATTTAAATTCACACAGGACACCGGATAAGACAAGAGAAATACTCGAGATGTAACAGACTGACCCTAGCCCCCCGACACATAAACTACTGCAGCATAAATACTGGAGGCTGAGACAGGAGGGATCAGAAGACACTGTGGCCCCATCCGATGATACACCATGGGAAGTAGTGCATGGGAAGTAGTGCATTCAGAAAGTATTCAGACCACCTTGACTTTTTTCACATTGTGTTACGTTACAGCCTTATTCTAAAATGTATTAAATTGTTTTTTTTCTCATCAATTTACACACAATACAACATAATGACATCACAATACCCAATAATGACATCACAATACCCCATAATGACATCACAATACCCCATGATGACATCACAATACCCAATAATTACAAAGCAAAAAATGTTTTTTTCTGCCCCTCTCTTCTTCTCCCCCCCTCCTCTTCTCCTCCCTCTCTTCTTCTCTCCTCTTCTCCCCCTCTTCCCTTCTTCTCTCCTCTTCTCCTCCCTCTTTTCTTCTTCTCACCTCTTCTCCCCCTCTCCTCTTCTCCCCATCTCCTTTTCTCCCCCCTCTCAACTTTATCCCCCTCACCCTTTTTTTCTGCCCCTCTCTTCTTCTCCCCCTCTCCTCTTTTTCTCCCTCTCTTCTTCTCTTCTCTTCTCCCCCTCTACCCTTCTTCTCTCCTCTTCTCCTCCCTCTTTTCTTCTTCTCTCCTCTTCTCCCCCTCTCTTCTTCTCCCCATCTCCTTTTCTCCCCCTCTCAACTTTGCCCCCCTCTCCCCTTTTTTTCTGCCCCTCTCTTCTTCTCCCCCTCTCCTCTTCTCCTCCCTCTCTTCTTCTCTCCTCTTCTCCCCCTCTCCCCTTCTTCTCTCCTCTTCTCCTCCCTCCCCTCTTCTTCTCTCCTCTTCTCACTCCTCTCCTCTTATCCCCCCTCTCCTCTTCTCCCCCATCTCTTGTTCTCTCATCTTCTGTCCCATCTAGCTTCTACACATCCCCCCTTCTCCTGCTCTAACATGAGACCTCATCAGTACTCATTTTGGGTGCTGGTACTGTTTATATTTAGGTGCTGGAACATTAAGCCAATATTCTATAAGAGGTGAACTCAAGCAGTAGAAAGTTAGAGGTGATATTATAGAACACTATGTGTAACTTTGCTGCTCTGTCAGCAGTTTCCTGTGGAGTTTTTCTAATGTCAGTGTTTCCTGTAGGTAGGTGGGTTTAACCACTGATCTGATCCGCTTAACAGTATGTCATATCAAACCAAGTTTATTCACCCACTGGGTCACACAGCTTCATAAGACAAAGACCTGTTTACACCAACCCATATTTATAATATGCTGAGTATCCTCACACATCTGGACAGCCAATACATCTCTGTTGCTAGACTGGACTTTAGTTACAGCTGTTCTTTTCTCTCTTCATCTGACCTGACCTCTGACCTCTGACCTGACCTCTGACCTCTGACCTGACCTCTGACCTGACCTCTGACCTGACCTCTGACCTCTGACCTGACCTCGGCCCATAAATTCCAAACTAATCCACAGTTATCCACCCTTATCAGTGACCGCAAGCATGTGATTGCCTTTTCCCTTACTTAGTTCCTTTTCAGGGCCCTGGCAGTTATACAACCTCCATTGATCCCAGCATATACATTTTCTCATCCATGTAACCATTAACCTGTTTAGGATAGGGGGCAGTATTTTCACGGCCGGATACAAAACGTACCCGATTTAACCTGTCTGGCGCATGTGGGACGAATTCGTCCCACCTACGTAACAGACACTTCAATCCAGTGGCGCGATTTTTGAATCGTTTGAAATACTATTACTTCAATTTCTCAAACATATGACTATTTTACAGCTATTTAAAGACAAGAATCTCGTTAATCTAACCACACTGTCCGATTTCAAAAAGGCTTTACAACGAAAGCAAAACATTAGATTATGTCAGGAGAGTGCCCAGCCAGAAATAATCAGACACCCATTTTTCAAGCTAGCATATCATGTCACATAAACCCAAACCACAGCTAAATGCAGCACTAACCTTTTATGATCTTCATCAGATGACACACCTAGGACATTATGTTATACAATACATGCATGTCTGTTCAATCAAGTTCATATTTATATCAAAAACCAGCTTTTTACATTAGCATGTGACGTTCAGAAAAAGCATACCCCCCGCAAACTTCCGGGGAATTTACTAACAGTTTGCTAAATTACTCATGATAAACGTTCACAAAAAGCATAACAATTATTTTAAGAATTATAGATACATTACTCCTCTATGCACTCGATATGTCCGATTTCCTCTTGCGCATATCATCCCGTTAGCGGGATCATTTTCCAGCGAAAACTCCTAGAGACATTAGCATAACGAAATTCAATATATATTTTTTTCAAATATAGGACTGTCTCATATCGTTTTATAGATACACCTCTCTTGAATCGACCCTCGTTGTCCGATTTCAAAAAGGTTTTACAGGAAAAGCACAATATTAGATTATGTTAGAGGAGTACATGGTAAAAGTAGCATCATATGAATTTTCCGACCAAGCACATGCATCACATATAACCCAAAAACAGCTAAATGCAGCACTAACCTTTTACAAACTTCATCAGATGACACACCTAGGACATCATGTTACACACAGCATGCAATCTTTTGTTCAATAAAGGTCATATTTCTATATAAAAACAGCATTTTACATCGGCACCTGACGTTGACTAACTATTTTTTCATAAAATGCGTCCCGGGAAACAGTGCTACAATTTTATAAATTACTATTCGAAAACGATTTTTTTTTTTATATTGTCAATCTAAGATTTATAGATGAATATCTCTTGAAAACACCCGTCATAACAGATTTTAAATTAACTTTACAGGGTAATCACACTTTGAGATAAAATGGGATGCGATACCCAGAAAATGAGCTAGAAAGCCTAGCTCGTCGCCATCTTGGAAAAATCGCACATCACATCTGATCTTGTATAATATTGCCAATAATCCCTCACCTTTAGTTGTCTTCATCAGAAAGCACTTCCCGGAATCCCAGGTCCACGACAAATGTATTTTCGGTCGAAAAGTCCATCCTTTATGTTCCATTAGCTTGCTGTTGTTAGCGCGTCCTAAGGCTGTAACCAAATGTTGATCCGTGCGCGGCACTTGGCTAACGAAAAATGACTGTTTTCCCTTCGTTAGGTTCGTTCAAACATGTCAAACGTTGTATAACATTAATCTTCAGGGCCTGTTTCAACAAGAGAGCCAATCAGATTCGAGTGGGACGATTTCATTGTGTTTCAAAACGTTTCCAAAGGTGGGGGCAGACACGGCCGCCGACGTCACAATGCTGATGGCCCTACTACTGTGACCAATTGCCACATCGTCTCCTACACTGAGTTTCGACTGTAGAAGCCTCAAAACACTTTGTAAAGACTGGGGACATCTAGTGGATGCACTGGAAAGTGCTCAATTATCATTTTTTCACGTTGTGAATTACAGGGAAGGCTGTGAAATCGAGTCCACAATTCAGAATCCCACTTCCTGGTTCAATCGGTCTCGGGGTTTTGACTGCCATACGAGTTCTGTTATACTCACAGACACCATTCAAACAGTTTCAGAAACTTTAGGGTGTTTTCTATCCATATAAAATAAGTATATGCATGTCCTAGCTTCTGAGTTTGATTAGTAGGCCGTTGAAAATGGGAACGAATTTTTTCCAAAATGCGCTGTGGCGCCCCCATTGGTAGGGTACTCGCAAGAGGTTAAAATAGCTTTTCGGATGAAGTACATTTTTCAATATTCTAAGTACATAGCCCAGCCATCACGGGCTAGCTATTTAGACACCCGGCAAGATTAGCCTTCATCAAAATCACATTTCCTATAAGAAAAATGTTATTACCTTTCTTGTTCTTCGTCAGAATGCACTCACAGGACTTCTACTTCAATAACAAATGTAGGTTTGGTCCCAAATAATCCATCGTTATGTTCCAACAGCGGCGTTTTGTTCGTGAGTTCTAGACACTATCAGAATACTAAATCACGGTCACGAGCATTGCGCATGGCGTGACAAAAAAATTCGAAATAATCCATTACCGTACTTCGAAGCATGTCAACCGCTGTTTAAAACCAATTTTTATGCCATTTATCTCGTAGAAAAGCGATAATATTCCGACCGGGAATCTGCAATGAGCCTAAACAGCCGACTGAAATTTCTCCACGGGGGCGAATCGTGCACGCGCCTCATTGCATTGACACTTGGAAAAGGCAATAATGTGTTTCAGCCAGAGGCCGCCTCGTCATCATTCAGGTTTTTCCCGGGTTCTGAGAGCCTATTGGAGCCCTAGGAATTGTCACGTTACAGCTAAGATCCTTACTCTTCAATAAACAGATGCAAGACGCACGACTCCTTGTCAGACAGGGTACTTCCTGCATGAAACCTTGTCAGGTTTTTGCCTGCCATAGGAGTTCTGTTATACTCACAGACACCATTCAAACAGTTTTAGAAACTTTAGGGTGTTTTCTATCCAAACCTGAACAATAATATGCATATTCTAGCTTCTGAGTTGGTGTAGGAGGCAGTTAAAAATGGGAACATATTTTTTCCAAAATTCTCAATGCTGCCCCCTAGCCCCAACAGGTTAATCTGGTTATTACTCCTGCCCAGAAACTAGAATATGCATATAATTGTTTGATTTGGATAGAAAACACCCTAAAGTTTCTAAAACTGAAAAGATTCTAAACAGGAAGTGCCCTCTCTGACCATTTATTGGCCTTCTATAGCCTCTTTATCGAAAACAGAGGATCTCTGCTGTAACGTGACATTTTCTAAGACTCCCATAGGCTCTCAGAAGGTGCCAGAACGGGTAATGATGACTCTGCAGTCCCTGGCTGAAAAACAGTAGCGCATTTGGATAGTGGTCGATCTGAGAACAATGAAACGGTGCGCGCATGCACATGAAAAGTCCATTTTACATTTTCAGGAATATTATCGCTATTTTACGAGAAAACTCGCATAAAAGTAGATTTTAAACAGCGTTTGACATGCTTCGAAGTACGGTAATGAAAAATTTAGAATTTTTTTGTCACGATATGCGTCGGCGCGTCACCCTTCGGATAGTGTCTTGAACGCAGGAACAAAACGCCTCTATTTGTATATATCTATGGATTATTTGGAACCAAAACAACATTGGGTGTAAAGTACAAGTCCTGGGAGTGCATTCTGACGAAGAACAGCAACGGTAATCAAATTTTTCTTATAGTAAATCTGAGTTTGGTGAGTGCCAAACTTGGTGGGTGTCAAAATAGCTAGCCATGATGGCCGGGCTATCTACTCAGAATATTGCAAAATGTGCTTAACCTCTCTGGGCCAGTGGGACGCTTGCGTCCCACCTACTCAACAGCCAGTGTAATCCCGTGGCGCGATATTCAAATACCTTAGAAATGCTATTACTTCAATTTCTCAAACATATGACTATTTTACACCATTTTAAAGACAAGACTCTCGTTAATCTAACCACACTGTCCGATTTCAAAAAGGCTTTACAACAAAAGCAAAACATTAGATTATGTCAGCAGAGTACCCAGCCAGAAATAATCAGACACCCATTTTTCAAGCTAGCATATAATGTCACATAAACCCAAACCACAGCTAAATGCAGCACTAACCTTTGATGATCTTCATCAGATGACAATCCTGGGACATTATGTTATACAATACATGCATGCATGCACCCGAGGGCATTATCAATTAAATATATACTTTCATTCATTTACATAGAAACATATACAATCAGTCATTGACACTGAATATACAACAGTCAGATGCATGACACCATCACAACTTAACTCACATTAGTGTCTGTCACCAGATGGACAGTGTTGTGTTCCAGTTTGAAATACTTTCAATACTAGAAGTTAAGAACAAATTCTTATTTTCAATGATGGCCTAGGAACAGTGGGTCAACTGCCTTGTTCAGGGGCAGAACGACATATTTTTACCTTGTCAGCTCAGGGATTCAAACTTGCAACCTTTACAAGTCCAACACTCTAACCACTAGGCTACGCTGCCGCCCCGTTATTCGGCGAGGGCAGGCAAACCGGGTCAATACATCCTCCAGTCACCGGCTTCGAGGGCATTATCACTTTTATATAACGGGTTAACAACATATTCAATTAATGATTAACAATTTTATTTTGATGAATTTATTCATACTATTTCATCTTTCTACAAGATATAGTCCCGACACAAATCTAGGGTTGCTACCCAACCTGGCTGTTCGTTCGTTCTATTGGTTCGATTGCTGCCAGAGACGCGACCCAGTCGTTCAGTCTTTTAGTTCTGTTTCTATGGACGCGACCCAGTCGTTCAGTCTTTTTGTTCTGTATCTATGGACGCGACCCAGTCGTTCAGTCTTTTAGTTCTGTTTCTATGGATGCGACCCAGTCGTTCAGTCTTTTTGTTCTGTATCTATGGACGCGACCCAGTCGTTCAGTCTTTTAGTTCTGTATCTATGGACGCGACCCAGTCGTTCAGTCTTTTTGTTCTGTATCTATGGACGCGACCCAGTCGTTCAGTCTTGTGGTTCTGTATCTATGGACGTGACCCAGTCATTCTTTCTAAATGTTCCATTGCCATACTGGCTGGCAAAGTTCTTATCCCTTCCTCGCTAACTAGCCAACTACGGCTAACTTATAGTCACATCAAACAGTGCAGCCAGAATAACAACAGTAGCTGCATTTGCATTTGTTTAAGCAGTTTTCTAATGACATTTATTGGTCACATCCATAACAATGAGCTAATGAGGCACGATTTCACCTGGGATAGAAAATGTTCTCACTCGTCAGGACACTGCGGTACAGAGGAGCTAGCCAACGACAGCTAACACAGTCACTTCAAACTGAAGCTTTAAAGACTGCAAACTAGCTGCACTTTGTTTGGTTTTACCTGTTTTCAAATGATCTTTCTTTGTATATATCCATAAACATGATGCTGATTCATGATTTAAGCTGAGAATCGCTGCCTGCGTGTCTGTCTCGTCCCGACTCCCGACTCGTTCAATACTATTGGACAGCTGGAGATTTGAATTTGAATATTGAAACAATGTTGTAAATGTGGGAGAGACAGACAGCAGGTTTATACAAATCTCTAATGTTGAAAACTAAATGTTAGTCTTAAAGAAATGTGAGATAATGTCTAGATGCTTTTTATAGTAGAGATCAAGTTTATAAGTTGCTTGGCTGGGCTGATGAAACAGTGGATTGTACAATCAGATGGAACAGAGTAAATAAGCATTTAAACGACAGATTTAGCCGGTGGTAACTTGTGGAATAGACACCGGCTGGAATGCGGTTTCAACCAATCAGCATTCAGGATTAGACCCACCCATTGTATAATATGTTTTATATTGGTCATATGTTAGAGATGGAGAAGGGAGGGGTGTAGATGATAGAGGTCTGTTACCTGAGTCAATATCAACATGCCTGATGCTATATGTCAAGAAGAGAGAGAGAGAGATAAGGGAAGGGGAGGAGAGAGGGAGATGTCATCCGAGATAGGGCTGATCGACTAACATGCAGTCAACTGAATATCTTTTCATTTCTGACTTCTCACCAGTGATGCCATCATAACCAGTAACCTTTTCAACTCTTGGTCCGGCTCACCTTGACCCTGACCTCTGAAATTAATGATTTAAAAAACTGACAAAAGCAAATGTATTAAATTAGATTTAAACTCCTCTTACACATTTGCATGGAAGGGGAATGTACACTACATGACCAAAAGTATGTAGACACCTGCTCTTCTAACATCTCATTCCAAAATCATGGGCATTAATATGGAGTTGGTCCCCCCTTTGCTGCTATAACAGCCTCCACTCTTCTGGGAAGGCTTTCCACTAGATGTTGGAACATTGCTGCAGGGACTTGCTTCCATTCAGCCACAAGAGCATTAGTGAGGTTGAGCACTGATGTTGTGCGATTAGACCTGACTCGAAGTCGGCGTTTGAGCTCAGGACTAAGTGCAAGCCAGACAAGGTCTTCCACACCGATCTCGACAAACCACTTCTGTATGGACCTCGCTTTGTGCACGGGGGCTACTGTCATGCTGAAACAGGAAGGGGGCTTTCCCAAAACTGTTGCCACAAAGTTGGAATTACAGAATCGTCTAGAATGTCAATGTATGCTGCAGCGTTAAGATTTCCCTTCACTGGAACTAAGGGTCCTTTATTAAGCCCTAGACCATTATTCCTCCCCCACCAAACTTTACAGTTGGCACTACGCATTGTGGCAGGTAGCGTTCTCCTGGCATTCGCCAAACCCAGATTTTTCCTTGGTCTTCCAGATGGTGAAGCATGATTCATCACTCCAGAAAACATGTTTTCATTGCTCCAGAGAACATGTTTTCATCGCTCCAGAGAACATGTTTTCATCGCTCCAGAGAACGTGTTTTCATCGCTCCAGAGAACGTGTTTTCATCGTCCAGAGAACGTGTTTTCATCGCTCCAGAGAACGTGTTTTCACGTTCTTCCTTGAGTCCAATGGAGGCGAGCTTTACATCTCTCCAGATGACCCTTAACGTTGTGCATGGTGAACTTAGGCTTGTGTGTGGCTGCTTGGCTATAGAAACACATTTCATGAAGCTCTCAACGAACAGTTCACGTGCTGACGTTGCTTCCAGAGGCCGTTTGGAAATTGGTAGTGAGACGATTTTTATGTTCTATGTTGCTCCTAGATGTCTCCTCTTCACAATAACAGCACTTACAGTTGACCTGGGCAGCTCTAGCAGGGCAGACATTTGACCATCTGACTTGGAAATGTGGCATCCTATCACTGTGCCACGTTGAAAGTCACTGAACTCTTCATTAAGGCCATTCTACTGCCAATGTTTGTCTATGGAGATTGCATGGCTGTGTGCTTCCATTTTAAACACCTGTCAGAAACGGGTGGGCTGAAATAGAATCCACTAATTTGAAGGGGTGTCCACATACTTTTGTATATATAGTGTATGTACACATGGGTGTTGTTGCACCATACCAACGATAAGCCTGTCTTCCCCATTACATCATGAAAGGTCATGTTGATGTTCATTTAACCTCTGTCTCTCTCTTCCTCTGACTCCTCCCTTTCTCCTTTGTTTCTCTCTATCTCTCTGTCTCTTTCTATCTCTATCTCCTCTGTCTCTCTATTCCTCTGTCTCCTCCCTTTCTCCTTTGTTTCTCTCCATCTCTCTGTCTCTTTCTCTCTCTATCTCTCTGTCTCTTTCTCTCTCTATCTCCTCTGTCTCTCTCTTCCTCTGTCTCCTCCCTTTCTCCTTTGTTTCTCTCTATCTCTCTGTCTCTTTCTCTCTCTTTCTCCTCTGTCTCTCTCTTTCTCCTCAGATCTCCAGGCTCAAAGCGTCAGTCCACCAGGTAGGTAGAGTATACATCTACAGTGATTATAGCAGTTCAATATTAGTCAACTTTATTATCCCACATGGAGAAATTCATGTGTCCATACAAACCATTCTAAACCCAATAACAAGTAGTGTTTTATGGAACTACTAATAGTTGTCAACCACAAAGCACTACTGCTGTTAGAATAACAGAATCACTGTCATAATCTGTCCTCACCACTGTGTTTTCCTCTCTGCTGTTTACAGCTAAATACTCAGTCAGACTGGTGAATGGGACCACTTCCTGTTCTGGGACAGTGGAAGTATTTTATAAAGGAGAGTGGTTAGGTCTATGTCCTGGGTGGTGGAGCATGAGAGAGACTAAGGTTGTGTGTAGAGAGCTGGACTGTGGGAATCCTGTAGCTGAATCTAGACCTAAAGAGGGAAGAGGAGGAGTCAGACTAGAGAGTAGTTGTAATGGACATGAGTCTACTTTAAGACAGTGTGTCACCAAAACCTACACATGTGAAGGTGGATATTATCATCACGTGATCTGTTCAGGTAAGAGACTGGTCATATTGAGAGATTTATTTATACATTATACAATATTACCATGTATCATGTTTAATGTGTTTTTATTTCATTTAAATAGAGGAAGAGATGTCAGATGTATTTAAACATTATATTTGTGTTTGTCCTATTGGTTTATGGGAGATGTTCATGGGCAGATCATTGTAGTTCAGATGGTACTGAAGTGAAGCTGCCTGATGGATGTCCAGCTGTTTATTTTCTATAAAGTGAAGTGAACTTATTCCTGTCTCCTGCCTGCATTATTCCCAACCCTATCCTGAGTGACTAAGAACCCATTTCTACCTCTTACAGTATCAAACATAGCAAACTACAATCTTTTATCCAACATATTTGTGTTTAGTCCTTGACAGTGTCATCAACAAAACTGATTGAATGTTCAACCAAGTCTTTTTCTCCAGAGTCTGTGCGGCTTGTGGATGGAGCTGGTCTCTGCTCTGGGAGAGTGGAGGTGAAGTCCGATCAGTCCTGGGCCTCAGTGTGTGAAGCTGACTTTGACCGGCAGGATGCAGAGGTAGTCTGTGGGGAGCTTGGCTGTGGGGCTCCTGCAGCTCTACAGGGGGGGCTCTATGGAGAAGGTGAGGGTCAGACCTGGGATAAAGAGTTCCAGTGTAAAGGCAAAGAGTCCCTTCTCCTGGACTGTGACACCTCAGACAGAGAAAAGAACACCTGTCTACCTGGTAATGCTGTTGGACTCACCTGCTCAGGTAAGAAACAGTTTTTTTTTGTTTTGTTTTTTTAATTCACCTTTATTAACCAGGTAGGCTAGTTGAGAAGAAGTTCTCATTTACAACTGCGACCTGACCAAGATAAAGCAAAGCAGTGTAACATAAACAACAACACAGAGTTACACATGGAGTAAACAAACATACAGTCAATAATACAGTAGAACAATAGAGAAATAAAAGTCTATATACAGTGTGTGAAAATGAGGTAAGATAAGGGAGGTAGGCAATAAATAGGCCATAGTGGCGAAATAATTACAATTTAGTAATTAAACACTGGAGTGATAGATGTGCAGAAGATGAATGTGCAAGTAGAGATATTGGGATGCAAAGGAGCAAAAAAATAAATAACAGTATGGAGATGAGGTAGTTGTATGGGCTATTTACAGATGGGCTATGTACAGGTGCATGGATCTGTGAGCTGCTCTGACAGCTGCTGCTTAAAGTTAGTGAGGGAGATATGGGTCTCCAGCTTCAATGATTTTTGCTATTCGTTCCAGTCATTGGCAGCAGAGAACTGGAAGGAAAGGCGGCCAAATGAAGAATTGGCTTTGGGGGTGACCAGTGAAATATACCTGCTGGAGCGCATGCTACGGGTGGGTCCTGCTATGGTGACCAGTGAGCTGAGACAAGGCGGAGCTTTACCTAGAAAAGACTTATAGATGACCTGGAGCCAGTGGGTTTGGCGACGAATGTGAAGCGAGGGTCAGCCAACGAGAGCGTACAGCTCGTAGTGGTGGGAAGTATATGGGGCTTTGGTGACAAAACGGATGGCACTGTGAGAGACAGCATCCAATTTGCTGAGTAGAGTGTTGAAGGCTATTTTATAAATGACATCGCCAAAGTCAAGGATTGGCAAGATAGTCCGTTTTATGAGGGTCTGTTTGGCAGCATGAGTGAAGGAGGCTTTGTTGCGAAATAGGAAGCCTATTCTACATTTGATTTTGGATTGGAGATGTTTGATATGAGTCTGGAAGGAGAGTTTACAGTCTAACCAGACACCTAGGTATTTGTAGTTGGCCACATATTCTAAGTCAGAACCGTCCAGAGTAGTGATGCTGGATGGGCGGGCAGGTGCGGACAGGTGAAGAGCATGCATTTAGTTTTACTTGCGTTTCAGAGCATTTGGAGGCCACGAAAGGAGAGTTGTACGGCATTGAAGCTCGTCTGAAGGTTAGTTAACACAGTGTCAAAAGAAGGGCCAGAAGTATACAGAATGGTCTCGTCTGCGTAGTTTGTCACTCAATCAACATTGTTTCTCACCTGGAGTGAAGAATATGAGAGACAATATAGGTGTGTTTTAGTGAGAAAATAGTAAGATTACTGTCTCTCTCTTTTCTTTTCTCAGAGCCTGATGATGTGAGGCTGGTGGGAGGAGGCAGTCGCTGTGCTGGTGGAGTGGAGCGGTACAACCAGGGAGAGTGGAGGACCGTGGGAGATGATTACTGGGGGGATGTAGCTGTAGTAGTGTGTAGACAGCTGGGTTGTGGCTCCACTGTTTCAGTTCTACCTGGAAACACCAATAGAGGGTTTGGAGCTTCCTGTTCTGGGTCTGAGCCTTCACTGAGGGAGTGTTGGAGACGTTTTAAGCTCTTTCCTGGACTCACAGTGATCTGTTCAGGTAATAACAAGATATTATAATTATATTAAACTGATTTCCTTCATTCATACAACTTCCTCTGCACCTCTCATGATGACTGTTTAGCTTGTCAGTCTGCTTTACTAAATAGATCACTCAGTCAAGTAGGAATCAAATACAACTTAAATATCCCAGAATGCTTTGTATTTGAGTGTTATCTCAGTGAACGTCTCTACTCACTACCACTGTCACATGTCATGTTATTGTCATATCTAAATGAGGAAAGTAGTTGAGGAGCTACGTTTTCTTTTTCTCTCCTCTTGTTCCAGATGTCCTGCTTAAGCCTGATATCAACATATGTTGTCTCAGTGACTATAGGCCCACTACTCATGTTGCCCTGTGAGGGAGGGTGGCTAGCACTGTTACATGCTGATGTTATTGTCATATCTATAGGAAACTAGTTGAAGAGGTTTGTCTTGTTCTCTTTTATTGTTACAGATCTCCTGGTCCAGCCTGATATCTTCCTGACTGACTCAATGGGAGGGGTCTCCAAGGGCCACCAGGGGCCCGAGATGTTCAGGGGCTACAACTTCACCATCACCTGCTCCACTCAGCCACAGTACCCAGGAGGCTCCTTCCTCCTCACGTTCACCGGCTCCAACAGAACCCAGACCCAGCCAGCTGTCAATCACTCTGCTGCCTTCCTCTTCCCTGCTGCAGATGACTCCCACCAAGGGAACTACAGCTGTGTTTATGACAATTATGTTTTCTCTCATAACTTCTCCTCTGAGAGTGAGCTCCTCTCCCTCACCATCACAGGTAACTGAACATGAACCAGACTTATAACTTTGTCATTGACAGATTTCCCACAGATCTATGTGATGATGATCAGTCCCCTCATCAAAGGTGTTTCTGTTTGCAGCCTCTCCTCTGCCAGCCTTTATCATCAGACACGTTGTAGTGCTGCTGATCCTACTGACAGCCATCACCACCTCCTACCTGTACTACAAGGTAAAGACATTTACTCAGACGTTACAAGTCATTTAAACTAGAGGGAGAGGGTGAGGGGGAGAGGAAGGGGGAGAGAATGGAGATACTAGAGAGTAAATGTCTGACTGTTGGTGCTGTGTCTCCCTAGCCCACCAGGAGGCAGAAGAGAGTGAACAGGGTGAGCAGCATGGATCTTTATGTCAATGCCATGGAGATGGTCTCTCTGAGCTCCAGAGCTGAAGCTGGACCGGGAGAGGAGAGAGCAGCCCAGGGGACGGAGTAGGAGTAGAATGAAGCTGACCCTACATGCTGATCTTAGGTCAGTTTTGTGTTTTAAATGGATGGTCAGCAGTGGACTGGTGTTTAAAATGTGGTGACAAACCTGAAGTGGTTCTAATTTTAATAACAAGTTCAGAATTAGTTTATCTTTCTAGAACCTTGGAAGAAATCTAAAAGGAGTGACTGTAACATGGTAACGTGGGGTTTTTGATTATTTTAAGAGTGTAGCTCAAATATGTTTGTTTTGCGTTCCAGAATTGATAGATTTTTGTCTTTATCTTATTTAGTTTCTCTTAGATTCTTTATCTTATTTAGTGTCTCTTAGATTCTTTATCTTGAAGTGTTTCCATTATTAGTCCATGTATTATTATAATCATCTGTTCATTCTTTGTATTTTGAAACATTTTTTAATTAAGGGGTCATCTTTTTCTCAAGTCATTTTGGTTTGTTGTTGTTGTTGTTTACCTCATGATGTTATTGATTATGAATGTTACGATATTGATTATGATATAGATTATTCTTATGATGTCGTTATTAGTATAGAGATAATTATATTATTGATTATAAATGTTATGATATTGATTATTGATTTTGAAAGTAATGATATTGATTATGATGTAGATTATTGTTATGATGTTGTTAGTAGTATATAGATAATGATGTTATTGATTAGAAATGTTATGATATTGATTATTGATTATGAAGTAGATTATTGATTATGATGTTGTTCTCTAAACTGCCATGTAATCACTGAATGCTTTTAATAAACTCACAGGCTGTCAGTCTTGTGTGATTTCCCCTCCAGTTTTTTATTTCCCAGTGGTCAAGGGGTTATTGATCATTAGTGATTCCATCAGTGACACCAGACATCAGCTCAGCCCAGAGGTCCAGCTCAGCACCTTGACCCTTAGTGACCTCTCCCCCAGACAGACAGACAGACAGACAGACAGACAGACAGACAGACAGACAGACAGACAGACAGACAGACAGACAGACAGACAGACAGACAGACAGACAGACAGACAGACAGACAGACAGACAGACAGACAGACAGACAGACAGACAGACAGACAGACAGACAGACAGACAGACAGAGGCAGAATTCTGCATCTTCATATCACAATAACAGCTTTCTACTGCAACTGGAGGTGTTCTGAATATCACTACACAGGACAACACCTCCCATTGTTAGAGACATAGACATGAGCATCTTGTCACTATATACAGATCTCTGGAGGGTGGATACACTTTTACACCTGCAACTTTAGGTTAGATACACACAGGCTATAAATCAGACATTATCTCAATCTGAACTATAAATCAGACCTGATCATTATGTCCATAAAAATAGAAAATGCATAACAATAAAATGTTGGAGACATTTTCAAATGGTAAAAGAAATGACATTGTAAAAGAAGCGACAAAAAAGTTCAGATAAAAGTAGAAACTTTTTGTTAAAAAAATCTCTATGCACAAAAAAAAGAAAGGCAAAATAACAAATGACAACAGTTTGATGCTGATCTCATTGGACACGAAGAAGAGAAGTTCATTACAGACAAGGAGAATGACTGGTCTCTGATAGAGAAGTTCAATTCACTACAGACAAGGAGAATGACTGGTCTCTGATAGAGAAGTTCAATTCACTACAGACAAGGAGAATGACTGGTCTCTGATAGAGAAGTTCAATTCACTACAGACATGGAGATTGACTGGTCTCTGATAGAGAAGTTCAATTCACTACAGACAAGGAGAATGACTGGTCTCTGATAGAGGAGTTCAATTCACTACAGACATGGAGATTGACTGGTCTCTGATAGAGAAGTTCAATTCACTACAGACAAGGAGAATGACTGGTCTCTGCTTCTTTTCTGGACTTCCCTCCTCTCCTTATGAACTCCTGGTTTTAACACAACAAAACACAACATGTAAAACAGGTTATCACATCACTGTAGTTGTTGAGAAATTAAGTTCATATGAGAAGCCGTATGTCCTGACTGGGGTTTCTGTTAACCGGTAATAGCCGGCTTTTGGCCGGCCTATTGTCTGGGAGAAGAAGAAAGATTCCCATTGAGAAATAATGTTAATTAGCCTCTTCGTTGTAGCCTAGGTCTAATGGTTGTATGATTTTGGGATCTATCGTCTCACAACTATCTCAGAGTCTGTTTGGAATAGGACATTTATTTTCTCTACAAGCTGATGAATAGAAAAGGTAAAATGTTCTACTATGGGGGATACTCTTCTTGTTGGCTGAGGTAAAGTAAATGTTTTGTAAGAGCTAATCAGTATTAGGTTAGAAGGACCACACATTGTTGCATCCTTGACTTGCATGTTCTGTTGATATTAACTACCATAATCTAAATATGATTTGTCGTTCTGAGCACTGTGGGTGGACACGCTAATCAGGCTACACACCCATGGGTCGGGTAAATTTACCAAATGTGCGGTAAATTAACATGCGGATGTCAAATGTCTGGTGCTTAACAGAAACCCTGGTCTCGACCCACCGTGTGTGTTCCATGGCCCAGAAGGCAGCAGGAATGAGGAGCAGAAACAGAGCTTTGGAGATCACCACCAGGACCCAGCTCAGACCACAGTCGGCAGACACACCACAGTCAGGACAGTCACAAGAGGTGATGGTGTGGGAGTCCTCTGTACAGTAGAGAGGTGATGGTGGGGGAGTCCTCTGTACAGTAGAGAGGTGATGGTGTGGGAGTCCTCTGTACAGTAGAGAGGTGATGGTGTTGGAGTCCTCTGTACAGTAGAGAGGTGATGGTGGGGGAGTCCTCTGTACAGTAGAGAGGTGATGGTGGGGGAGTCCTCTGTACAGTAGAGAGGTGATGGTGGGGCAGTCCTCTGTACAGTAGAGAGGTGATGGTGTGGGAGTCCTCTGTACAGTAGAGAGGTGATGGTGTGAGAGTCCTCTGTACAGTAGAGAGGAACAACATCCCTACACAGCTTACTGTGTATGGTTAATATAACCTATCATCTAGTCCCCTGGATACAGTTACTACCAACTATGAGTTGTTTTAATATGAACTTTAAAAAGCTTCAGAACATGTTGACTACCATAGGAACATGGACTTTACTGGATGTTCACACAAGGAACACATTTTTAGCAATTAAAATCCAAGTGGTGACCTTTCCATAGTGGTAGACCTGAATCTCCTCTTCATCATTCATCTCCTTAGTCCCACAGTAGTAGAGTCCCAGGTCATGCCCCTTCGTTGGGAGGATGGTCAACAGTAGTAGACCAGCTTTACTCCACACACAGAGTTGCAAACAAATCTCTCCCTCGCCTTCCATTTGGCAAATTTGAACATAATTCTATCCTCCTGATTCCTGCTTACAAGCAAAAACTAAAGCAGGATGCACGAGTGACTCGGTCAATAAAAAGTGATCAGATGAATCAGATGTTATTAAGCTACAGGACTGTTTTGCAAAGACTGGAATAAGTTCCAGGATTCTTACGATGGCATTGAGGAGTACATCACATCAGTCACTGGCTTCATCAATAAGTGCATCGATGGTGTCGTCCCCACATTGACTGTACGCACATACCCCAGCCAGAAGCCATGGATTACAGGCAACATCCGCACTGAGCTGATGGGTAGAGCTGATGCTTTCAAGGACGGGACTCTAACCCTGACGCATATAATCAAATCAAATCAAATGTATTTATATAGCACTTCTTACATCAGCTGATATCTCAAAGTGCTGTACAGAAACATATAAGACATCCCGCTATGCCCTCCGACAAACCATAAAACAGCCAAAGCATCAAAACAGGACTAAGATTGAATCGTGCTACACTGGCACCGATGCTCGTCGGATGTGACAAGACTTGCAAACTATTACAGACTGCAAAAGGAAGCAAAGCTCTGAGCTGCCCAGTGACAGAAGCTTTCCAGACAAGCTAAATTACTTTCATGCTTGCTTCGGGGCAAGCAACACCGACACATGCATGAGAGCATCAGCTGTTACGGACGACTGTGTTCACGCTCTCTGTAGCCGATGTGAGTAAGACCTTTAAACAGGTCAACATTCAAAAGGCTGCAGGCCCAGGCGGATTACCAGGAACTCGGAGCATGCGCTTACCAACTGGCAAGTGTCTTCACTGACATGTTCAACCTGTCCCTGACTGAGACTGTAATACCAACATATTTCAAGCAGACCACCATAGTCCCTGTGCCCAAGAACACTAAGGTAACCTGCCTAAATGACTACCGACCCATAGCACTCACGCCTGTAGCCATGAAGTGCTTTGAAAGGCTGGTCATGGCTCACATCAGCACCATTATCCCAGAAACCCCATTCCAATTTGCATTCAACCCCATAGTGCCCTCAAAGCTCATCACTAAGCTAAGGACCCTGGGACTAAACACCTCCCTCTGCAACTGTATCCTGGTTTTCCTGATGGGCCGACCCCAGGTGGTAATGGTAGGTAAAAACACATCTGCCACGCAGATCCTCAACACGGCGGCCCCTCAGGGGTGCGTGCTCATTCCCCTCCTGTTCTCCCTGTTCACTCATGACTACATGGCCAGGCACAACTCCAACACCATCATTAAGTTTGCAGATGACACACCAGTGGTAGGCCTGATCACTGACAACGATTTGACAGCCTAAAAGGAAGAGGTCAGAGACCTGGCCATGTGGTGCCAGGATAACAACCTCTCCCTTAAAGTTATCAAGACAAAGGAGATTATTGTGGACTACAGGAAATGGAGGACCAAGCACGCCACCATTATCTTTGACGCGGCCATAGTGGAGCAGGTTGAGAGCTTCAAGTTCCTTAGTGTCCACATCAACAACAAACTATCATGCTTCAAACACACCAAGACAGTCTCTGAAGAGGGAACGACAAAGCCTATTCCCCCTCAGGAGACTGAAAAGATTTGGCATGGGTCTTCAGATCCTCAAAAAGTTATACTGCTACACCATCGAGAGCATCCTGAGTGGTTGCATCACTGCCTGGTATGGCAAATGCTTGGACCCCAACCGCATAGTACTACAGAGGGCAATGCGTATGGCCCAGTACATCACTGGGGCCAAACTTCCTGCCATCCAGGACCTCTATAAAAGGTGGTGTCAGAGGAAGGACCTAAAATGTTCAAAGACTCCAGCCACCCTAGTCATAGACTGTTCTCTCTGCTACCACATAGTAAGCGGTAACGGAGCGCCAAGTCTAGGTCCAAAAGGCTTCTTAACAGCTTCTACCCACAAGCCAAAAGACTCCTGAACATCTAATCAAATGGCTGCCCATACTATTTGCATTGCCCCCTCCCCCCTTTTACGCTGCTGCTTCTCTCTGTTTATAATCTATGCATAGTCATTTTAACTCTACCTACATGTACAATTACCTCGACTAACCAGTGCCCCCTCACATTGACTCTGTACCGGTACCCCGTGTATATAGCCTCGCTAATGTAATTTCACTCCTGCTCTTTAATTATTTGTTATTTTTTACTTATAACGCTTATTTTTCTTAAAACTGCATTGTTGGTTATGGGTTTATAAGTAAACATTTCACTGTTATATTTGGCACATGTGACTGTTGGGGTAGGTTCCTTGTTCCTTGTCAATCATTGTCTTATTGTTGTTGCCGGGGTAGGTTCCATGTTCCTTGTCAATCATTGGCTTATTGGTGAAATCAGCAGTCTTACAATATCATCATTAAGTCAATTAACCAAACATTTATTAATGCAATTGCAGACAGAAGCTGACAATGGAAACACATCATGTATGTTGCAGAGTAAGTTCTGCACCCCACCTAAAGACACAGCTGATTATATACATGTGATCACTACCTGGTGGTCTGATCACCTACGTCAATGTATGTGTGTATCAATAAGCTGAGGTTACCTTATAAAGTAACCCAGTACAGTAGCTTCTCTGAATTCATTAGCATTGTCCACTGTCACACAAGATCAACATGTCAAAACCAGACAGTGGTTACTTCTCTTTATCTAGTTTCAGTCTGACTCAGACCCAGCCTGCAGCTCACTCTCACAGCAGCCAGGGCTTAACCACAAAGACTAATATAGATGCTTGTTCAACGTACAGTGGCAGAGTTATAGACACATAGCAACAGTATCTATTATTAGAAAAAGCTGTTGCGCAGCAACTCACTGCCTTCCTGAAGACAAACAATGTATACGAAACGCTTCAGTCTGGTTTTAGACACCATCATAGCACTGAGACTGCACTTGTGAAGGTGGTAAATGACCTTTTAACCTCTCTAGGTTCGGCGGGACGAAATCGTCCCACCTACGTAACAGCCAGTGGAATCCTGTGGCGCGTTATTCAAATACCTTAGAAATGCTATTACTTCAATTTCTCAAACATATGACTATTTTACAGCATTTTAAAGACAAGACTCTCGTTAATCTAACCACACTGTCCGATTTCAAAAAGGCTTTACAACGAAAGCAAAACATTAGATTATGTCAGCAGAGTACCCAGCCAGAAATAATCAGACACCCATTTTTCAAGCTAGCATATAATGTCACAAAAACCCAAACCACAGCTAAATGCAGCACTAACCTTTGATGATCTTCATCAGATGACACACCTAGGACATTATGTTATACAATGCATGCATGTTTTGTTCAATCAAGTTCATATTTATATCAAAAACCATCTTTTTACATTAGCATGTGACGTTCAGAACTAGCATACCCCCCGCAAACTTCCGGTGAATTTACTAACAATTTACTAAATTACTCACGATAAACGTTCACAAAAAGCATAACAATTATAGTAAGAATTATAGATACAGAACTCCTCTATGCACTCGATATGTCTGATTTTAAAATAGCTTATCGGTGAAAGCACATTTTGCAATATTCTGAGTAGATAGCCCGGCATCACAGGGCTAGCTATTTAGACACCCAGCAAGTTTAGCACTCACCAAAGTCAGATTTACTATAAGGAAAATGTTATTACCTTTGGTGTTCTTCATCGGAATGCACTCCCAGGACTTCTACTTCAATAACAAATGTTGGTTTGGTTCCAAATAATCCATAGTTATATCCAAATATCCTCTGTTATGTTCGTGCATTCAAGACACTATCCGAATGGTAAAGAAGGGTGACGAGCACGACGCATTTCGTGACAAAAGAATTCTAAATATTCCATTACCGTACTTCGAAGCATGACAACCGCTGTTTAAAATCTATTTTTTTGCCATTTTTCTCATAAAAAAGCGATAATATTCCGACCGGTAATCTGTGTTTAGGTTAAAAGACGAAAGAAAATAAAAGCATGGGGTCGACTCGTGCACGCGCCTCAGCCCATTGTCCTCTGATAGAGCACTTGCCAAAAGCGCTAATGTGTTTCAGCCTGGGGCTGGAATTACATCATTCAGCTTTTTCCCGCCTTCTGAGAGCCTATGGGAGCCGTAGGAAGTGTCACGTTACAGCAAAGATCCTCAGTCTTCAATAAACAGAGACAAGAAGCTCAAGAAATGGTCAGAGAGGGCACTTCCTGTAAGGAATCTTCTCAGCTTTTTGCCTGCCATATGAGTTCTGTTAGGGTGTTAAAACACGCCCGATTTAATCTGGTTACTACTCCTGCCCAGTAACTAGAATATGCATATAATTATTGGCTTTGGATAGAAAACACCCTAAAGTTTCTAAAACTGTTTGAATGGTGTCTGTGAGTATAACAGAACTCATATGGCAGGCAAAAACCTGAGAAGATTTCATGCAGGAAGTGGCCTGTCTGACAAGTTGTGTTTCATCTTGGCTCTGTTTATTGAAGACTGAAGATCTTAGCTGTAATGTGTCACTTCCTACGGCTCCCATAGGCTCTCAGAGCCCGGGAAAAAGCTGAATGATGTCGAGACAGCCTCTGGCTGAAACACATTATCGCCTTTGACAAGTGGCCGATCAGAGGACAAAGGGCTTAGGCGCGTGCCCGAATCGACCCCCGTGATTTATTTTCTTTCGTCTGTTTACCTAATTGCAGATTCCCGGTCGGAATATTATCGCTTTTTTACGAGAAAAATGGCATAAAAATTGATTTTAAACAGCGGTTGACATGCTTCGAAGTACGGTAATGAAATATTTAGAAATCTTTTGTCACGAAATGCGCCGTGCGCGTGACCCTTATTTACCATTCGGATAGTGTCTTGAACGCACAAACAAAACGCCGCTGTTGGAACATAACTATGGATTATTTGGGACCAAACCAACATTTGTTATTGAAGTAGAAGTCCTGGGAGTGCATTCTGATGAAGAACACCAAAGGTAATCAAACTGTTCTAATAGTAAATCGGAGTTTGGTGAAGGCTAAACTTGCTGGGTGTCTAAATAGCTAGCCCTGTGATGCCGGGCTATCTACTTAGAATATTGCAAAATGTGCTTTCACCGAAAAGCTATTTTAAAATCGGACATATCGAGTGCATAGAGGAGTTCTGTATCTATAATTCTTAAAATAATTGTTATGCTTTTTGTGAACGTTTATCGTGAGTAATTTAGTAAATTGTTAGTAAATTCGCCGGAAGTTTGCGGGGGGTATGCTAGTACTGAATGTCACATGCTAATGCAAAAATATGTTTTTTTATATAAATATGAACTCGATTGAACAAAACATGCATGTATTGTATAACATAATGTCCTAGGGTTGTCATCTGATGAAGATCATCAAAGGTTAGTGCTGCATTTAGCTGTCTTCTGGGTTTATGTGACATTATATGCTAGCTTGAAAAATGGGTGTCTGATTATTTCTGGCTGGGTACTCTGCTGACATAATCTAATGTTTTGCTTTCGTTGTAAAGCCTTTTTGAAATCGGACAGTGTGGTTAGATTAACGAGAGTCTTGTCTTTAAAATGCTGTAAAATAGTCATATGTTTGAGAAATTGAAGTAATAGCATTTCTAAGGTATTTGAATAACGCGCCACAGAATTCCACTGGCTGTTACGTAGGTGGGACGATTTTGTCCCGCCGGCCCTAGAGAGGTTAAACAACAAAGAGTCGTGACTAACAATAGATTGTTGAGAAGGTCCTGATTGTTTCTAAGAGTGTATTTCTGTTTCTGTTTAATGTTTTGTCCAGAAACCAGTCCTCCTGAGCCCTCCTCTTCCTCCCCTCCTCCTGTAGACTGTGGTCTGTGTTGCATGTTGCTGTTCAGTCTTTGTCCTGTGTATGCTCTCCTCTCCTACACCTGTGTCTACACATTCTTCAGAACAACAGGTAAACAAACTATCTCACTTTCTCAGTCAGGATTTCACTTTTTCACTCATCATTTTTTAAAAGTGTGGTTAGTCCTAATCAATCTTACTTATTATCAAAAAAAAATACTATTTTTTTTAAACCTGCATTTTGTTAAGAATGCAATCAGAGCAACACACAGCCTATCTATCCCGTGGTCTGATGGTGAGTGTATCTGGGTCTCTAATGCGGATATTAGTTAGTATAATGGCTACATAGAACCATACAAGGATAGACGCAAAAGTACTACCATGCTCTCTCATGTTCACACCTTTTGACTTGAGCTTGGCCATCTCAAGGTCTGACGGTAAATGTTAAAAGTGGAACGATGTGACACTAAACTTCGAGGGGTCACTCAGACTACCTCGCCTCTCACATTGAGAGTCATGCTGAAACTACACTTCCAGGACGTATCGCTCGTTCACCCTGTGTATGTTACCAGCCTCGAAGCTGTACCCCTGCTACTTGGAGCAGACTTGATGGATCGATTACTCCCATTGATGGATTGGAAAACCAACCAGGTCACAGGCAACAGTGCCTTCTCCACTGACCACACTGTCTTCCCCTAACGCTAGCTGCAACGCAGTCCTTCACGAGGGGTATCTGTCGAATGCACCCCTTGGGAAAAAGATGTTTAGAAACCACTTTGTTGGGGACCGTCACCCCTTACAATGACACTAATGGCGTCAGTCCAGCAACTGACCCGATGACTCCCACTGGTGAAACACTTTGCGATATCACAGACCGATATCCTCGTCTCAGTTCGCAGGTACTGAAGAGGTTGCCACACACGGACGCGGTGGTGACTGACATGCCTCGACAGCAACTGAGCATTTTGAAGCACAAACACCAGGAGATTTGGTTGAAAGGTTACAGCCATTCTCAACACAACGCGGCCGCTGACAACTTGCACATAGGGTCCGACCTTTTCGTTTGCACCTCGGACCCCAACACCACCCGCTGGTGGGGGGGTTCCGAGACACAAAGGGGGGGAATAGTAGCCCAGACCAGTGATGAGCCTCATCGAGGCCGGTGGGGGGGTCGAGACTACTGACAACACCGTACGAGGCCGCCAGAGCATAAATCAAATCTAGTTGTAAACTCCCCTATTAGAACAGTGAGGAGCAGACAGGCCCCTAGACAGGGATTATCTTAGAACACATCTAAAATAGTACTAAGGTGTACCACACTGGTCATAAAGGAAGTCCAGTGAACTTGTCCACCTCCAAAACAAATGGCAAAAATAATCATTCCTTGCCATATGTGTAGGTTCAACTACAATACAACTAGTAAAATGCTCCAATCATGTGTTCCGGTAGATAACATTTCAGAATAAATTGGTAGGATAACTGGTCCCCTTGAGTACCAGTACCAATACCAGCAACAGTCAGCCCAGCTTCAATCAGTAAGAATGTTAGAGACCTAACCAATCAAACTACCCTTGACAACAGTGACATCGGAGTCACTCAGAGTGCAACACTTGGAAGGGAATCTCCAGTGCACTCTTCCAATAGTTAACACACATGTCACTAACAAATAGAATCCTCCATTCAGGAGGAAAATTATTAGAAGTCATTAACCATGATCACACCACGTACGACTGGTCCAATATTTCCGTCGTGAGGTTAGCTCCTCCGTGGATAACATAGCTATGAAATAGACTTCATACCTATCGCCACTACAATAGTGGAAGACACAGTGACTTGTAGAAAAACTACTACAGACTCCCTTGACACCAATTCTGACTGACCTCCAGGCATTGACCTGAAAATGACCTGACTATGTCAGACTCATTCTGAACAAGTTGTAATCTGCCAGGATACTTGGTTTTCTTCCCTTGACATGTGCGATTGTGTAAGCATAAATGTACATGCACAACGGAACATCCAAATAGGATTTATGCTAGGACCACTTAAGGGCAAAAGCAATATAACAGCCTTAGTAAAGTTAAACATTTACTTCTAGGCCTTTGACTCTACAGCACTCACCAGTTTTCTTCCCAGAAGTCCATAGGTCATCCCTGTAGACTGCCCAAAACTAGTACATTACAGCTGTAGACTTATCATATAGTTATCAACTTAGGATAGTGCCTAAGCAACACACCAAGTAGGAAAACCCTAGATATGGCATTAGAGACAATGCCATGATAATCATTTTGCCAGAACATTGGACGTATATAGAATACAGTCCAATTAGATGATTTTTGTGTGAGAACTATATTTTGTATATATTTTGTTTATGCTTTCATTCCTTTTCGGTTCAGTTCCTTTGACACTTAGGAAGTGATACAGCCATAAACAAAGTCCCCATACAACCATCGCTTAGTGCCACAACGCCGCTCATTGGGGAATGAATGTAATTATATATATTTCATGAGTGTGTGTGCATCGTTAACATCTGCCTAAGTTACTGCCCAGATCTTCCGGTCTGGACGACGGGTCTGGAACGGCGACCCCAAATCCGGAGACCCACGGCCTATCCTTGTGGCGGCATGTCCGCTGTCAGAGAGCCTACCAAGGTAAACCACCAGAGGGGGACCGCAACGGCGATCACCAACTAGGACATCCCCTGGCCCTTCCTGGGGTACTTTGCAGCTTCCAGGGAACCTACCAAGGTACACCACTAGAGGGGACCGCAACAGCAATCACCAACCGGACATCACTACCCATCCTTGTGGTGGACTGCTCCGCTTTCAGAGAGCCTACCATGTTCAACCACCAGAGGGGACTGCAATGATGATCTACAAACGGGACATCACGTGGTCATTAATTTATGTTGATTTGTAACTTGCAGGACAAACAAGATCCAAACCACCAGGAGGGTATGTCATGAATTTGCCCTCTTTGGGTTTTCTATGCACCATCCCCCTATCTCCCCCTACCCAGGCTCTGCGAGAGAGGTGGTAAATTCCTAAGAAAATGTCCCGCCTCATGGCCACAGAATAAAGAGAACCCAGAAATTCTTCCACCTCACAGGACTGGAAAACCGAACGACATTTATGTTCTGGAGAAGGTATAATAGATCGGTGAAGAATTCAGAGGTCCATTTGGTACAATTTTGTGAAACTCATGAGAGACAATACCATGGCTCTGTTTATATAATAGCCTCAGTTGTGAGACTTACATCTAATGGTTGTATAAAATGAATGAATAAGGATAAAGCTATTTGGAATATTTTGGGATGCTTGTAAGATGTTAATGTGAGAGAATTGTATTTCTGTTTAACCTCTATGGGACCGGCGGGACGAATTCGTCCCACCTACGTAACAGCCAGTTGAATCCTGTGGCGCGATTTTTAAAACGTTTGAAATACTATTACTTCAATTTCTCAAATATATGACTATTTTACAGCTATTTAAAGACAAGACTCTCGTTAATCTAACCACACTGTCCAATTTCAAAAAGGCTTTACAACGAAAGCAAAACATTAGATTATGTCAGGAGAGTGCCCAGCCAGAAATAATCAGACACCCATTTTTCAAGCTAGCATATAATGTCACAAAAACCCAAACCACAGCTAAATGCAGCACTAACCTTTTATGATCTTCATCAGATGACACACCTAGGACATTATGTTATACAATACATGCATGTCTGTTCAATCAAGTTCATATTTATATCAAAAACCAGCTTTTTACATTAGCATGTGACGTTCAGAAAAAGCATACCCCCCGCAAACTTCCAGGGAATTTACTAACAATTTGCTAAATTACTCACGATAAACGTTCACAAAAAGCATAACAATTATTTTAAGAATTATAGATACATTACTCCTCTATGCACTCGATATGTCCGATTTTAAAATAGCTTTTCGGATGAAGCACATTTTGCAATATTCTAAGTACATAGCCCGGCATCACAGGGCTAGCTATTTAGACACCCACCAAGTTTAGCCTTCACCAAAGTCAGATTTACTATTAGAAAAGTTTGATTACCTTTCCTGTTCTTCGTCAGAATGCACTCCCAGGACTTCTACTTCAATAACAAATGTAGGTTTGGTCCCAAATAATCCATCGTTATATCCAAACAGCGGCGTTTTGTTCGTGCGTTCTAGACACTATCAGAATTGTAAATCACGGTCGTGCGCATGGCACAGAACGTGACAAAAAAATTCTAAATATTCCATTACCGTACTTCGAAGCATGTCAACCGCTGTTTAAAATCAATTTTTATGCAATTTATCTCGTAGAAAAGCGATAATATTCCGACCGGGAATCTGCAATTAGCTAAACAGCCGAAGGAAAATACTGCACGGGGGCAAATCGCGCATGTGCCTAATTCTATTGTCCTCTGATGGGACACTTGGAAAAGGGGATTCTGTGTTTCAGCCTGAGGCTGCCTCGTCATCGTTCAGGTTTTTCCCGGGTTCTGAGAGCCTATTGGAGCCCTAGGAATTGTCACGTTACAGCTAAGATCCTGACCCTTCAATAAACAGAAGCAAGAACAACAACACCTTGTCAGACAGGGTACTTCCTGCATGAAACCTTCTCAGGTTTTTGCCTGCCATAGGAGTTCTGTTATACTCACAGACACCATTCAAACAGTTTTAGAAACTTTAGGGTGTTTTCTATCCAAACCTGAACAATAATATGCATATTCTAGCTTCTGAGTTGGTGTAGGAGGCAGTTAAAAATGGGCACATATTTTTTCCAAAATTCTCAATACTGCCCCCTAGCCCGTAGAGGTTAAAGTTTCACCAAGTCATCGGCACGCCCCCATGAACAGACGGGACCTGGCGTCATGACACAGCCTTTTCTATGTTCCGAATATTACCCCCACCCAGATTTTCTCTCAGGAGAGCGAGCTGACCTCCATTACAAATTGGCTGAAGGTTTGACCTGTAACACCCTGGCCATAGAGAGGGGTTTTTGTTCTTTATTTTGGTTAGGCCAGGGTGTTACATTGGGTGGGCGTTCTCTGTTCTTTTTTCTAGGTTGGTTTGTTTTGTTGATTTTGGCCGCGTGGCTTCCAATCAGAAACAGCTGTAGTTTGTTGTTGCTGATTGGGAGTCACACATAAGTAGCCTGTTTTTCCTTTGGGTTTGGTGGGTGATTGTTTCTGTCTAGTGCTTTCTGTTGAGAGTTTTTCCTGACAAGACTGTTTTGCTGTCTTTGGTTTATTTTTGTATAGTGTTCTCTTTTTTCATTAAATATCAAGATGAACACATCCTCCGCTGCACCTTGGTTTTATTACGATGACAACCCTTACAGAATGACCCACCAACAACGGACCAAGCAGCGGAGGAAGGAGCAGCACCAGGAGGGGATGAAGCAGCGTGCTCGGGAGGTAATGGCATCCTGGTCGCTGGAGGTTTTGGAGTCAAGGATTGACTGGACATGGGAACAATTATTTGACCACTGCAACAACCTGCCGAGGGAGTGCGACGGACACGAGAGGCAGTCCCCAAATTTTTTTTTTTGGGGGGGGGCACACGGGGAGATTGGCGAATCAGGCGTTAGACCTGAGTCAACTCCCTGTGCTTACCGGAAGCAGCGTCGTACTGGTCAGGCACCGTGTTATGCTGTGAAGCGCACGGTGTCTCCAGTGCGCGCTCATAGCCCGGTGCGCTATAGGCCAGCCCCCCGCAAGTGCCATGCGAGTGTAGGCATCGAGCCAGGACGGATTGTGCCAGCTCAGCGCGTCTGGTCTCCATTGCGCCGTTTCGGTCCAGGCTATCCTGCGCCGGCTCTGCGCACTGAGTCTCCAGGGCGCTAGGAGCGCTCAGTTTGCCCAATGCCTGCACTCCGCCCGTGCCAGGCCAAAGTGGGCATTCAGCCTGGAGTATGTGTGAACAGCCTACGTACCAGAACTCCAGTGCTCCCCCACAGCCCGGTTTATCCTGTGCCTCCTCCTCGGACCAGGCCTCCAGTGGGTCTCCCCATCCTGGTCAGTCCTGTGCCTCCTCCACAGACCAGGCCTCCAGTGGCTCTCCCCATCCTGGTCAGTCCTGTACCTCCTCCACGGACCAGGCCTCCAGTGGGTCTCCCCATCCTGGTCAGTCCTGTGCCTCCTCCACGGACCAGGCCTCCAGTGGGTCTCCCCAGCCTGGTGAGTCCAGTGCCTGTGCCCAGAGCCAGGCCTCCTTCATGTCTCCCCAGCCTGGTGAGTCCTGGGCAAAAGCCGCCGGAGCCGCCAGAGCCGCCCGCCAGTCCGGAGCCGCCATAGCCGCCCGCCAGTCCGGAGCCGTCAGAGCCGCCCGCCTGTCCGGAGCCGCCAGAGCCGCCCGCCTGTCCGGAGCAACCAGAGCCGCCCGCCTGTCCGGAGCCGCCAGAGCCGCCCGCCTGTCCGGAGCCGCCAGAGCCGCCCGCCTGTCCGGAGCCGCCAGAGCCGCCCGCCTGTCCGGAGCCGCCCGCCTGTCCGGAGTCGCCAGAGCCGCCCGCCAGCCCGGTGAGGCCTGCGCCCAGGGCCTCCTTCATGTCTCCCCAGCCTGGTGAGTCCTGTGCCTGCGCCCAGGGCCAGGCCTCCTTTATGTCTTCCCAGCCTGGTGAATCCTGGGTCAGTGCCACCGGAGCCGCCCGCCAGCACGGAGCCGCCGGAGCCGCCAGGGTTGCCCGCCAGCCGGGCGCAGCCAGGGTTGCCCGCCAACAGGGCGCAACCAGAATCGCCCTTCAGCCGGGCGCAGCCAGGGTCGCCCGCCAACCGGGCGCAGCCAGGGTCGCCCGCCAGCCGGGCGCAGCCAGGGTCGCCCGCCAGCCGGGCGCAGCCAGGGTCGCCCGCCAGCCGGGCGCAACCAGAATCGCCCGCCAGCCGGGCTCAGTCAGGGTCGCCCACCAGTCCTCCGGTGCGGCCAGGGGCGCCACCTAAGTGGGCTACGCTGAGGGTGGAGCGGAGGCCACGTCCCACACCTGAGCCGCCGCCGTAAGAAGGCCTACCCGGACCCTCCCCTTCGGAGTCAGGTTTTGCGGCCGGAGTCCGCACCTTTGGGGGGGGGTACTGTAATGCCCTGGCCATAGAGAGGGGTTTTTGTTCTTTATTTTGGTTAGGCCAGGGTGTTACATTGGGTGGGCTTTCTATGTTATTTTTTCTAGGTTGGTTTATTTCATTGATTTTGGCCGTGTGGCTTCCAATCAGACACAGCTGTAGTTTGTTGTTGCTGATTGGGAGTCACACATAAGTAGCCTGTTATTCCTTTGGGTTTGGTGGGTGATTGTTTCTGTCTAGTGCTTTCTGTTGAGAGCTTTTCCTGACAGGACTGTTTTGCTGTCTTTGGTTTATTTTTGTATAGTGTTCTCCTTTTTTCATTAAATATCAAGATGAACACACATCCTCCGCTGCACCTTGGTTTTATTACGATGACAGCCCTTACATGACCATGCATTCATTGTTCTGAACTTTAACCATACCATGTGGTTAAACTCTTAGACTTTTGATACCGACAGAATAATAACAAGTCTTTGATATTAATTACTAGTCTGTAGCTAGGAATTCGGTATCATTGAACGCGAGGACCAACGAAACATCTGTCCTATAACGACTTTAATAAATGTCACTTTGAAATATCCATTCTAACCGAGAGAGAGAGAGCGAGAGGACAAAACTCTCCAACAGAACAGACTTTTCAACAAAGATCCCGATGACACACTGAGCGTAAATATATTTATTGATTACAATTGTTCCCGAATGAGTGAGCGTTCATGTGCAAAGGATTAGCATATCAATTGTTATAATTATCAACTCTTTTGTCTAAAAAGCCGCCATGCCGGTTTAGCCTACTAGGGCACATTCTCCTATCATTTCCTTGTAACCATATCTGTATTTTATACATTTCTGTGAATTACATAGTTAGTAAATAAATTATTTTAAGACAATTGATGTTTGGATGACTCATAGTGAAGACTGGGGTCATGCAGATAACCAACAATTTAAGACGTTTGGAATGAGACTGACGTGAGGTAAACTAATATGTCTGTGACGTAGAAGTCCGTCACTAGCCGCGGGCAGCATTTGGTACTTTAACGCACGCACACATTCATCACTCCTCCCTGCTCCGTTATCAGATAAGTTAACAATGTGGGTCGACACACAAGTTAACTTCTCTATCTTAGTACATACATTTCACACTTCAGTAAACGGTTAGGGTATAAAGAAATAAACAGACAAGTGTTCATATTTAATATAAGCAATATTTAGTATACTTATCGATGTTATGGATGAGCGCGGTTGTTTGTTCTGTTCCTCTCTCTCTCCATCTCTGTAGCTTCCGGCTATGCTGGATAAGGACCCGAGCTAAGGGAATTGGGCTTACTTTGTAGTGCCTGTCCGGAATGGCTCATTAATGTAAATGGGCATGTTGGTTGACACTGTCAGTAGTGATGACATTTTGTAAATGTTATATTGTGATGTTGTTTCATAAACGTGTTGCAATGTATATATTTTGGTATGTTTAGATAAATGGAAACTGTAGGTTGAATAGGTAATTGATTAATTAATTAGTCTTAATTCTCTGATACTGTTACTGACAGACCCAGCTACTCTGACACTGTTACTGACAGACCCAGATACTCTGATCCTGTTACTGACAGACCCAGATACTCTGATCCTGTTACTGACAGACCCAGCTACTCTGATCCTGTTACTGACAGACCCAGCTACTCTGATGCTGTTACTGACAGACCCAGATACTGTAACTGACAGACCCAGCTACTCTGATACTGTAACTGACAGAACCAGCTACTCTGATACTGTTACTGACAGACCCAGCTACTCTGATACTGTTACTGACAGACAGAGCTACTCTGATGCTGTTACTGACAGACCCAGCTACTCTGATACTGTTACTGACAGACCCAGCTACTCTGTTACTGTTACTGACATCCCAGCTACTCTGATACTGTTACTGACAGACCCAGCTTCTCTGAAACTGTTACTGTCAGACCCAGCTACTCTGACACTGTTACTGTCAGACCCAGCTACTCTGACAATGTTACTGACAGACCAGCTACTCTGATACTGTTACTTACAGACCCAGCTACTCTGATACTGTTACTGACAGACCCAGCTACTCTGATACTGTTACTGACAGACCCAGTTACTCTGATACTGTTACTGACAGACCCAGCTACTCCGATACTGTTACTGACAGACCCAGCTACTCCGATACTGTTACTGACAGACCCAGCTACTCTGATACTGTTACTGACAGACCCAGCTACTCTGATACTGTTACTGACAGACCCAGCTACTCTGATGCTGTTACTGACAGACCCAGATACTATGATACTGTAACTGACAGACCCAGCTACTCTGATACTGTTACTGACAGACCCAGCTACTCTGATACTGTTACTGACAGACCCAGCGACTCTGATACTGTTACTGACAGACCCAGCTACTCTGATAATGTTACTGACAGACCCAGCTACTCTGATACTGTTACTGACAGACCCAGCTACTCTGATACTGTTACTGACAGACCCAGCTACTCTGATACTGTTACTGACAGACCCAGCTACTCTGATACTGTTATTGACAGACCCAGTTTCTCTGATACTGTTACTGACAGACCCAGTTTCTCTGATACTGTTACTGACAGACCCAGCTACTCTGACACTGTTACTGGCAGACCCAGCAACTCTGACGCTGTTACTGACAGACCCAGCTACTCTGACGCTGTTATTGACAGACCCAGCTACTCTGACGCTGTTACTGACAGACCCAGCTACTCTGACGCTGTTACTGACAGACCCAGTTACTCTGACACTGTTACTGACAGACCCAGTTACTCTGACACTGTTACTGACAGACCCAGCTGCTCTGACTTTGTTACTGACAGACCCAGCTACTGTGACTCTGTTACTGACAGACCCAGCTACTCTGACACTGTTACTGACATACCAGCTACTCTGACTCTGTTGCTGACAGACAAGCTGCTCTGATACTGTTACTGACAGACCCAGCTACTCTGATACTGTTACTGACAGACCCAGCTACTCTGATACTGTTACTGACAGACCCAGCTACTCTGATACTGTAACTGACTGACCCAGCTACTCTGAAACTGTTACTGTCAGACCCAGCTACTCTGACACTGTTACTGACAGACCCAGCTACTCTGACACTGTTACTTACAGACCCAGCTACTCTGATACTGTTACTGACAGACCCAGCTACTCTGATACTGTTACTGACAGACCCAGCTACTCTGATACTGTTACTGACAGACCCAGCTACTCTGACACTGTTACTGACAGACCCAGCTACTCTGACACTGTTACTGACAGACCCAGCTACTCTGATACTGTTACTGACAGACCCAGCTACTCTGATACTGTTACTGACAGACCCAGCTACTCTGACACTGTTACTGACAGACCCAGCTACTCTGACACTGTTACTGACAGACCCAGCTACTCTGATACTGTTACTGACAGACCCAGCTACACTGATACTGTTACTGACAGACCCAGCTACTCTGATACTGTTATTGACAGACCCAGTTACTCTGATACTGTTACTGACAGACCCAGTTACTCTGATACTGTTACTGACAGACCCAGCTACTCTGATACTGATACTGACAGACCCAGTTACTCTGATACTGTTACTGCCAGACCCAGCTACTCTGATACTGTTACTGACAGACCCAGCTACTCTGATACTGTTACTGACAGACCCAGCTACTCTGATACTGTTAATGCCAGACCCAGCTACTCTGATACTGTTACTTACAGACCCAGCTACTCTGATACTGTTACTTACAGACCCAGCTACTCTGATACTGTTACTGACAGACCCAGTTACTCTGATACTGTTACTGACAGACCCAGCTACTCTGATACTGTTACTGGCAGACCCAGCTACTCTGATACTGTTACTGACAGACCCAGCTACTCTGATACTGTTACTGACAGACCCAGTTACTCTGATACTGTTATTGACAGACCCAGCTACTCTAATACTGTTACTGACAGACCCAGTTACTCTGATACTGTTACTGACAGACCCAGCTACTCTGATACTGTTACTTACAGACCCAGCTACTTTGATACTGTTACTGACAGACCCAGCTACTCTGACACTGTTACTGACAGACCCAGATACTGTGACGCTTTTACAGACAGACCCAGCAACTCTGACGCTGTTACTGACAGACCCAGCAACTCTGATGCTGTTACTGACAGACCCAGCTACTCTGACGCTGTTACTGACAGACCCAGATACTCTGACCCTGTTACTGACAGACCCAGCTACTCTGACGCTGTTACTGACAGACCCAGCAACTCTGACGCTGTTACTGACAGATCCAGCAACTCTGAAGCTGTTACTGACAGACCCAGCTACTCTGACGCTGTTACTGACAGACCCAGCTACTCTGACGCTGTTACTGACAGACCCAGCTACTCTGACGCTGTTTTTGACAAACCCAGCTACTCTGACGCTGTTACTGACAGACCCAGCAACTCTGACGCTGTTACTGACAGACCCAGCTACTCTGACGCTGTTACTGATAGACCCAGATACTCTGACCCTGTTACTGACAGACCCAGTTACTCTGATACTGTTACTGACAGACCCAGTTACTCTGATACTGTTACTGACAGACCCAGTTACTCTGATACTGTTACAGACAGACCCAGCTACTCTGATACTGTTACTGACAGACCCTGCTACTCTGATACTGTTACTGACAGACCCAGTTACTCTGATACTGTTACTGACAGACCCAGCTACTCTGATAATGTTACTGGCAGACCCAGCTACTCTGATACTGTTACTGACAGACCCAGCTACTCTGATACTGTTACTGACAGACCCAGCTACTCTGATACTGTTAATGCCAGACCCAGCTACTCTGATACTGTTACTTACAGACCCAGCTACTCTGATACTGTTACTGACAGACCCAGTTACTCTGATACTGTTACTGACAGACCCAGCTACTCTGATACTGTTACTGGCAGACCCAGCTACTCTGATACTGTTACTGACAGACCCAGCTACTCTGATACTGTTACTGACAGACCCAGTTACTCTGATACTGTTATTGACAGACCCAGCTACTCTAATACTGTTACTGACAGACCCAGTTACTCTGATACTGTTACTGACAGACCCAGCTACTCTGATACTGTTACTTACAGACCCAGCTACTTTGATACTGTTACTGACAGACCCAGCTACTCTGACACTGTTACTGACAGACCCAGATACTGTGACGCTTTTACAGACAGACCCAGCAACTCTGACGCTGTTACTGACAGACCCAGCAACTCTGATGCTGTTACTGACAGACCCAGCTACTCTGACGCTGTTACTGACAGACCCAGATACTCTGACCCTGTTACTGACAGACCCAGCTACTCTGACGCTGTTACTGACAGACCCAGCAACTCTGACGCTGTTACTGACAGATCCAGCAACTCTGAAGCTGTTACTGACAGACCCAGCTACTCTGACGCTGTTACTGACAGACCCAGCTACTCTGACGCTGTTACTGACAGACCCAGCTACTCTGACGCTGTTTTTGACAAACCCAGCTACTCTGACGCTGTTACTGACAGACCCAGCAACTCTGACGCTGTTACTGACAGACCCAGCTACTCTGACGCTGTTACTGATAGACCCAGATACTCTGACCCTGTTACTGACAGACCCAGTTACTCTGATACTGTTACTGACAGACCCAGTTACTCTGATACTGTTACTGACAGACCCAGTTACTCTGATACTGTTACAGACAGACCCAGCTACTCTGATACTGTTACTGACAGACCCTGCTACTCTGATACTGTTACTGACAGACCCAGTTACTCTGATACTGTTACTGACAGACCCAGCTACTCTGATAATGTTACTGGCAGACCCAGCTACTCTGATACTGTTACTGACAGACCCAGTTACTCTGATACTGTTATTGACAGACCCAGCTACTCTGATACTGTTATTGACAGACCCAGCTACTCTGATACTGTTACTGACAGACCCAGCTACTCTGATACTGTTACTGACAGACCCAGCTACTCTGATACTGTTACTGACAGACCCAGCTACTTTGACACTGTTACTGACAGACCCAGCTACTCTGATACTGTTACTGACAGACCCAGCTACTCTGACGCTGTTACTGACAGACCCAGCTACTCTGATACTGTTACTGACAGACCCAGTTACTCTGACACTGTTACTGACAGACCCAGCTACTCTGATACTGTTACTTACAGACCCAGCTACTCTGATACTGTTACTGACAGACCCAGCTACTCTGATACTGTTACTGACAGACCCAGCTACTCTGATACTGTTACTGACAGACACAGCTACTCTGATACTGTTACTGACAGACCCAGCTACTCTGATACTGTTACTGACAGACCCAGTTACTCTGATACTGTTACTGACAGACCCAGCTACTCTGATACTGTTACTGACAGACCCAGCTACTCTGATACTGTTACTGACAGACCCAGCTACTCTGATTCTGTTACTGACAGACCCAGCTACTCTGACTCTGTTACTGACAGACCCAGCTACTCTGATACTGTTACTGACAGACCCAGCTACTCTGATACTGTTACTGACAGACCCAGCTACTCTGATACTGTTACTGACAGACCCAGCTACTCTGATTCTGTTACTGACAGACCCAGCTACTCTGACTCTGTTACTGACAGACCCAGATACTCTGATACTGTTACTGACAGACCCAGATACTCTGATACTGTTACTGACAGACCCAGCTACTCTGATACTGTTACTGACAGACCCAGCTACTCTGACACTGCTCCTCAGACCTGAAACCCAGGCCCCCCTTAACCCCTCCCCTACAGAGCAGCAGCACTAGCTGAGTAAACCACAGCTACACAAAAAGGACTCGGCATGCATGTGCAATCATCTACAAACACACTCACACAGTACACAGGAAACCCACATTGACTTCCTGTTGCCATGGTGTTGCTAAACTCATGACGATGAGCTCACACGTGTTCACACTAAGTAAATTTCTCACTCTGTCTCGGTCCTATTTGTTTCCCCACTGTTCCTTTAGCTGTTAAACTACAACTGGTTTGGACGTACCATCACATCCACTCCAGAGTTTCATGGTCATTGTAGTTTCTGGCTGCCTTCAAGTCTGGCTGCCAACTGTAGATTAAAGTGTGCAGAGAAGTCAAGGGAAGTTCATCTGTCACAGTAGAAAATCGGACACTGTAGTGGTTTTCCAACATATAGACTCAGCTCAACATGACAGTGTCAACATAGCTGCTGGTGTTTCTAAAAGTTTTTCTTTATACATTTCTAAAGAACCTTTACTATACCCCCATATCACTCACTGACAAACTGAAAACATAACGTATGTACTGTTAATTGGTTAGAGAGAGGTCACAAATATCACTACATTTTATCATCTGTTGCTTTACAATCATGACAAGGAGGTTCCTGTTTCAGTCACATCTTCCGTCACGTTCCAGGAGGTCAAACAATGAAGCTGCTGCAGCGACTTCATCAACATCTGCATGACCTTTGGTCACATGGTTTTAGTCAAGTTCATGTAGTCGCAAGTCAGACAGTTTTTATAACCATAATGCAACACACTTTGAAAGGCGGTCACCAACTCGACAAAAGTGATCCGCTCGAACGCGTCCATGGTTTTCATGTCAGGGTGAGGCCTAGATATTTGGTAGATAAATACTACATTTTGGGAATCCTGAAATAGTTAATGCAGATCAGGTTTTAAATGTTATGATTACTGGATGTTCATCATTTGATAAATCAAACATTAATACTGGCAGGATACAGGTATAGAGGCCAACCTTAGGTCTCTATCTCAAGATAGGTCTCTGTGTTCATGATAGGTCTCTGTCACATGATAGGTCTCTGTCTCATGATAGGTCTCTGTCACATGATAGGTCTCTGTCTCATGATAGGTCTCTGTCTCATGATAGGTCTCTGTCTCATGATAGGTCTCTGTCTCATGATAGGTCTCTGTCACATGATAGGTCTCTGTCTCATGATAGGTCTGTCTCATGATAGGTCTCTGTCAGAAGTGTCTTCTCTTTCAAGGGTCAACAGTTACATCAACATTAGTATTTGGTTCTTCATATTGTGTTTGATGATGTTGCAGCAGGTTGACTTGACCAGGTGTTGCTAGTTAGGTGTTGCTATCTACAACGACCACATCAAAGAAGCTGAATATTTTCCAAACCTGTTTACCTCGATGCTAGATAATCCTCTTCCTGTCACAACATGCGTTTCTGAGAAAAGGACCACAAGCTGAAAACTTTCCATTCGATCGAACCAATCGCTGCTCGTATGTCCTTTCATGGTAAAGTACATCTAGTCTTGAACACAGAAATACGCAGCAAAGACCTTGTTACTCAAAGACCCAGCTACTCTCTGACAGTCACCATCAGACCATCAGACCACCAGATGGACAGGCTGTGTGTTTCTCTCATCACTCTCTTATGTAAGTAGTCTTTAGAATTAGTTTTACTGGGCCTCACTGCTGCACGATAACTCATAGTGCGATGTGGTTTTATAGTTCTCTATATTTACTAACCTACACTTTTTGGTTCCAGTCAGAACCCTTTTGGGTTCTAATTAGAACACTGTGTTGAAATGGTTCAATCTTGAACCCAAAAGGGCTCTACCTGGAACCAAAAGGGTTCTACCCGGACCAAAAGGGTTCTACCTGGAACCAAAAGGGTTCTACCCGGACCAAAAGGGTTCTACCTGGACCAAAAGGGTTATTCTAAGGGTTCTCCTTTGGGGACAGCCAAAGTACCCTTTTTACTAAGAGTGTAGTGTGTACGTGCTGTTACTTTGCATGCTATCTTTGTTTTTGGCGGATGATGGCATTCCATAGCTCTCTGTTGTTGCCATAGCTCTCTGTTGTTGCCATTGCTCTCTGTTGTTGCCATAGCTCTCTGTTGTTGCCATAGCTCTCTGTTCTGAGACCAGTGTCTCGGCAGATGTTGTCCACGTAGGTTTCATGTGGTGTTCCTGAGGGTGAACCCACAATATGAGACTGTAGAAAGTGAATCATATCCAAACAAGATTCTGGTTCTTTCTAACACTGTTCCTCTGCTACCTGTAGGTGCTGTTTCCTCCAGTCAGTTCATCCTAACACTGTTCCTCTGCTACCTGTAGGTGCTGTTTCCTCCAGTCAGTTCATCCTAACACTGTTCCTCTGTTACCTGTAGGTGCTGTTTCCTCCAGTCAGTTCATCCTAACACTGTTCCTCTGCTACCTGTAGATGCTGTTTCCTCCAGTCAGTTCATCCTAACACTGTTCCTCTGCTACCTGTAGGTGCTGTTTCCTCCAGTCATGATGGGATCTCTGCAGCAGAGGTGGAGCTGAGAGTCAGACCAGGAGACAACATCACTCTCTACTGTGACTGTAACATAACTACTGGAGCATACATTTTGTGGTATAGGAACTGTTCTCACAACTACCAGCCTCCTCTAGTTATTTCAACTAAGTGTTTAAGTTCCATCTCTCTCCCTGGATATAATGTGGTGTGGAACCCCTCTAACAACTCATATGATCTAGTGATTGAGAACATCACTGAATCTGACCTGGGACTCTACTACTGTGGGACTGTGGAGAACAAGGTAGTGGATGATGGAATTAAACAGAAAGATTTGTACCTCTATGGAAACATCAGCACTAGGATTTCACTTGGTAAGAACAGTTATTATTCTGTCTTCATCTTCCTGCTGTATCTTTGGTATTGGTTTCCTTGAATGAGAGTTACGCCAAAGAAAATGTATCTTATTTTGTATCAACCCTCTGAGACTAATCTAAACTCATAAAATGTCCCCTCCAATTCATGTTTAAACGTCCAAGAGTCATTATTGACAACAGATTATTGAGAAGGTCTTGATTGTTTCTAAGAGTGTAGTTCTGTTTGTGTTTAATGTTTTGTCCAGACACCAGTCCTCCTGAGTCCTCCTCCTCCTCCCCTCCTCCTGTAGACTGTGGGCTTTGTTGGATGTTGCTGTTCAGTCTGTGTCCTGTGTCTGCTCTCCTCTCCTCTCTCCTCTCCTCTGCCTGTGTCTACTCCTTCTGCAGAACAAAAGGTAAACTCACTCTTTCACTCTCTCAGTCAGGATTCACTTTTTCACTCATTCATGTTTCAAGTCTGGTATTTCTAATAAATCTTACCTATTATTTAAAATAATTACCTACATTTTTAACCTTAATTTTTTTTAAAGCATTTTGACCACAATAAGTAAACATCTACTATCTTTTAACTGATATGTCCTAGTTTAACCTCAAACTTGTTGTTTTAATGATGCTAACTCTTCCTCTGCAGCTCCAACTGAGACTCAGGTTCCTCTGAACAGGACTACCACCAGGGGAAGTGACAGCAGAGAGGAGACTACAGTCAAAGTGGGTGTTGTAGTTATATTTTGGGTAGCCATCTTGATTTGTAGTCAATGTGTTTAGTACCACTGCCCGATTCAAATATTATTTTCAATGCCAGATATAATCATTAAAAACAGAATGCAAAAAGCAGCAGTACATAATAACAGTAGATATATATATATAATATAAAAACGTATTGTATAATATTAATGTTCATAAGTCAATAATATTAAAATATCATTGATATAATCTCTCTCTCTCTGTCTCTGTCTCTCTCGGCCTCTCTCTCTCTCTCTGTGTGTCTCCCTCTGTGTCTCTCTCTCTCTCTCTCAGGAGGAAGGAGACCTGTGTTACGCCTCGTTGGATATCCGTCAGGGACAGAGGAGACCAAGGAAGAAGAAGAGAGTTCAGAACTCTGACTTCAGTACCTACTCAGCCATCAATACCAGCAGAGTGTGAGACCTATACCATCCATCAATACCAGCAGAGTGTGAGACCTATACCTGCCATCAATACCAGCAGAGTATGAGACCTATACCAGCAATCAATACCAGCAGAGTGTGAGACCTATACCATCCATCAATACCAGCAGAGTGAGACCTATACCATCCATCAATACCAGCAGAGTGTGAGACCTATACCATCCATCAATACCAGCAGAGTGTGAGACCTATACCAGCCATCAATACCAGCAGAGTGTGAGACCTATACCATCCATCAATACCAGCAGAGTGTGAGACCTATATCAGCCATCAATACCAGCAGAGTGTGAGACCTATACCAGCCGTCAATTCCAGCAGAGTGTGAGACCTATACCAGCCATCAATACCAGCAGAGTGAGACCTATACCATCCATCAATACCAGCAGAGTGAGACCTATACCATCCATCAATACCAGCAGAGTGTGAGATCTATATCATCCATTAAAACCAGCAGAGTGTGAGACCTATACCATCCATCAATCCCAGCAGAGTGAGACCTATACCAGCCATCAATGCCAGCAGAGTGTGAGACCTATACCATCCATCAATCCCAGCAGAGTGAGACCTATACCAGCCATCAACACCAGCAGGGTGTGAGACCTATACCAGTAATCAATACCAGCAGAGTGTGAGACCGATACCAGCCGTCAATACCAGCAGAGTGTGAGACCTATACCAGCCATCAATTCCAGCAGAGTTTGAGACCTATACCAGCCATCAATCCCAGCAGTGTGAGACCTATACCATCTATCAATACCAGCAGAGTGTGAGACCTATACCATCCATCAATACCAGCAGAGTGTAAGACCTATACCATCCATCAATACCAGCAGAGTGAGACCTATACCAGCCATCAATACCAGCAGAGTATGAGACCTATACCAGCAATCAATACCAGCAGAGTGTGAGACCTATACCATCCATCAATACCAGCAGAGTGAGACCTATACCAGCCATCAATACCAGCAGAGTATGAGACCTATACCAGCAATCAATACCAGCAGAGTGTGAGACCTATACCATCCATCAATACCAGCAGAGTGAGACCTATACCAGCCATCAATACCAGCAGAGTGTGAGACCTATACCATCCATCAATACCAGCAGAGTGTGAGACATATACCAGCCATCAATACCAGCAGAGTGTGACACCTATACCATCCATCAATACCAGCAGAGTGTGAGACCTATATCAGCCATCAATACCAGCAGAGTGTGAGACCTATACCAGCCGTCAATTCCAGCAGAGTGTGAGACCTATACCAGCCGTCAATTCCAGCAGAGTTTGAGACCTATACCAGCCATCAATACCAGCAGAGTGTGAGACCTATACCATCCACCAATACCAGCAGAGTGTGAGACCTATACCATCCATCAATACCAGCAGAGTGAGACCTATACCAGCCATCAATACCAGCAGAGTGTGAGACCTATACCATCCATCAATACCAGCAGAGTGTGAGACCTGTACCAGCCGTCAATACCAGCAGAGTTTGGGACCTATAAATTCCATCAATACCAGCAGAGTGTGAGACCTATTCCATCCATCAATACCAGCAGAGTATGAGACATATACCAGCCGACAATACCAGCAGAGTGTGAGACCTGTACCATCCATCAATACCAGCAGAGTGTTAGACCTATACCATCCATCAATACAAGCAGAGTGTGAGACCTATACCAGCAGTGTGAGACCTATACCAGTCATCAATACCAGCAGAGTTTGAGACCTATACCAGCCATCAATACCAGCAGAGTGTGAGACTGATAAAATAATTTATGTTTAAGGTTTTGACTAAATGATTCCACCCTGAAAATGTATAACTAAGTGATTATAATACTAATTCTATAACTGTGTGTGCATAGGACAAGCTAAGACTTTACTATTTAGCAACATAAATGAGACATTCAAGGAAAAGGGGAACTGTTAACAGACAGCAGACAACTTGTGACCACTGTGAAACTGATAACAGGAAGAAGGTCTCCCCACCCAGGGAGGGGAGAAACCTTTAGGCTTACAGTAGATTATGTAACATGGGGCAGGATATGATAAGCAATGTATGTGATGGAGAAGACTTGTAAATAAGCATTGACAGTGTTAAAGAAGAGGAGGGGCATTTGTAAGGGGTATGACATATGGTATGACCAAATGTTAGGTATAAAATGCTGTGTACATTGTATGATATTCAGAGCTCTCGTGAATAAACTTGGTTAACAATTGTAGGCTTGGCCTCCGTTTGTGTCATTTAACCCCTGTGCGGCCTCGGGACGTACATCCAGCGAAAAATCCTATCGCCATTAGCATTACAAAATGTAATCATTTTTTTTTTTCATTTGTTTTCTTCAAATTATATCGTTTTATAGATACACCTCTCCTGAATCTAACCACGTTGTCCGATTTAAAAAAGGCTTTACAGCAAAAGCAAAACATTAGATTATGTTAGAGGAGTATATCGTAAAAGTAGCCACATAGCCATTTTCCGACCAACCACATGCATCACAAATAACCAAAAAACAGCTAAATGCAGCACTAACCTTTGACAATCTTCATCAGATGACACACCTAGGACATCATGTTACACAATACATGCATTCTTTTGTTCGATAAAGTTCATATTTATATAAAAAAAACAGCATTTTACATCGGAGCGTAACGTTGACTAACTATTTTCCCTCAAATGCATCCGATGAAACAACGCTACAATTTACTAAATTACTATTCGAAAACATTTTTTAAATGTAATATTGTCATTCTAAGATTTATAGATGAATATCTCTTGAAAGCACCTGTAATGCCAGATTTAAAAATAACTTTACTGGGTAATCACACTTTGCGATAAAAGGGGATGCGATACTCAGAACAATAGGCTAGCAATAGCAATAGGCTAGCCATCTTGGAACAATCGCATATCAAATCTAGTCTTGTATACTATTCTCAATAATCCCTTACCTTTGATTATCTTCATCCTTAGGCACTTCCAGGAATCCCAGTTCCACAACAAATGTATTTTCGTTCGAAAAAGTTAATCCTTTATGTTCCATTAGCTTGTTGTTGTTAGCGCGTTCTGAAGGCTGAACCAAAAGTTCCGACGTGCGCGGGGCTACTCTTTCAACAAAATGCATTTTTTTCTTATTTAGGTTCGTTCAAACATGTCAAACGTTGTATAACATAAATCTTTAGGGCCTTTTTCAACCAGAGCTCCAATAAGATTCGAGGGGGACGATTGCATTGTGTTTCAAAACGTTTCGAAAGGGGAGGGTAACCAGGGGCGCCGGCGTCATAATGGTGATGGCCCTCTCCGTGTGACCACGTTCCACAGCGTGTCATTCTGTCAGTTTTCACAGTAGGAGACTCAATTCACTTTGTAAAGACTGGGGACATCTAGTGGAAGCAATAGGAAGTGCTCAATGAACCATAGCTCACGGTGTGATTAATAGGCAACATGATGAAGTTGAGTTCACAATTCAGAATTCCACTTCCTGTTTCGATCTGTCTCGGGGTTTTGACTGCCATATGAGTTCTGTTATACTCACAGACACCATTCAAACAGTTTTAGAAACGTTAGGGTGTTTTCTATCCACAAGTATTAATTATATGCATATCCTAGCTTCTGAGTTTGAGTAGTAGGCCGTTTAAAATGGGCACAAATTTTTTTCAAAATGCGCTATGGCGCCCCTTATCCTAGGCGACCGTCAAGTGCAGACTGAGTAGTTTAATTGAAGTTCAGTTTATGAACATTGGGAACAAAATTCTCATAACAATTTGGTCCTTCGAGCCGGATTCCAATACCTGTCCCTGTCTTCCTAAGGTAACACGCCAAAAACCGTGCACGGGCGGGTACTTGACCCGTAAATTAAAGACCTGTCCCCTGACATTAGGGTTCCATAGCAGGCCGGCATATATCTAAGGTCAACAGAGACGGTGACGGAATCCAACCAACATTGCTTTTCCCAGCCTACAAAACAAAGGTCAGTAAATCTTTATTCACGAATTTGGGGGAATAATTTAAGATATCTTGGATTTGATGTTCTAAATACTTGGAATTTATCAATAATAGGAGCTTAGTTATTCTAAACATATTCACTAAGGTGTTTTTACTTTGTGTATTAACAAAATCGATAAGGGAGCAGGTCCGCGAAGACCTGAGGTACATGTGCACTACCACAAATAAAACTAGCTTAATAATTGAGGTCAGTGTTTTTCTTTGTGAAGTGGCCGAGAGGTTATTAAGAAGGGATATAAATAGGTGCTGTGAGATAGGACGGTGATTTTGTGCAAATAGGATAACTTAAATGGTTAATTAACAAGTGGTAAATTAACCATAGATCCGAGTCAAGAGACATACCTAAATAAAGTCCTAAATTGAGGAGAGGCGAGAGCATTAAAATTCAACAGAACAATGTAAACTAATTATAGATCCAAATTAATAGATTGGAATTAAACAAAACAAGGTAAGATAATCATAGACCCAAATTAGTAGTCATAATAGAACAAAACCAGGTTAAAATGGGAAGTAAAGGGTCAAAAGACATAGGGAGAAATTCGTAAATTGGAAGGAAATATAGTAATAGAATTATGAGGGAGGAGGTCAGAGTCATGATCATATTAATATAGATTGCCTATCTAAATAACAATGATCGAAGGGGATGGTCAGATCTTTAGGGGGCGCACATCTAGGTCTGATTATCCATTGAAGGAGGGAAACCTAATATAGCGGAGTGAGATACGTGATATTAATGAGTCAATAATTGCAAGGAACGACAGAAAAATAGGCTGTTAACCTCTCTAGGGTCGGCGGGACGAAATCGTCCCACCTACGTAACAGCCAGTGGAATCCTGTGGCGCGTTATTCAAATACCTTAGAAATGCTATTACTTCAATTTCTCAAACAAATGACTATTTTACACCATTTTAAAGACAAGACTCTCGTTAAGTAGGGGAGGTTCATAGATTTGAAGTACGATGAAATTATCATTATTATTTGGTTTTGTTTGTAGTCAACGTTTGGGTTTCTGAATTGGTATAGTATAATGAATGCTGACCAAGTGGTGGTGTTTTTTTCTCTGTGAAAATAAGTGTTTCATTGTCTCTTTTTGGAAGGTTTCCTAGGGCTATAATCTTGGAGGGAGCAAGTGAGATAGAGGCATATTTCTACCAAATTGAAAAAAGCCTGGAAATGTTTTGTTTGTTTTTAACTAGGGTTAGCAAATACCCACACACAACAAATAGTGTATAACTATTTGTTAGTGTTTTTAAAAATACTATGTTTGGGTTTGTGTGTACTATTTCTTTTGGGTTTGGTGAGATTTCCATTTGCTGAAGGGCCACGATATCTTAAAGGGGCATGCACACAAATGGAATTTTAGAAGTTTTATTTTCTGAGTTTTAATTAAATACGTGATAAGGGAATGTTCTGGGAACCTGGGATCCAACATGTTTTAATTAAATACGTGATAAGGGAATGTTCTGGGAACCTGGGATCCAACATGTTTTAATTAAATATGTGATAAGGGAATGTTCTGGGAACCTGGGATCCAACATGTTTTAATTAAATACGTGATAAGGGAATGTTCTGGGAACCTGGGATCCAACATGTAGAAAATGTGTGATGGCTTTTGCTTTAATTTGTCTAATATTATAAGAAACACTGTTTTGAAAGGGTGGTATGACTTTTGACCTCTATCATGGCACTCCTTTGTGGTCTGATCAGCCTCATGGGAGGGCCATTTGGATGAATTTAAGGTAATTTGTAATACTGGTTTTAAGGTAATTTGTGTAAATGTTAATTATGATGGAGTTTATAGTTTTTTGACATATTTGTAATTTGAACCAATGAGAAGAAAGTGATAGAGCCATAGAGAGAGCAGAGAGAAAGTTTTAAGCTAGACACAGGGATACCGGAGATGTTTTGGTTAAAATGATTGACAGATGTGGGATTTATTAAAGCAGTTTTACCTGTAACTGTTACTCCTAAATATATTTGACATTGACTGTTTTGGGAAAGAAAAGATACGTAAGAAAGATAGATAGAAAGGCAGAAGGAGAAGGGCTCCCCGCACTAGTAGGAAGAGGAGGGGGGCCAGGAGGAGTGCAAGATAGAGAGCAGAAGGTAAGAATCTCATAATAAGCCAGGATTGAGAGAAGATAGAAGTGATACAGAATGGTTAGATAACAGTTACTGAGTGGAGAGCAGCATAGTTAAGTTATAGGCAAGTATAGATGAAAACTGAAGTGTAGAAGCGAGAACTTAACCTGGGGTCCACTTAGACGTGGGGCCCGACTAAAGACAGGATGATTTATTTTTAACTTAGGCACAGGAAGAAGAGTTAGAAGCGGTACCCTCCGTGTTATGGTCCCAAGGACCCGTTGATGTGGGGTTAATTAAATGAGTTATTTTATGATAAGTAGTCCTGAAGTCAAATTATAGATTTTATTAAAAGTAATTATTAGTAATTTAGGAAAATTTGAGCCCCCAGATGGAAGCTAAATTTTGATTTATGAAAATTATATTTTACGAATCCTTCTCAGCAGGGCTGTAAGGCAGATACGTTGGGACTATTAATGTTTTTGGCAGAACAGGGACACAAAGTAAGAAAGAAGAAGTTGCGACTATGAAAAAGGGAAGTTAAGACATACTATAACTCAGGAAGGGAGAACACTTAATTCTACAAGAAAGACAGCCATTCTAGAAGCACCTAAACCACTCAATAAGAAACAGTTGATGAGTTTTCTTGGAATGATTAACTATTGTTGTGCGTGGATATCCCACTTTGCATTACATACCGGAAAGTGGAGTTGATATATGGTAAAGCTATGACAGCCAGAGATAAGATAGAATGGACTAGGAAAGCATAAGCGAAAACGGCAGGTCTTAAACCGCAGCCATCGACACAGCAGTTCTTAAAAGAGGAAGTAAACATAGACAAAGCTATATTAAAATTGTCAGTCTAGAGCACCAGTGAAAGAGATTTTGAAATGGGAGAAGTTAGGAGCAATTTATATAAGGACGGTATTTGATATCAGGATAAGTTACCAATACTACCTAAGTCATTGTTTAGATATGCGGCAAGGTTGATACATGGGCAGAGCCATGTGTCAACAGGGGGGATAGTAGAGCAGGTGGTAGAGCAGGTTAGTAAACACTTTGTGGCCTATTGGATAATGTAGTACTTAATTTTTTTTTTATATAATAGATAAGTATATTAAATGGGAAGAAGCGTTCCCAACTTACTGGGAGGATACGATTAGGGTAGCTAAAATATTAGGTCCAGATATTATCCCTAGAGTTGGTTTACTAGGATCGATCTCTTTAAATGAAGGATTACATTTTAGCTGATCAGGTAAACCATATAGAATGCTAGAGGTAGTGAGACCAGAACAGGTAGACATAGAAGTTGAAGATATACCAACAGAACACATGAGAAGACTGTTTGTTAACCTGTTGGGGATAGGGGGCAGTATTTACACGGCCGGATAAAAAACGTACCCGATTTAATCTGGTTACTACTCCTGCCCAGTAACTAGAATATGCATATAATTATTGGCTTTGGATAGAAAACACCCTAAAGTTTCTAAAACTGTTTGAATGGTGTCTGTGAGTATAACAGAACTCATATGGCAGGCAAAAACCTGAGAAGATTCTGACCAGGAAGTGGCCTGTCTGACAAGTTGTTGTTCTTCTTGCCTCTGTTTATTGAAGACTGAGGATCTTTGCTGTAACGTGACACTTCCTACGGCTCCCATAGGCTCTCAGAACCCGGGAAAAAGCTGAATGACGTAATTCAAGGCCCAGGCTGAAACACACTAGCGCGTTTGGCAAGTGCTCTATCAGAGGGCCATTAGACAAGGCTCGTGCATGAAGGGATAACATGCTTTTACTTTTTCTCTCGTTGAATGTAAACAGGCTTTGCCGGTCGGAGTATTATCGCTTTTTTACGAGAAAAGTGGCATAAAAATGGATTTTAAACAGCGGTTGACATGCTTCGAAGTACGGTAATGGAATATTTAGAATTTTTTTGTCACGAAATGCGCAATGCTCGTAACCCTTATTTACCCTTTGGATAGTGTCTTAAAGGCACGAACAAAACGCCGCTGTTTGAACATAACTATGGATTATTTGGGACCAAACCAACATTTGTTATTGAAGTAGAAGTCCTGGGAGTGCATTCTGACGAAGACAGCAAAGGTAATAACATTTTTCTTATAGTAAATTTGACTTTGGTGAATGCTAAACTTGCTGGGTGTCTAAATAGCTAGCCCTGTGATGCTGGGCTATCTACTTAGAATATTGCAAAATGTGCTTTCACCGAAAAGCTATTTTAAAATCGGACATATCAAGTGCATAGAGGAGTTCTGTATCTATAATTCTTAAAATAATTGTTGTTTTTTGTGAACGTTTATCGTGAGTAATTTAGTAAATTCACCGGAAGTGTTCGGTGGGAATGCTAGTCACATGCTAGTCACCTGCTAATGTAAAAAGCTGGTTTTTTATATAAATATGAACTTTATTGAACAGACATGCATGTATTGTATAACATAATGTCCTAAGATTGTCATCTGATGAAGATCATCAAAGGTTAGTGCTGCATTTAGCTGTGTTTTGGGTTTATGTGACATTATATGCTAGCTTGAAAAATGGGTGTCTGATTATTTCTGGCTGGGTACTCTGCTGACATAACACTGGCAATGCTTATTTACAAGTCTTCTCCATCACATACATTGCTTATCATATCCTGCCCCATGTTACATAATCTACTGTAAGCCTAAAGGTTTCTCCCCTCCCTGGGTGGGGAGACCTTCTTCCTGTTATCAGTTTCACAGTGGTCACAAGTTGTCTGCTGTCTGTTAACAGTTCCCCTTTTCCTTGAATGTCTCACTTATATTGCTAAATAGTAAAGTCTTAGCTTGTCCTATGCACACACAGTTATAGAATTAGTATTATAATCACTTAGTTATACATTTTCAGGGTGGAATCATTTAGTCAAAACCTTAAACATATAAATTATTTTATCAATCCACCCTATTGACTAAATGTTACACAAAATCAAACTAAATTCAAACAAGACCAATACATGCATTTTATCACATACTCATCAACGACTATTCTAGGCCCATATCCATTCCTAACTCTTCCGATTAGGATTTTCGTTATGACCTTCATTTAAAGAAATAGTCTTCCTAAACATTAAAGATAGCCTCATTCAACATGGGCTCCTCATGATTGAATGAATCCTCCACCAGGCTCGGCGGTAGGTATTTGTCGTCCCACTGGTCTGAACTTGGGATCGGTCCGTATCTCACCATCGGTTGCGTCATCAATCTCTCCAGAGTCCTAGTGATCAGACCTCTCACACAGGGAATGAAACAACCATATAACACCAACACACTCATACAGGTGAAAGAAGCCCACAACACAGTGATTATAACATTTTTCCATATTTCCAAACATACTATCGAATCACCCAGTCAGTGCGGTATCCACCCCAGAGTTCGCTACTAACTCGTTAGCCAATGTGGTTAAACCTGCCAGGGACTTGGCCACTGATCCATCTGGAGCTGTGTTATTTGGGATGAAAGTACAGCACATTGATCCGAATATCACACACACTGTCACGAATCCCACCGAAGGTGGCTCCCCTGCCTGCTCGGGCGGCGCTCGGCGGTCGTCGTCACCGACCTACTAGCCGCCGCTGATCCCTTTTTCCTTTTCGTTTGGTATGTCTTATTGTTTGCACCCATTCCTCATTTGGTCTTTTGATTTTGGTTATTTAAGCCTGGTTAGCCCGCCCAGTGTTGTGCGGGATTATTTTAGCGTCAGGTTGTACTTTTGTCGTTGGATGTGCTGGCGATTTATTACTTAATATTATATGCATGCTGTGCACCTGTTTTGGGCACTTGGCAATTTTCCCACGCCGTTTGTGTTGGCGTTGATCGTGTTGTTTTTTTGTTCAAATAAACACGAAGTTCCTTACCTCTGCTCTCTGCGCCTGACTCCTACCACCACTCCTAGCAACACTGTGACACACACACCACCCTTCTCCGCCAGTAACATAACCAATGCTATTCTATTGTGCCAAGCCATCAAACTAGTTGTCTCTGTCTGTTCTGCTAATCCTTTTATCGCATTTCTAGTATAGTTGATGAACTGCTGTTGGTTATAATACATATAATTTATCCCATCTACATTTTTAGTGAGGGTTGACCACCAGAAGATGCTTGATTCCAATCCAACCAATATCTAATTCCTAGCTTTATACTCATCAGGCACCCCCCTTGGAACCCCAATGCTATCAATGTAAACTCTATCATCCAAGGACCCTGACGGAGCACTCCTCCTCTCTCTTTTACCTGGCACTAGGTCATTGTGTTGTATAAGGGTGAAGGACATGCCTAACTGTACCAATGCACAAATACCAGTCCAATTTGCAGGCAGGTTATTAAGCCACAGCTTCATCCCTCCAGACATCTGCTCTCGGCCTTTTTATCTTACTAAAGTCCTCTGAACTCAACCACCCAGTCAGGTCCCTCATTGTCTCGTCAGTTGTAACATTCTCTGTCCTATTGCATGTTCTTACTTCCCCTACATCCCGTCCGTGTGTGTTGTGTCGAGCCATGCAATTAATAGTCTCCTCCTGCGACTGTGAAAGGGGGAAGTCTGGATCTAATGGGTACATAGGATACAGATAATGCAGATCAGTGCAACTGTTATTGTCTGGCTTCCCTGCCTTCATGAACAGCTTTACCATACAGGCCATTCCCCTTGGTAAATTAATTCCATCAAGTGGAAAGGGGATGGTTGTCAACCGAGGTTTGGCTGTTGCACAGGCATAACATTCTTCTTTAGCTACTGATCTAGCTGTATACTGAATCCATTCCAGCCATAGGTTGGAATCCCCAAACCAAGTCTCCACCTCAATCACTTCCTTAAAATCTTTCATCTGAACTATCCTCACCGGTCCTTGGCTCTGGATGACTACACGAGTAATGTCCGTTTTATCAGGGGTACTACTGGTATTCTGGCTGGCAGTAGAACTATCTCCTGTCCTAACTTCTACTACTCAGAATGGTACCACAGTGTCGACACTGGTCTGGTCAAGGCCAACATACCATAACCCTAAATCCTCTTTCTTTACACTTTTAATGGTAATTCATACCTTTAAGCAATACTTCCCTTGCTCTGGATTGCAGTCAAAAACCCTGGCCTTCACTATACTCCATCTGTTTCTATATTGGGTGTGTGGATTGACATAGCCTTCTCTCCCTGTGTGAGCTATGACCTGATTCCATAAGTTACACAGGGATCTACACAGATATCTTCCCCATGAAGTCAGAGTCCTAGACTGCCAGGAGGTTAGGGACCCCATTTGGTCTGCATAGAACTCTATTGAGACATCCTTCCCTAACTCTACTCTCACTTCCTTTTTATCCAGATCGAGTGACCTTTTGTACTTAGGCCATAAAAAATCCTCATCTTCTACACTATGGGTCAAGTTACCACTTTCTGACTTCTCGAGTGGTTCATGGTGTATTTAGGAATATGGCTCCCACAATCAGACAGCTCAGACTGACCAGTACCCCTGTAAAGCCCCACCCCCTCCCGGAGAACATAGCACTGGCTAGAGGCAAACCCACACTTTCACTTCTATGAACGCACACAGTGAGGATCGGGCGGGTTAGGGAATCTTCGTTAGAGAGTTAACCCCCGAACCTTATTGGTATTCGGTTCTTCTCCTAACTCTGTGATTGTTCGACAGTGTCAGTGTGTCTTACCCTCCCACAATGTGTGATATGAACCCAGGTTACTCTTTCAGCTATTCTCACCACGAAGGCTGTTACCAGGAGCACTTGGTATGGCCCTTTTCCACCGTTTCTGCTTCCAGTTCTTTTATCCACAGGGACTGGATCCACACCCAGTCTCCTGGTTGGATTGAGTGAATCACCTTCTCCTGTAATTCACCTGTTGGACACAAAATCTCAGACATACGGGTTTGGTTAACTTCTTGGGGCTATGTGGGACGTTAGCGTGCCACCCGTGGCGCACCCTATCAACAGCAGGTGCATTTCAAGAGCGGCAAATTTGAAACCAAATAAATGTCAAAATTCAAATTTCTCAAACATACAACTAACTTACAGCCTTTGAAATATAAACATCTCCTTAATCTAACCACGTTTTCCGATTTTAAAAAGGTTTTACGGGGAAAGCATAAAGTTAGGTTATGTTAGGAGAGTACATTGACAATAGCTGTGTGTAGTGTATTGTCGATTCAAAGACAGGCATCACCAAAACCATAAAATCAGCTAAAATTATGCACTAACCTTTTACAATCTCCATCAGATGACACTCCTAGGACATTATGTTAGACAATGCATGCATTTTTAGTTCTATCAAGTTCATATTTATATCTAAAAACAGCGTTTTACTATGGCGTTGATGTTCAGGAAATCGTTTCCCTCCAATACCGGCAGTCAAGTCATGACAACAAAATAATTAATTAATATTAGAAAACATTGGTAAAATATTATATTGTCATTCAAAGAATTATAGATTTACATCTCTTGAACGCAATGGACTTGCCAGATTTAAAATTAACCTTACTGGGAAATCACACTTTGCAATAATCTGAGCACTGCGCCAGAAAAATACGCATTGCGATACAGACTAACCGCCATGTTGGAGAGATCTAAATCGAAAATACTATGTAAATAATCCATTACCTTTGATTCTCTTCATCAGATGTCACTTCCAAAGAATCCCAGGTCCATAACGAATGTAGTTTTGTTCAAAAAAGCTCATCATTTATGTCCAAAAACCTCCGTGTTGTAGCACATGATCTAAGCCAGCCGGACTTCACTTCACATCACGAACGGAAAAAATATATTTACGTTCGTTCAAACATGTCAAACGTTGTATCGCATAAATCATTAGGGCCTTTTTTAACCAGAACATGAATAAAATTCAAGGCGGAGCATTGGGTTCTCTTTTAAAACGTTTCGGAATGAGAGTACCCACCATCAACTCGCACGCCAGGTGTCTAATGGGCCATCGCCGTTCCAAAGCTCTTCTTCAGTCAGATCTCACTGTAGAAGACTCAAAACACTTTGTAAAGGCTGGGGACATCTTGTGGAAGCAATAGGAAGTGCCAAAACATTCCTCACCCCCTTTGTTTTTCAATGGTATAGGCTTAAAGTCAATTCAACACATCAGGTATCCACTTCCTGTCAGAATCTGTCTCAGGGTTTTGCCTGCCAAATGAGTTCTGTTATACTCACAGACACCATTCAAACAGTTATTGAAACTTTAGGGTGTTTTCTATCCATATATAATAAGTATATGCATATTGTAGTTACTGGGTAGGATTAGTAACCAGATTAAATCGGGTACATTTTTTTATCCAGCCGTGAAAATACTGCCCCCTATACCCTAACAGGTTAATTGAAGTTCAGTTTATGAACATTGGGAACAAAATTCTCATAACAGAGACCTATACCATCCATCAATACCAGCAGAGTGTGAGACCTATACCATCCATCAATACCAGCAGAGTGTGAGACCTATACCATCCATCAATACCATCAGAGAGTGAGACCTATACCAGCCATCAATACCAGCAGAGTGTTAGACATATACCATCCATCAATACCAGCAGAGTGTTAGACCTATACCATCCATCAATACCAGCAGAGTGTGAGACCTATACCATCCATCAATACCAGCAGAGATTGAGACCTATACCAGCCATCAATACCAGCAGAGTGTGAGACCTATACCATCCATCAATACCAGCAGAGTGTGAGACCTATACCAGCCATCAATACCATCAGAGAGTGAGACCTATACCATCCATCAATACCAGCAGAGAGTGAGACCTATACCATCCATCAATACCAGCAGAGAGTGAGACCTATACCATCCATCAATACCAGCAGAGTGTGAGACCTATACCAGCCATCAATACCAGCAGAGTGAGACCTATACAACAATAATAACATTTGGACTCTCTTCCTCAGGCTGAATGACAGCACCTTGGCAACAACAACAGGAAGTGTGGTTTTCCTGTATGCTGAGTGTGTCTTCTCAGTCAATCAGTGACTAGCTCTTATATGAGTACTGTAATACCAACATCATAATATCAGACTTAGTAGTGGTCAATCAACATTAGTAGTGGTCAATGTATGTACATGTTTACATGTGTTTACATTTGTGGAAATATATGTGTGGGTTTGTGATGTGTGTTGTTCTTAATAATATGCATATCCTAGCTTCTGAGTTGATGTAGGAGGCAGTTAAAAATGGGCACATATTTTTTTCAAAATTCTCAATACTGCCCATTAGCCCCAACAGGTTTTAAGGGGGCCTGGGTTTCAGGTCTGAGGGGAGGTCTGTTTCTGTTCCTCAAACCTGCTGCCTTCTGGGTCGGGAAAACACACGGTGGATCAGGACAATGGGAAACTCATATCAGTTTGTGTTAATGTAACTTTTCATCCAGTGAGGTGATGTGGCAACAGTTTAACATGTTGTGTTAAAACCAAGAGTTCATAAGGAGTGGAGGGAAGTCCAGAAAAGAAGCAGAGACCAGTCATTCTCCTTGTCTGTAGTGAATTGAACTTCTCTATCAGAGACCAGTCATTCTCCATGTCTGTAGTGAATTGAACTTCTCTATCAGAGACCAGTCATTCTCCATGTCTGTAGTGAATTGAACTCCTCTATCAGAGACCAGTCATTCTCCTTGTCTGTAGTGAATTGAACTCCTCTATCAGAGACCAGTCATTCTCCATGTCTGTAATGAACTTCTCTTCTTCGTGTCCAATGAGATCAGTATCAAGCTGTTGCCATTTGTTATTTTGCCTTTCTTTTTTTGTCTATAGATCCTTTTAACACAAAGTTTGTACTTTTATCTGAACTTTTTTGTCGCTTCTTTTACAAAGTTTTTTTTTTACCATTTACAAATGTCTCCAACATAGTTCAGATTGAGATCATGATAATGTCTAATATATAGTTCAGATTGAGATCATGATAATGTCTGATTTGCAGTCATGTGGTCTGTGTGTATCTTTCCTAAAGCAGCAGGTGTAAAAGTGTATCCACCCTCCAGAGATCTGTATATAGTGACAAGATGCTCATGTCTATGTCTCTAACAATGGGAGTTGTTGTCCTGTGTAGTGATATTCAGAACACCTCCAGTTGCAGTAGAAAGCTGTTATTGTGATATGAAGATGCAGAATTCTGCCTCTGTCTGTCTGTCTGTCTGTCTGTCTGTCTGTCTGGGGGAGAGGTCACTAAGGGTCAAGGTGCTGAGCTGGACCTCTGGGCTGAGCTGATGTCTGGTGTCACTGATGGAATCACTAATGATCAATAACCTCTTGACCACTGGGAAATAAAAAACTGGAGGGGAAATCACACAAGACTGACAGCCTGTGAGTTTATTAAAGCATTCAGTGATTACATGACAGTTTAGAGAACAACAGGTCTTTATCTGGAAAGAGTAAATAACATAACAGCTACATCATCTGAACTCACAACTATACACTGAGTGGACAAAACATTAGGAACACCTTCATAAGAAAATAACATCATTATCTCTATACTACTAACATCATAACAATGATATATCATAATCAATAACAGGGGTAAACAACACAAACAACAACAACAAACCACTTCATTAAAAAATGTTTCAAAATACAAAGAATGAACAGATGATTATAATAATACATGGACTAATAATGGAAACACTTCAAGGTAAAGAATCTAAGAGACACTAAATAAGATGAAGAATCTAAGAGACACTAAATAAGATAAAGAATCTAAGAGACACTAAATAAGATAAAGAATCTAAGAGACACTAAATAAGATAAAGAATCTAAGAGACACTAAATAAGATAAACACATGAAGACAAAAACAAAATGCAATGAAAAGCACAAAAAAGACGTAACTGAGCTACTCTCTTAAAATAATCAATCCCCAGGTTACCCAGAACCCCATGTTACCCAAAACCCCATGTTACCAAAACCCCATGTTACCCAGAACCCCATGTTACCCAAAACACCATGTTACCAGAACCCCATGTTACCCAGAACCCCATGTTACCCAGAACCCCATGTTACCCAGAACCCCATGTTACCCAGAACCCCATGATACCCAGAACCCCATGTTACCCAGAACCCCATGTTACCCAGAACCCCATGTTACCCAGAACCCCATGTTACCCAGAACCCCATGTTACCCAGAACCCCATGTTACCCAAACCCCATGTTACCAGAACCCCATGTTACCCAGAACCCCATGTTACCCAGAACCCCATGTTACCCAGAACCCCATGTAACCCAGAACCCAACGTTACCAAAACCCCATATTACCCAGAACCCCATGTTACCAAACCCCCATTTTACCCAGAACCCCATGTTACCCAAACCCCATGTTACCCAGAACCCCATGTTACCCAGAACCCCATGTTACCCAGAACCCCATGTTTCTCTGGTGGTAAAAACCAAACTAAAAGGAATACTGGTGTTTGCAGTCACTCCTTTTAGATTTCTTCCAAGGTTCTAGAATGAGAAACTAATTCTGAACTTGTTATTAAAATTAGAACCACTTCAGGTTTGTCACCACATTTTAAACACCAGTCCGCTGCTGAACATCCATTTAAAACACAAAACTGACCTAAGATCAGCATGTAGGGTCAGCTTCATTCTACTCCTACTTCGTCCCCTGGGCTGCTCTCTCCTCTCCCGGTCCAGCTTCAGCTCTGGAGCTCAGAGAGACCATCTCCATGGCATTGACATAAAGATCCATGCTGCTCACCCTGTTCACTCTCTTCTGCCTCCTGGTGGGCTAGGGAGACACAGCACCAACAGTCAGACATTTACTCTCTAGTATCTCCATTCTCTCTCCCTCCCTCTCCCCCTCACCCTCTCCCTCTAGTTTAAATGACTTGTAACGTCTGAGTAAATGTCTTTACCTTGTAGTACAGGTAGGAGGTGGTGATGGCTGTCAGTAGGATCAGCAGCACTACAACGTGTCTGATGATGAAGGCTGGCAGAGGAGAGGCTGCAAACAGAAACACCTTTGAGGGGACTGATCATCATCACATAGATCTGTGGGAAATCTGTCAATGACAAAGTTATAAGTCTGGTTCATGTTCAGTTACCTGTGATGGTGAGGGAGAGGAGCTCACTCTCAGAGGAGAAATCATGAGAGAAAACATAATTGTCATAAACACATCTGTAGTTCCCTTGGTGGGAGTCATCTGCAGCAGGGAAGACGAAGGCAGCAGAGTGATTGACAGCTGGCTGGGTCTGGGTTCTGTTGGAGCCGGTGAACGTGACGAGGAAGGAGCCTCCTGGGTATTGTGGCTGAGTGGAGCAGGTGATGGTGAAGCTGTAGCCCCTGAACACCTCGGGCCCCTGGTGGCCCCTGGAGACCCCTCCCATTGAGTCAGTCAGGGAGATATCAGGCTGGACCAGGAGATCTGTAACAATAAAAGAGAACAAGAAAAACCTCTTCAACTAGTTTCCTATAGATATGACAATAACATCAGCATGTAACAGTGCTAGCCAGCCTCCCTCACAGGGCAACATGAGTAGTGGGCCTACAGTCACTGAGAGAACATATGTTGATATCAGGCTTAAGCAGGACAACTGGAACAAGAGGAGAGAAAAAGAAAACGTAGCTCCTCAACTACTTTCCTCATTTAGATATGACAATAACATGACATGTGACAGTGGTAGTGAGTAGAGACGTTCACTGAGATAACACTCAAATACAAAGCATTCTGGGATTTTTCAGTTGTATTTGATTCCTACTTGACAGTGTCATTTATTTTGGAAAGCAGACTGACAAGCTAAACAGTCATCATGAGAGGTGCAGAGGAAGTTGTATGAATGAAGGAAATCAGTTGAATATTATTATAATATCTTGTTATTACCTGAGCAGATCACTGTGAGTCCAGGAAGGAGATCATAAATTTTGGAACACTTCCTCAGTGAAGACTCAGACCCATAACAGGAAACTCCAAACCCTCTAGTGGTGTTTCCAGGTAGAACTGAAACAGTGGAGCCACAACCCAGCTGTCTACACACTACTGCAGCTACATCCTCCTGGTCCCAGTCTTCAGCTCCCACAGTCCTCCACTCTCCCTGGTCGTACCGCTCCACTCCACCAGCACAGCGACTGCCTCCTCCCACCAGCCTCACATCATCAGGCTCTGAGAAAAGAAAAGAGAGAGACAGTAATCTTACTATTTTCTCACTAAAACACACCTATATTGTCTCTCATATTCTTCACTCCAGGTGAGAAACAATGTTGATTGAGAGACAAACTGTTTCTTACCTGAGCAGGTGAGTCCAACAGCATTACCAGGTAGACAGGTGTTGTTTTCTCTGTCTGAGGTGTCACAGTCCAGGAGAAGGGACTCTTTGCCTTTACACTGGAACTCTTTATCCCAGGTCTGACCCTCACCTTCTCCATAGAGCCCCCCCTGTAGAGCTGCAGGAGCCCCACAGCCAAGCTCCCCACAGACTACCTCTGCATCCTGCCGGTCAAAGTCAGCTTCACACACTGAGGCCCAGGACTGATTGGACTTCACCTCCACTCTCCCAGAGCAGAGACCAGCTCCATCCACAAGCCGCACAGACTCTGGAGAAAAAGACTTGGTTGAACATTCAATCAGTTTTGTTGATGACACTGTCAAGGACTAAACACAAATATGTTGGATAAAAGATTGTAGTTTGCTATGTTTGATACTGTAAGAGGTAGAAATGGGTTCTTAGTCACTCAGGATAGGGTTGGGAATAATGCAGGCAGGAGACAGGAATAAGTTCACTTCACTTTATAGAAAATAAACAGCTGGACATCCATCAGGCAGCTTCACTTCAGTAACATCTGAACTACAATGATCTGCCCATGAACATCTCCCATAAACCAATATGACAAACACAAATATAATGTTTAAATACATCTGACATCTCTCCCTCTATTTAAATGAAATAAAAAACACATAAAACATGATACATGTTAATATTGTATAATTTATAAATAAATCTCTCAATATGACCAGTCTCTTACCTGAACAGTTCACATGATGATAATATTCACCATTACAGACACCACGTCCTTCTGTGATGTCACACTGTCTAATAGAAGACTCATCTCCACTACAACTAGATAGTCTGACTCCTCTTCTTCCATATTCAGCCAGAGGTCCTCTAGATTCAGCTACAGGATTCCCACAGTCCATCTCTCTACACACAAACTTAACCTGTCTCATCATGCTCCACCACCCAGAACATAGACCTGACCAGTCTCCTTCAGAGAAGACTTCCACTGTCCCAGAACAGGAAGTGGTCCCATTCACCAGTCTGACTGACTGTTCAGCTGTAAACAGCAGAGAGGAAAACACAGTGGTGAGGACAGATGATGACAGTGATTCTGTTATTCTAACAGCAGTAGTGCTTTGTGGTTGACAAGTATTAGTAGTTCCATAAAACACTACTTGTTATTGGGTTTAGAATGGTTTGTATGGACACATGAATTTCTCCATGTGGGATAATAAAGTTGACTAATATTGAACTGCTATAATCACTGTAGATTTATACTCTACCTACCTGGTGGACTGACGCTTTGAGAAAGAGAGAGACAGAGGAGAAAGAGAGAGAAAGAGACAGAGAGATAGAGAGAAACAAAGGAGAAAGGGAGGAGACAGAGGAAGAGAGAGACAGAGGAGAAAGACAGAGAAAGAGACAGAGAGATAGAGAGAAACAAAGGAGAAAGGGAGGAGACAGAGGAAGAGAGAGACAGAGGAGAAAGAGAGAGAAAGAGACAGAGAGATAGAGAGAAACAAAGGAGAAAGGGAGGAGACAGAGGAAGAGAGAGACAGAGGAGAAAGACAGAGAAAGAGACAGAGAGATAGAGAGAAACAAAGGAGAAAGGGAGGAGTCAGAGGAAGAGAGAGACAGAGGTTAAATAAACATCAACATGACCTTTCATGATGTGATGGGGAAGACAGGCTTATCGTTGGTATGGTGCAACACCCATGTCTACATGCACTATATATACAAAAGTATGTGGACACCCCTTCAAATTAGTGGATTCTATTTCAGCCACTCCCCTTCCTGCCAGATGTATAAATCAAGCACTCAGCCATGCAATCTCCATAGACATACAGTGGCAGTAGAATGGCCTTAATGAAGAGCTCAGTGACTTTCACCTCTTCTCCCTCTCTCGTCTCCTCTTCTCCCCCCTTTACTCTTCTCCCCCTCTCCTCTTCCCTTCTCCCCTCTCTTCTCTTCTTCTCCCCCTCTCTTCTCCTCTCCTCTCCCCTCTCCTCTCCACTCCCTTCCTCTCCCCTCTACTCCACTTTCCTCCCCTCTCCTCCCCCATCTCCTCTCTTCTCTTCTTCTCCCCCTCTCTTCTCCTCTCCTCTCCCCTCTCCTCTCCACTCCCTTCCTCTCCCCTCTACTCCACTTTCCTCCCCTCTCCTCCCCCATCTCCTCTCTTCTTCTCTTCTCCCCCTCTCCCCTTCTCCTCTCCTCTTCTCCCACTCTACTCATCTCCCCCTCCCATCCCCCCTCTTGTCTCCTCTTCTCCCCCCTTTTCTCCTCTTCTCTCCCTCTCCTCTTCTCCCCCTCTCCTCTTCTCCCCCCTCTCATCTCCCCCCTCTTCTCTCACTTGCTTCTCCCCTTCTCCATCTCTTCTCCCCCATCTTTGCTTCTCCCCCCTCTCATCTCCCCCCTCTGCTCTCACTCTCTTCTCCTCTCGACTCTTCTCCCCCTCTCTTCTCCTACTCTACCCCATTCTCCCCCTCTCCTCTTCTCCCCCTCTCCTCTCCTCTTCTCCCCCTCTCCTCTCCTCTTCTCCCCCTCTCCTCTTCTCCCCCTCTCCTCTCCTCTTCTCCCAGTCTCTCTTCTCCTCTTCTCCCCCCTTCTCCCCCTCTCCTCTTCTCCTTCCCTCTCCTTTCCTCTTCTCCCCCTCTCCTCTTTTCACCCCTCTCTTCTCCCCCCTCTTATCACCCTCTCCTCTTCTCTTCTCCCCCCTCTCCTCTTCCCCCTCTCCTCTTCTCCCCTATCTCAAATTCCCCCTCTTCTCTCACTTGCTTCTCCTCTTCTCCTTTCCTCCCCATCTACTCTTCTCCCACTCTCCTCTTCTCCCCCTCTCCTCTTCTATCTCAAATTCCCCCTCTTCTCTCACTTGCTTCTCCTCTTCTCCCCTTCTCCCCTCTCATCTCCCCGTCTCTTCTCCTCAACTTCTCTCCTCTCCTCCTACCTACTCATCTCCTCTCCCATCTCCCCTCTCCTCTTCTGCCCTCTCCTCTTCTCCCCCCTTCTCAACGTCTTCTCTCCTCCTCGCGCCCTCCCTTCTCCTCTTCTCTTCTCCTCTTCTACCCCTTTCCTCTTGTCCCCCTCTTTTTTCCTCGTCTACCCCTCTCTTCTTCTATACTTCTCTCCCCTCTACTCTTCTCCCCCCTCTCTTCTCTTCTCCTCTCCTCTTTCCTCCCCTCCCCTCTCCTCTCCTCCCCCCTCTCCTCTCCATTTCATTCTGTACTCCAACATCTGCCTGGTATTCAAGTTAACACACAACATAGCAGCACCACATTTGGTTTTCATCAACCTCAGACTTAAATAGCAGTGTTCCAAGAACCTCCACCAGGGGAACTGTAGAATCCTCAAACGGTCCACCACCTTCTCCCAAACTGCCTTCTCATACAAACCAATAAAGACATGGAATGGTCTCACCTCAACATGGATCTAGTCCAATCAGACGTGTCTCACCTCAACATGGATCTAGTCCAATCAGACGTGTCTCACCTCAACATGGATCTAGTCCAATCAGACGTGTCTCACCTCAACATGGATCTAGTCCAATCAGACGTGTCTCACCTCAACATGGATCTAGTCCAATCAGACGTGCCTCACCTCAACATGGATCTAGTCCAATCAGACGTGCCTCACCTCAACATGGATCTAGTCCAATCAGACGTGTCTCACCTCAACATGGATCTAGTCCAATCAGACGTGTCTCACCTCAACATGGATCTAGTCCAATCAGACGTGTCTCACCTCAACATGGATCTAGTCCAATCAGACGTGTCTCACCTCAACATGGATCTAGTCCAATCAGACGTGCCTCACCTCAACATGGATCTAGTCCAATCAGACGTGTCTCACCTCAACATGGATCTAGTCCAATCAGACGTGTCTCACCTCAACATGGATCTAGTCCAATCAGACGTGTCTCACCTCAACATGGATCTAGTCCAATCAGACGTGTCTCACCTCAACATGGATCTAGTCCAATCAGACGTGCCTCACCTCAACATGGATCTAGTCCAATCAGACGTGTCTCACCTCAACATGGATCTAGTCCAATCAGACGTGTCTCACCTCAACATGGATCTAGTCCAATCAGACGTGTCTCAAGTCAACATGGATCTAGTCCAATCAGACGAGTCTCACCTCAACATGGATCTAGTCCAATCAGGATAGGATAGGACACACTAACATGACCCCACTATGGAAAGGTGAGTCTCTCAGGAACACGTACAGGTTGTTATGATCTAGGACACACTAACATGACCCCACTATGGAAAGGTGAGTCTCTCAGGAACACGTACAGGTTGTTATGATCTAGGACACACTAACATGACCCCACTATGGAAAGGTGAGTCTCTCAGGAACACGTACAGGTTGTTATGATCTAGGACGTCCATAAGCTTTATAAGACTCGTCTGAAGGTCTCCTGGTACCAGTTTAACACATTTATGGAAGTATGTATGGAGATAGTTTAGTTCCACAAATAAGGGGTTAAATACATGTAGGAAAAAACATGAGTTTCCTGATCTTTCTTATATCTCTCAGATAAAAAAAGTATTCTCTCCAAAAATATAAAAACCCCAAGACTATTTGGCCCTAAACAGACATAACATGGTGGCAGACTACATACAGTAGAGAGACTACATTCAGTAGAGAGACTATATACAGTAGAGAGACTATATACAGTAGAGAGACTATATACAGTAGAGAGGCTATATACAGTAGACAGGTTATATACAGTAGAGAGGCTATATACAGTAGAGAGGCTATATACAGTAGAGAGGCTATATACAGTAGAGAGGCTATATACAGTAGAGAGGGTATATACAGTAGAGAGAGTATATACAGTAGAGTCTATATACAGTAGAGAGGCTATATACAGTAGAGAGACTATATACAGTAGATAGACTATATACAGTAGAGAGACTATATACAGTAGAGAGACTATATACAGTAGAGAGGTTATATACAGAAGAGAGGGTATATACAGTAGAGGCTATATACAGAAGAGAGGTTATATACAGTAGAGACTATATACTATATATGACTATATACTATATATGACTATATACAGTAGAGAGCCTATATACAGTAGAGAGACTATATACAGTAGAGAGACTATATACAGTAGAGAGGCTATATACAGTAGAGAGACTATATACAGTAGCGAGGCTATAACAGTAGCGAGGCTATATACAGGCAGACAGAGTTCAGTGTGTCAAATCGGAGGGCCTGTTTTCCGGACCTCTGGCAGTCTCTAAGGGGGTACCACAGGGTTCAATTCTCGTGCCGACTCTTTTCTCTGTATATATCAACGATGTCGCTCTTGCTGCTGGTGATTCTCTGATCCACCTCTACGCAGACAACACCATTCTGTATACTTCTGGCCCGTCTTTGGACACTGTGTTAACTAACCTCCAGACGAGCTTCAACTCCATACAACACTCCTTTCGTGGCCTCCAACTGCTCTTAAACGCTAGTAAAACTAAATGCATGCTCCTCAACTGATAGCTACCTGCACCCGCCCACCCACCTAGCATCACTACTCTGGACGGTTCTGACTTAGAATATGTGGACAACTACAAATACCTAGGAGTCTGGCTAGACTGTAAACTCTCCTTCCAGACTCATATCAAACATCTCCAATCCAAAATCAAATCTAGAATCAGTATTCTATTTCGCAACAAAGCCTCCTTCACTCATGCCGCCAAACGTACCCTCGTAAAACTGACTATCCTACCGATCCTCGACTTCGGCGATGCCATCTACAAAATGGCTTCCAATACTCTGCTCAGCAAACTGGATGCAGTCTATCACAGTGCCATGCGTTTTGATACCAAAGCCCCTTATACTACCCACCACTGCGACCTGTATGCTCTAGTCGGCTGGCCCTCACTACATATTCGTCTCCAGACCCACTGGCTCCAGGTCATCTATAAGTCTATGCTAGGTAAAGCTCCGCCTTATCTCAGCTCACTGGTCACCATAGCAACACTCACCCATAGCATGCGCTCCAGCAGGTATATCTCACTGGTCATCCCCAAAGCCAACACCTGCTTTGGCCGCCTTTCCTTCCAGTTCTCTGCTGCCAGTGACTGGAACGAATTGCAAAAATCGCTGAAGTTGGAGACTTTTACTTCCCTCACTAACTTTAAACATCAGCTATCTGAGCAGCTAACCCAGGGGTCGGCAACCCAAAATGTTGAAAGAGCCATATTGGACCAAAAAAACTAGTCTGTCTGGAGCCGCAAAAAAATGAATAGCCTTATAATGAAGGCAACACATGCTGTAAGTGTCTATATTTGCTATAGTAGCCTAGTATCAAAATGATAAGTAGGCTACAAATACATAATGAGCATTCATGATTAAACGTTTATTTTACCTGCAGCGCATCCTGGAGAGAATGACGCACCACGTGACTACTCTGCTGTACGATGGTGCTTTAAGTTTAACTTCCATTATAATATTAATGTATTATGTTTCGTTGCATTGATGAAATTATAAAAATACAATACAGAAATCAGATTTTTTATGTCATTTTTATTTTAGGATTCGAAAAAACAACAACAAAATGTGCAACGTGCATAATAGGCCTCCTGTAATTTCAGACCTCCCCATGGAAATAAAATGCAGCCCTTTTCAAACCTCAATAATACGATACAATCCTCTTCTCTTTTCCCCTTATCTGGGCAACAGACAGAGTGCAATAAAACAGCAGCCTTTTGAAAAGGTAAAGTATATAAAAATTAAAATAATACAGTTTAAGTTCGATTTCTGTGCATTATCCTCTTCTCTTTTGACACGCACAATACAATGCAGCCATCCTCGGACCTGAGCAACAAAACACAATAATATCCCTATGTGTCATTCCAAATATATACTGACAAAAATCAGAAATCACTTTATAAAAAACAGCCACTTTGTTACTAAATGTGCCTATGACAGGATTGTGTTCTTACCCGTTTAATGTGACTTCTGTTTTCGGACATCACTGGACAGCTTCTCAATATCGGGGCATGTAAGATGTAACTTTAATCTTCACGCAGGACTGCAAGCTCTCATCTTTGAGGCGGGTGCGGTATTTGGATTTTATGTAGTTCATGTTTGAGAATATCTGCTCGCACAGGTATGTTGATCCAAAGATGGATAATACTCCAAATGCATATTTCTTCATGTTCCTATAACTGTCAGGAAGAATGGAAATGTCTTTCCACGTTACTCTTTTTGTTATTTGACAACTTCTCATTACAAAGCAAACATGCAGGTAATCCTTCCGCATTGGCAATGAAAGCAAATGATTCGGTCCAAGAACTGTGGAATCCTCTGTTCTCCACAGCTAACTTCCTCTTTTTCCCTTTGGGATCCATGGCCCATGACACACCCACCGGTTTGTTTGCAACAGCCATCTATCTGGCACTACGCCGAGCTGAAAGAAACGTGTGTCGCAGGCTATGACGTAAATCTTCGTTGACAGAAATGTGGAAATTAAATATTTATTATACACATTTTTACAGCATTGGATAATAAATTATATTAAAACAAAAAATATATTCACACCATCTTTTTCCATTTTCATATTTTTGAAAAAGCTCCAGGGAGCCACTAGGGCGGCGCTAAAGAGCCGCATCTAGAGCCGCGGGTTGCCGACCCCCGAGCTAACCGATCGCTGCAGCTGTACATAGTCCATCTGTAAACAGCCCATCCAATCTACCTACCTCATCCCCAAATTGTTTTTATTTACTTTTCTGCTCTTTTGCGCACCAGTATCATTACTTACACACCATCATCTGCTCATCTATCACTCCAGTGTTACTTCGCTACTATGGCCTTTTTATTGCCTTACCTCCTCACGCCATTTGCACACACTGTATATAGACTTTATTTTTCTCTATTGTGTTATTGACTGTACTCTTGTTTATTCCATGTGTAACTCTGTGTTGTTGTTTGTGTCGCACTGCTATGCTTTATCTTGGCCAGGTCGCAGTTGTAAATGAGAACTTGTTCTCAACTAGCCTACCTGGTTAAATAAAGGTTAAATAAAAAAAATAGAAAACACACACATACACCTGGTTGAATAAATGTGGGGGGATCTAATTTAATACATTTGCTTTCATCTGTTTTTTAATTAATTAATTTCAGAGGTCAGGGTCAAGCTGAGCCGGACCAAGAGAGGAAAAGGTTACTGGTTATGATGACATCACTGGTGAGAAGTCAGTAATGAAAAGATATTCAGTCGACTGAATGTTAGTATGTAGTTATGTAGTTTGGGGGTGTAGAAATACAGCTAAACCTAGGGTATGGCTAAATGGGGTGTTTCGAAATACAGCTAAACCTAGGGTATGGCTAAATGGGGTGTGTAGAAATACAGCTAAACCTAGGCTATGGCTAAATGGGGTGTGTAGAAATACAGCTAAACCTAGGGTATGGCTAAATGGGGTGTGTAGAAATACAGCTAAACCTAGGGTATGGCTAAATGGGGTGTGTAGAAATACAGCTAAACCTAGGGTATGGCTAAATGGGGTGTGTAGAAATACAGCTAAACCTAGGGTATGGCTAAATGGGATGTGTAGAAATACAGCTAAACCTAGGCTATGGCTAAATGGGGTGTGTAGAAATACAGCTAAACCTAGGGTATGGTTAAATGGGGTGTGTAGAAATACAGCTAAACCTAGGGTATGGCTAAATGGGGTGTGTAGAAATACAGCTAAACCTAGGCTATGGCTAAATGGGGTGTGTAGAAATACAGCTAAACCTAGGGTATGGCTAAATGGGGTGTGTAGAAATACAGCTAAACCTAGGGTATGGCTAAATGGGGTGTGTAGAAATCCCCACACCAGATAATTTACTGTACTTAACTCTAAAATACTATTTGGAGAACAGCAAAAACTAACCAAAATGCCCCCAGACATTAGTTATCAGCGCAATATTAGGTTTATATTAGGTTTAAAGGTCTGTGGAATGGAGTGTACGATGTAAAACTCAACCTCATCATACATAGACTACATTGAGTCATTTAGTCTACTGATGGAACAGTACAATGAAATAGATGCATAATAAACTCAGCAAAAAAAGAAACGTCCTCTCACTCTCAACTGCATTTATTTTCAGCAAACTTAACATGTGTAAATATTTGTATGAACATAACAAGATTCAACAACTGAGACATAAACTGAACAAGTTCCACAGACATGTGACTAACAGAAATTGAATAATTCTGTGCGTGATATCTTGCAGGATATCACGCACAGAACGAGCAGTATGGCTGGTGGCATTGTCATGCTGGAGGGTCATGTCAGGATGAGCCTGCAGGAAGGTCACCACATGAGGAAGGAGGATGTCTTCCCTGTAACGCACAGCGTTGAGATTGCCTGCAATGACAACAAGCTCAGTCCGATGATGCTGTGACACACCGCCCCAGACCATGACGGACCCTCCACCTCCAAATCGATCCCGCTCCAGAGTACAGGCCTCGGTGTAACGCTCATTCCTTTGACTATAAACGTGAATCCGACCATCACCCCTGGTGAGACAAAACCGCGACTCGTCAGTGAAGAGCACTTTTGCCAGTCCTGTCTGGTCAAGCAACGGTGGGTTTGTGCCCATAGGCGACGTTGTTGCCGGTGATGTCTGGTGAGGACCTGCCTTACAACAGGCCTACAAGCCCTCAGACCAGCCTCTCTCAGCCTATTGTGGGCAGTCTGAGCACTGATGGAGGGATTGTGCGTTCCTGGTGTAACTCAGGCAGTTGTTGTTGCCATCCTATACCTGTCCCGCAGGTGTGATGTTCGGATGTACCGATCCTGTGCAGGTGTTGTTACACGTGGTCTGCCACTGCAAGGACGATCAGCTGTCTGTCCTGTCTCCCTGTAGCTCTGTCTTAGGCGTCTCACAGTACGGACATTGCAATTTATTGCCCTGGCCACATCTGCAGTCCTCATGCCTCCTTGCAGCATGTCTAAGGCACGTTCACGCAGATGAGCTGGGACCCTGGGTATCTTTCTTTTGGTGTTTTTCAGAGTCAGTAGAAAGGACTCTTTAGTGTCCTACGTTTTCATAATTGTGACCTTAATTGCCTACCGTCTGTAAGCTGTTCGTGTCTTAATGACCGTTCAACAGGTGCGTGTTCAATAATTGTTTATGGTTCATTGAACAAGCATGGGAAACAGAGTTTAAACCCTTTACAATGAAGATCTGTGAAGTTATTTAGATTTTTACGAATTATCTTTGAAAGACAGGGTCCTGAAAAAGGGACTTTTTTTAAATTGAGTTTACAAGCGTCAAAGGCTGACGTCAAATACCAACATCAATGTGAAACTAACCGGAGCATAAAACAGCTGACTGTGAATGTAAACTGTGCCAGATAAATCCTACACATGTATTGAAATAAAAGGCAGACATCAAAGGAATTACTTAGAACTACAATCGACAAGGACGAGTAACGACAAACAGACTCAACCAAAGAATGAAGAAAATCATGAAATACAAAAGGAAAATCTACACATTAAAGGAAAAATCCACCCAAAACCAGTCATTCTTTATTTACTGTGTTAAATTACTCTAATATGTGAGAACAATCATTTTTGTTAACAGATTTTCATTTTGGCATTATAATAAGGTTGGTAGAAATATGGAAAATCGTTAAGGAAATCTGTTGCAGCTCAAATTGAGTACACAATCCACAATGCAATCCTCTCGCCTAAACACACTGCACTATCAATATATGGGTCAACAATCTCACCATGTTCAACCTGCAGATCGATGTGTCTCACAGAGTGGAGTTTAAATCACAACGGCAGAGATACTTCTGAGGAGATGGGAAACGTTGCCCGTGCTACATCATCCCTCGTTATTGGCCCACGCGGTGCATTCTGGGCGATTCTGGGACAGGGGGCGCTCTCCTTCACGGAGTGAATGGGAGTCTACTGGGCGCTTGCTCCAAAACCCAACGTTAACACGAATTTAGTCAACAAGAAGTACAACATTACTAATCTTTTCCGAGATGTGAGGTAAATTAGCTTGCTATAGTATCATACAGCTTTGGAATCGTGGCATTATGTACTTTCGAAGAAAATAGCCACATTTCTCGACATACAGTATACTGACTATGAGAAGGGATTGCGTGACGATTAGCTTAGCAACCACGTGACGTACCATGACAACCTGAACGTGATTGGTCGACAGTGTGCTGGGAAGGGCGGTATACATTGTTCATTAATGGATTCCTATCTCCTTTCTATAATATCTCTGGCAAAGGCACCACGCAATGCACCCTGGACTATAGAGACAGACAAATAGGAGAAACGTGTTAGACCCTCCGTTAAATTACCAATTTCCCAAGGCAGGAATATCACAAAAATATGATAAACTTCTCATTAGAAAGAAGACCTCCCGAGTTACATCGTCCAGTATTGAAATCTGTATGAATAACGTTTTGGCGATCTAAAAGTCATATTCCTATTAACTTCCAGTGTAGTGAGACTTTATCATGATGCTACGTCATACAGGACATATTTCTGCCTGCTTGAAGGCAAATAACTCAGATACACATGAAAACATGACATGACGCAGGGAATCGATAGAACATCACTCAGAAATGAACAAAAACAATACAATATTTAACTTTACCTTAAGGCTGCACTGCTGATTGGACAGCGCCTCCATACAGGAAGACAATGCATAGTGGGGCTCTGCGGCCTGTGGTTGAATGGACAACGTTTCTGTCTAGTAGCCAGCTAGAAATATTCAGTTTGTGGGCATTTAAACATTTTTTGGGCACAGTTGAGTAGCATAAAATGCTGATATGGAAATAATTACAGTCACGCAGATCTTTAGAAATTGTAGGATCAATTGTAAATTGGATCTCGTGAAAAGCGTTGTTGACCCCCCGCTATAATGTATATGAAGTCACCCTTGTGGAGCGGTTCATATAGTGTACTATGACAGTGTCATTGTCTCATGTGCTTCCCACCAAAATTGTTGCTTTGCATCCAGAGATGTTCCTTATGATGTCTGCACCCAGCTCATTATGTATCTGCCTGTCTGCATTATTCACCAGGGAAAGGAAACATTCTGTGAATACTGAAGCATTGCATCAACAAGGTGGCTCTGATAATATTGAAACATTGTATAAATGAACAAGGCGGCTTGGAGAAACTGAAACATTTAGTATCAACAAGACAACTCTGAGAATATTCATATTGTAACATAGTAGCCAACGTGGAGGCAGCAGGGCCAGCTTGTCTGTCTGATATTATTGTGTTGCCTACGCAGCATCTGGGTGCTCATTATATACTAAAACCAGCCCTACATCCACACTACAGCTAAATAACTTAGCAATATTTAATGATGTTATGCCAGCAATATTGATCTGTTCATCTTTTAATTCAGGAAGATGGACAAGCAACACTGATGGAGTGAGAGGTGGAAATGCATTATACCAGAGGTAGGTAGGCTACAGGTAGGGATTAGGATGCAGACAGAGCAACACTGATGGAGTGTGAGGTGGAAATGCATTATACCAGAGGTAGGTAGACTACAGGTAGGGATTAGGATGCAGACAGAGCAACACTGATGGAGTGTGAGGTGGAAATGCATTATACCAGAGGTAGGTAGACTACAGGTAGGGATTAGGATGCCGACAGAGGATGATGATGTTGGCCTATTTTTTATTTAACTAGGCAAGTCCGTTAAGAACAAATTCTTATTTCCAATGACGGCCTGGTTCAGGGGCAGAACAGATTTTTACCTTGTCCTTGTCAGCCCGGGGATTCAATCTAGAAACCTTTCAGGTACAGGCCCAACGCTCTAACCACTAGGCTACCTGCCACCCCTATAAGCAAGAGGGTTATTTTTGGCTGACTACAGAAGGCTATATCAGACCGCTGATACAGTACTGCACTACTAGGGTGAAAAAATGTTTTTCCCAAAAGTTTACAACAAAAAATTTTCTGGGGTCGCTGCAGCACCCTCATCATGCTTACTTCCCTCAGCTATACTGTCCCCTCCCCTACTCTCTCTCCTCTGCCCTCCCCACCCCCTCCTTCCTCTTTCTCGTTCTCTCTCTCTTCCTGACATGTAGCATCAGGCCTGTTGATCTTGACTCAGGTCGCAGACCTCTGGCATCGACACTCCCCCCTTCTCCTGCTCTAACATCAGACCAATATTAAATAGATACATAAAATATACTCTCATTCATTTACATAGAGACAGATACAATCAATCATTGACACACTGAATATACAACAGTCAGATGCATGACACCATCACAACTTAACTGACATTAGTGCCTGTCCCCAGATGGACAGTTAGGCTACAGTAAAGTACATTTACAGGTGATCACATCATTGTCCTGCTTTGAGACACATTTTTACTGTCTGCTTCCAGTTGCATGTTATTTTACTAGCCCTGAAATGTATAATATCTTACAATATCAAAATATATCTCAGTAACTGTCACAAGTGTATATGAGTATAACAGCTTTCTACCTGTGCTCCAGAAGAGGATCATCAGTATCATTGCAGGTATCATATCTGTCTCTAACTGGAGCTCCACTGAGCTATACAGTCTACTGTCGTAGAGAGGACTGAAGAATGGAAAATACTGCTAGGCAAAATGACTTCTCTCTCATTACTTCCTTATTTCAATGGTGTGAGAAACTTTTTTTTAGATCAGTGGTTGAGCTCAGTCGGTAAGGACATCTACTTTGTGTATGACACAGGTAATTTTTCCAACAATTTTATCACAATTCCAGGTGGTCAGAAGTTTACATATACTAAGTTCACTGCACCTTTAAACAGCTTGATAAATTCCAGAAAATGATGTCATGGCTTTAGAAGCTTCTGATAGGCTAATTGACATCATTTGAGTCAATTGGAGGTGTACCTGTGGATGTATTTCAAGGCCTACCTTCAAACTCAGTACCTCTTTGCTTGACATGGGAAAATCAAAAGAAACTTGAAAAAAAAATTGTAGACCTCCACAAGTATGGTTCATCCTTGGAAACAATTTCCAATCACCTGAAGGTACTACGTTCATCTGTACAAACAATAGTACACAAGTATAAACACCATGGGACCACGCGGCCGCCATACAGCTGAGGAAGGAGACGCGTTCTGTCTCCTAGAGATGAACGTACTTTGGTGCAAAAAGTGCAAATCAAACCCAGAACAGGAAATGACCTTGTGAAGATGCTGGAGGAAACAGGTACAAAAATATCTATATTCACAGTAAAACGAGTCCTATATCGACATAACCTGAAAGGCCGCTCAGCAAGGAAGAAGCCACTGCTCCAAAACAGCCATAAAAAAGCCAGACTATGGTTTGCAACTGCACATGGGGACAAAGATCGGACTTTTTGGAGAAATGTCCTCTGGTCTGATGAAACAAAAATAGAACTGTTTGGCCATAATGACCATTGTTATGTTTGGAGGAAAAAGGGGGAGGCTTGCAAGCCGAAGAACATCATCCCAACCGTGAAGCATGGGGGTTGCAGCATCATGTTGTTGGGGGGCTTTGCTGCAGGAGGGACTGGTGCCCTTCACAAAATAGATGGCATCATGAGGACGGAAAATTATGTGGATAAATTGAAGCAACATCTCAAGACATCAGTCAGGAAGTTAAAGCTTGGTCGCAAATGGGTCTTCCAAATGGACAATGACCCCAAGCATACTTCCAAAGTTGTGGCAAAATGGCTTAAGGACAACAAAGTAAAGGTATTGGAGTGGCCATTACAAAGCCCTGACCTCAACCCTATAGAAAATGTGTGGGCAGAACTGAAAAAGCATGTGTGAGCAAGGAGTACTACAAACCTGACTCAGTTACACCAGCTCTGTCAGGAGGAATGGGCTAAAATTCACCCAACTTATTGAAGGAAGCTTGTGGAAAGCTACCTGAAACATTTGACCCAAGTTAAACAATTTAAAGGCAATGCTACCAAATACTAATTGAGTGTATGTAAACTTCTGACCCACTGGGAATGTGATGAAATAAATAAAAGCTGAAATAAATAATTATCTCTACTATTATTCTGACATTTCACATTCTTAAAATAAAGTGGTGATCCTAACTGACCTAAGACAGGGATTTTTTTACTAGGATTAAATGTCAGGAATTGTGAAGAACTGAGCTTAAATGTATTTGGATAAGGTGTATGTAAACTTCCCACTTCAACTTTAGTGTGTTCTATTATTTCACCTCTAACTTTCTACTGTTGAGTTCACCTCTTATAGAATATTGGCTTAACCTGTTGGGGCTAGGGGGCAGTATTGAGAATTTTGAAAAAAATATGTGCCCATTTTTAACTGCCACCTACACCAACTCAGAAGCTAGGATATGCATATTATTACCAGATTTGGATAGAAAACACTCTGAATTTTCTAAAACTGTTTGAATGGTGTCTGTAAGTATAACAAAACTCATATTGCAGGCAAAAACCTGTGAAAAATAGATTTAAAAAAATGTGAATTTTGTGACTGTACTATTTAGTGTCATTGTTTTATAGATACCATAGTGAGGAGCAGGAGGAGCACTGCCAGAGCAAAATGACCTCCAGCAGGCAGTTTGTTTTCACAGAAGTGTGATTGACTTGGAGTTACATTGTGTTGTTTAAGTGTTCCCTTTATTTTTTGAGCAGTGTATTTAGGTGCTGGAACAAACTGTCCACTTAGGAAGCAACACTGATTGACAATACATTTCACATGCTGTTGTGCAAATGGAATAGACAACAGGTGGAAATTATAGGCAATTAGCAAGACACCCCCAATAAAGGAGTGGTTCTGCAGGTGGGGACCACAGACCACTTCTCAGTTCCTATGCTTCCTGGCTGATGTTTTGGTCACTTTTGAATGCTGGCGGTGCTTTCACTCTAGTGGTAGCATGAGACGGAGTCTACAACCCACACAAGTGGCTCAGGTAGTGCAGCTCATCCAGGATGGCACATCAATGCGAGCTGTGGCAAGAAGGTTTGCTGTGTCTGTCAGCGTAGTGTCCAGAGCATGGAGGCGCTACCAGGAGACAGGCCAGTACATCAGGAGATGTGGAGGAGGCCGTAGGAGGGCAACAACCCAGCAGCAGGACCGCTACCTCCGCCTTTGTGCAAGGAGGAGCAGGAGGAGCACTGCCAGAGCCCTGCAAAATGACCTCCAGCAGGCCACAAATGTGCATGTGTCTGCTCAAACGGTCAGAAACAGACTCAATGAGGGTGGTATGAGGGCCCGATGTCCACAGGTGGGGGTTGTGCTTACAGCCCAACACCGTGCAGGACGTTTGGCATTTGCCAGAGAACACCAAGATTGGCAAATTCGCCACTGTGCTCTTCACAGATGAAAGCAGGTTCACACTGAGCACGTGACAGACGTGACAGAGTCTGGAGACGCCGTGGAGAACGTTCTGCTGCCTGCAACATCCTCCAGCATGACCGGTTTGGCGGTGGGTCAGTCATGGTGTGGGGTGGCATTACTTTGGGGGGCCGCACAGCCCTCCATGTGCTCGCCAGAGGTAGCCTGACTGCCATTAGGTACCGAGATGAGATCCTCAGACCCCTTGTGAGACCATATGCTGGTGTGGTTGGCCCTGGGTTCCTCCTAATGCAAGACAATGCTAGACCTCATGTGGCTGGAGTGTGTCAGCAGTTCCTGCAAGAGGAAGGCATTGATGCTATGGACTGGCCCGCCCGTTCCCCAGACCTGAATCCAATTGAGCACATCTGGGACATCATGTCTCGCTCCATCCACCAACGCCACGTTGCACCACAGACTGTCCAGGAGTTGGCGGATGCTTTAGTCCAGGTCTGGGAGGAGATCCCTCTGGAGACCATCCGCCACCTCATCAGGAGCATGCCCAGGCGTTGTAGGGAGGTCATACAGGCACGTGGAGGCCACACACACTACTGAGCCTCATTTTGACTTGTTTTAAGGACATTACATCAAAGTTGGATCAGCCTGTAGTGTGGTTTTCCACTTTAATTTTGAGTCCAACTCCATATCCAGACCTCCATGGGTTGATAAATTGGATTTACATTGATTATTTTTGTGTGATTTTGTTGTCAGCACATTCAACTATGTAAAGAAAAAAGTATTTAATAAGATTATTTCATTCATTCAGATCTAGGATGTGTTATTTTAGTGTTCCCTTTATTTTTTTGAGCAGTGTATAAACAGTACCAGCACCCAAAATGAGTACTGATGAGGTCTCATGTTAGAGCAGGAGAAGGGGGGATGTGGTGTAGAAGCTAGAGGTCTGTTACCCAAGTCAACTCAACAGGTCTGATGCTTTATGTCAGGGTCAGGCTGGGCTGGGCCAAGAGAGGAAAAGGTTACTGGTTATGATGACATCACTGGTGAGAAGTCAGTAATGAAAAGATATTCAGTTGACTGCATGTTAGTCTGTCAGCCCCATCTCTTTAAAAAAAAACATTATACATGCAAAATAACTACAAATTAATCTTGCAAAATGATAATGACCAGTCTCTTACCTGAACAGATCACATAATGACCAGTCTCTTCCCTGAACAGATCACATAATGACCAGTCTCTTCCCTGAACAGATCACATAATGGCCAGTCTCTTCCCTGAACAGATCACATAATGACCAGTCTCTTCCCTGAACAGATCACATAATGACCAGTCTCTTCCCTGAACAGATCACATAATGACCAGTCTCTTCCCTGAACAGATCACATAATGACCAGTTCTACCATCACAGTAACCAGGTCCTCCTTCTCTGAATTCACACTCTGTAACAGTAGACTCATGTCCCCTGAAACTCTTTATGGCGACTCCTCGTCTTCCATCTTCAACCAGAGGTCCTTCAGATACAGCTACAGGATTCCCACAGTCCATCTCTCTACACACAATCTTAACCTCTCTCATCATGCTCCACCACCCAGAACATAGACCCAACCACTCTCCTCTGGAGAAGACTTCCACTGTCCCAGAACAGGAAGTGGTCCCATTCACCAGTCTGACTGAGTCTTCAGCTGTAAACAGCAGAAATGAAAACACAGTGGTGAGGACAGATGACAGTGATTCTGTTATTCTAACAGCAGTAGTGCTTTGTGGTTGACAAGTATTAGTAGTTCCATAAAACACTACTTGTTATTGGGGTTTAGAATGGTTTGTATGGACACATGAATTTCTCCATGTGGGATAATAAAGTTGACTAATATTGAACTGCTATAATCACTGTAGATTTATACTCTACCTACCTGGTGGACTGACGCTTTGAGCCTGGAGATCTGAGGAGAAAGAGAGAGAAAGAGACAGAGGAAGAGAGAGACATTTAATACATTTGCTTTCATCTGTTTTTTTCCTTTCGTCTGTCATAAATACACATTAGACATGGGGGGTGGGGGGGGTCATGAATACACATTATACATGGATATATCAGACAAGGCAAAATGTACAGAATTGGAAGAAAATTACCTTTAAAACTGCACACTGTTCTCTCCACCAACAAGAGGGGTGTAAGTGTCACGGGTGTCGTAGGAAGTGGACCAAATCGCAGCGGGTTGAGTAATGTAAATTTGAGTTGAGTAAATCATAATGATTTTATTTAAATATAAGGACGAACCCTACACGAAACGAAACAAGAAAACGTACGGTGGAACAGGATTACAGGCTAAACACAAAGCTATGCAATCTCAACTACCCACAATACCCCATACAAAACAACCCCTATACATAGGACCTTCAATCAGAGGCAATGAGGAACAGCTGCCTCCAATTGAAGGTCCAATCAATAAACTGAACATAGACGTAAACAACCTAGAACTAACATAGAATAACCTAACCTAGAACCTAAACCTAAAACCCCGGTACACTTTAAACCAACACCCCTCTACATAACACATAGCCCAATAAACCCCGAAACACTCTAAACAAATACCCCTTCTACATAAACACAAAATATAACAAACCCCTAAACACTCTAAACAAATACCCTCTGCCACGTCCTGACCAAACTACAATAACAAATAAGCCCTTTACTGGTCAGGACGTGACAGTAAAGGAGTAGGGGGAAGTTACACCTAGACACTGATCTGGGGTCAGTTTGGGATTTTCCCCACTAATGGTTAATGTTAGGATTGGGGGAGGAGAAGCAGATCCTGATCTGTACCTAGAGGAATCTTCACCTTGGGGCTGAGGCCACAGAAAGACCATCCATTTCCAATACCCACATCAAATAAAATCAAATTATATTAGTCACATGCCCCGAATACAAACCGTGTACCTTACAGTGAATGCTTACTTACAAGCCCTTAACCAACAATGTTTTAAGAATTAGAAAAGTGTTAAGTAAAAAATAGAAAATAAAAGTAACAACTAATTAAAGAGCAGCAGGAAAATAACAATAGTGAGGTTTTATACAGGAGGTACCAGTACAGAGTCAATGTGGAGGCTTTATACAGGGGGTACCAGTACAGAGTCAATGTGGAGGCTTTATACAGGAGGTACCAGTACAGAGTCAATGTGGAGGCTATATACAGGAGGTACCAGTACAGAGTCAATGTGGAGACTATATACAGGAGGTACCAGTACAGAGTCAATGTGGAGGCTATATACAGGAGGTACTGGTACAGAGTCAATGTGGAGGCTATATACAGGAGTACCAATACAGAGTCAATGTGGAGGCTATATACAGGAGTACCAATACAGAGTCAATGTGGAGACTATATACAGGAGGTACCAGTACAGAGTCAATGTGGAGGCTATATACAGGAGGTACTGGTACAGAGTCAATGTGGAGGCTATATACATGGGTAATGGTACAGAGTCAATGTGGAGGCTATATACAGGAGGTCCAGTACAGAGTCAATGTGGAGGCTATATACAGGGTTACTGGTACAGAGTCAATGTGGAGGCTATATACAGGGGTACCGGTACAGAGTCAATGTGGAGGCTATGTACAGGGGTACTGGTACAGAGTCAATGTGGAGGCTATATACAGGGGTACCAGTACAGAGTCAATGTGGAGGCTATATACAGGGGTACTGGTACAGAGTCAATGTGGAGGCTATATACAGGAGGTACCAGTACAGAGTCAATGTGGAGGCTTTATACAAGAGGTACCAGTACAGAGTCAATGTGGAGGCTATATACAGGAGGTACCAGTACAGAGTCAATGTGGAGGCTATATACATGGGTAATGGTACAGAGTCAATGTGGAGGCTATATACAGGAGGTCCAGTACAGAGTCAATGTGGAGGCTATATACAGGGGTACCGGTACAGAGTCAATGTGGAAGCTATATACAGGGGTACCAGTACATAGTCAATGTGGAGGCTATATACAGGGGTACCGGTACAGAGTCAATGTGGAGGCTATATACAGGGGTACCGGTACAGAGTCAATGTGCGGGGGCACTGGTTAGTTGAGGTAATTGAGGTAATATGTACATGTAGGTAGAGTTAAAGTGACTATGGATAGATAATAAACAGAGAGTAGCAGCAGCGTAAAAGAGGGGTCTGGGTAGCCCTTTGATTAGCTGTTCAGGAGTCTTATGACTTGGCGGTAGAAGCTGTTAAGAAGCCTTTTGGACCTAGACTTGGTGCTCCGGTACCGCTTGCCGTGAGGTAGCAGAGAGGACAGTCTATGACTAGGGTGGCTGGAGTCTTTGACAATATTTAGGACCTTCCGCTGACACCGCCGGATATAGAGGTCCTGGATGGCAGGAAGCTTGGCCCCAGTGATGTACTGTACTGACCCAGTCACTTGCGCTTCCTGCTTTACTTGTTGCTTGTAAGCAGCAATCAGGAGGATAGAATTATGGTCAGATTTGCCAAATGGAGGGCGAGGGAGAGCTTTGTACGCATCTCTGTGTGTGCAGTAAAGGTGGTCTAGTTTTTTCCCTCTGGTTGCACATTTAACATGCTGGTAGAAATGAGGTAAAAGTGATTTGAGTTTCCCTGCATCCCGGCCATTAGGAACACCTCCTCTGGATGAACGTCTTCCTGTTTGATTATGGCGGTAAACAGCTCATTGAGTGTGGTTTAAGTACCAGCATCGGTCTGCGGCGGTGTATTTAAAAAACATTTTTATTATATTTAACTAGGCAAGTCAGTCAAGAACAAATTGTTATTTACAATGACGGCCTACCTTGTTCAGGGGCAGAACTACAGATTTTTATGCGGGGGCCAGTCGTGTATAGCCGTAACGGACATTTTGGTGACCTAATTTGACCTTTTCTGCTGCTTTTGAGACACAGTTCGATCCCTCCTTGGGTCACTACTTGATTGAGTAAATAAAACATTAAACAATCACAATACAGTAACTAAACAATCACAATACAGTAACTACGACTAAACAATCACAATACAGTAACTATTACTAAACCATCACAATACAGTAACTACAACTAAACCATCACAATACAGTGACTACGACTAAACAATCACAATACAGTGACTACGACTAAACAATCACAATACAGTAACTATTACTAAACCATCACAATACAGTAACTATTACTAAACAATCACAATACAGTAATTACGACTAAACAACCACAATACAGCAACTAAACCATCACTCTTCTAAAGACCCCCAACATTGATTATGTTGTTATTAATTTGCTGACGTGCCATTGTACTTATACTCACTGTATAGCTGAATATTGAGGCCTCTCTGTGTGTAGCTCTCTGCCAAAACCCGCAGCCCTGCGTCTGTGAGAAGAGGTGAGAAAAGGGACTGTGGATGACAGAGAGACACAGAGAGACACAGAGAGACACAGAGAGACACAGAGAAACACAGAGAGACACAGAGAGACACAGAGAGACACAGAGAGACACAGAGACACAGAGACACAGAGAGACACAGAGAGACACAGAGAGACACAGAGAGACACAGAGAGACACAGAGAGACACAGAGACACAGAGAGACACAGAGAGACACAGAGAGACACAGAGACACAGAGAGACACAGAGAGACACAGAGAGACACAGAGAGACACAGAGAGACACAGAGACACAGAGAGACACAGAGAGACACAGAGACAGCTTCTGTTTTTCTCTGAAACAAGGGCAGATTTACATACTGCTGAGACCGGTTCTCAGAAACCTTGTGTTAAGAATAACTTGTTCTTTTAGCTGCACATACAGGGTTTGACACCATAAGGTGTGATCTATATAAGATCCTGTCTTTCTTTTGTTCGGGGCAGAACTCAGGAGAGACATCAGTTGTATGTTGATCTTTGACTTCTGTCTACAGCTGTATTCTAATTATAATATCTTCATTTTATATATTCACATTTTGAAGTTTTCCTTGTTTGTAAATAACGGAGCCCAGAAAAGTGGAACATGTTTTCAACTCAGAAAAAAGCACAGAATTTCATCAGACTGTAAACATTAAGCCATAGTCTTTTACAATATTATCAATCACCCTTTGATTTGATAGATATGGAGAGTAATTATGTAGATATTGAGAATGGATATGAAGGAGTAGATCTCTCCAATCCTCAAATAAAATGCAGCAAACATTAAATAAACAAGTAATTACAATGTATTTACATTGTGGATAATGTGTGTTGTTTTATTTTTCCTTGTCAGCCACCCATCTCTGCTTTGTCAGTCTTGATAGGCCCAGTGTCTTCTGGGTGAGGCTGTCAGGCAGATCTGAAAGAGAGACACACAAAGTGACAGTAAGTATACAGGTGAACAACATGTGTGTGTACATCTGTTGGTGTGACTGAGCATATGCAATAGAATTCTGAATGACCTGTATCCATCTGGGTCTCCTCAACAGTTTCTCCCTTCACGGCCAGTGTAGTAGGAACTGGTGCAGCCGGTAAATGAAAGACCACAGCAGAGGACTGCTGAGACTGCAGCTGAACTGCTGGGGCTGGCAGATCTAAAAGAGAGAGGCACAATTTTCTGAACTTACAATAATCATAAACTAAACAGACTGAATGAGTGTAAGGCCTAGATCCAATCAGATCAAGTGTTAACCGGTGATATCTGACACCACATAGTTGATGTTTTGGCCATGTCAGAGGTGAATAACAACGACGCTAGTTAACTGCACCCCATATCAACCAACTACTATCTGGTCACAAGGCTACGTTGTTATCATTTAGTAATGTTGTACTGTAACCTACTGCACCATATCAACCAACTACTATCTGGTCACAAGGCTACGTTGTTATCATTTAGTAATGTTGTACTGTAGTCTACTGCACCATATCAACCAACTACTATCTGGTCACAAGGCTACGTTGTTATCATTTAGTAATGTTGTACTGTAACCTACTGCACCATATCAACCAACTACTATCTGGTCACAAGGCTACGTTGTTAACATTTAGTAATGTTGTACTGTAGTCTACTGCACCATATCAACCAACTACTATCTGGTCACAAGGCTACGTTGTTATCATTTAGTAATGTTGTACTGTAACCTACTGCACCATATCAACCAACTACTAGCTGGTCACAAGGCTACGTTGTTATCATTTAGTAATGTTGTACTGTAACCTACTGCACCATATCAACCAACTACTAGCTGGTCACAAGGCTACGTTGTTATCATTTAGTAATGTTGTACTGTAACCTACTGCACCATATCAACCAACTACTATCTGGTCACAAGGCTACGTTGTTATCATTTAGTAATGTTGTACTGTAGTCTACTGCACCATATCAACCAACTACTATCTGGTCACAAGGCTACGTTGTTATCATTTAGTAATGTTGTACTGTAACCTACTGCACCATATCAACCAACTACTATCTGGTCACAAGGTTACGTTGTTATCATTTAGTAATGTTGTACTGTAGTCTACTGCACCATATCAACCAACTACTAGCTGGTCACAAGGCTACGTTGTTATCATTTAGTAATGTTGTACTGTAACCTACTGCACCATATCAACCAACTACTATCTGGTCACAAGGCTACGTTGTTATCATTTAGTAATGTTGTACTGTAGTCTACTGCACCATATCAACCAACTACTATCTGGTCACAAGGCTACGTTGTTATCATTTAGTAATGTTGTACTGTAACCTACTGCACCATATCAACCAACTACTATCTGGTCACAAGGTTACGTTGTTATCATTTAGAAATGTTGTACTGTAGTCTACTGCACCATATCAACCAACTACTATCTGGTCACAAGGCTACGTTGTTATCATTTAGTAATGTTGTACTGTAGTCTACTGCACCATATCAACCAACTACTATCTGGTCACAAGGCTACGTTGTTATAATTTAGTAATGTTGTACTGTAACCTACTGCACCATATCAACCAACTACTATCTGGTCACAAGGCTACGTTGTTATCATTTAGTAATGTTGTACTGTAACCTACTGCACCATATCAACCAACTACTATCTGGTCACAAGGCTACGTTGTTATCATTTAGTAATGTTGTACTGTAACCTACTGCACCATATCAACCAACTACTATCTGGTCACAAGGCTACGTTGTTATCATTTAGTAATGTTGTACTGTAACCTACTGCACCATATCAACCAACTACTATCTGGTCACAAGGCTACGTTGTTATCATTTAGTAATGTTGTACTGTAACCTACTGCACCCCATATCAACCAACTACTATCTGGTCACAAGGCTACGTTGTTATCATTTAGTAATGTTGTACTGTAACCTACTGCACCATATCAACCAACTACTAGCTGGTCACAAGGCTACGTTGTTATCATTTAGTAATGTTGTACTGTAGTCTACTGCACCATATCAACCAACTACTATCTGGTCACAAGGCTACGTTGTTATCATTTAGTAATGTTGTACTGTAACCTACTGCACCATATCAACCAACTACTATCTGGTCACAAGGCTACGTTGTTATCATTTAGTAATGTTGTACTGTAACCTACTGCACCATATCAACCAACTACTAGCTGGTCACAAGGCTACGTTGTTATCATTTAGTAATGTTGTACTGTAACCTACTTCACCATATCAACCAACTACTATCTGGTCACAAGGCTACGTTGTTATCATTTAGTAATGTTGTACTGTAGTCTACTGCACCATATCAACCAACTACTATCTGGTCACAAGGCTATGTTGCTATCATTTAGTAATGTTGTACTGTAGTCTACTGCACCATATCAACCAACTACTATCTGGTCACAAGGCTACGTTGTTATCATTTAGTAATGTTGTACTGTAACCTACTGCACCATATCAACCAACTACAAGCTGGTCACAAGGCTACGTTGTTATCATTTAGTAATGTTGTACTGTAACCTACTGCACCATATCAACCAACTACTATCTGGTCACAAGGCTACATTGTTATCATTTAGTAATGGTGTACTGTAACCTACTGCACCGTATGAACCAACTACTAGCTGGTCACAAGGCTACGTTGTTATCATTTAGTAATGTTGTACTGTAACCTACTGCACCATATCAACCAACTACTATCTGGTCACAAGGCTACGTTGTTATCATTTAGTAATGTTGTACTGTAACCTACTGCACCATATCAACCAACTACTATCTGGTCACAAGGCTACGTTGTTATCATTTAGTAATGTTGTACTGTAACCTACTGCACCATATCAACCAACTACTATCTGGTCACAAGGCTACGTTGTTATCATTTAGTAATGTTGTACTGTAACCTACTGCACCCCATATCAACTAACTACTATCTGGTCACAAGGCTACGTTGTTATCATTTAGTAATGTTGTACTGTAACCTACTGCACCAAATCAACCAACTACTAGCTGGTCACAAGGCTACGTTGTTATCATTTAGTAATGTTGTACTGTAGTCTACTGCACCATATCAACCAACTACTATCTGGTCACAAGGCTACGTTGTTATCATTTAGTAATGTTGTACTGTAACCTACTGCACCATATCAACCAACTACTATCTGGTCACAAGGCTACGTTGTTATCATTTAGTAATGTTGTACTGTAACCTACTGCACCATATCAACCAACTACTATCTGGTCACAAGGCTACGTTGTTATCATTTAGTAATGTTGTACTGTAGTCTACTGCACCATATCAACCAACTACTATCTGGTCACAAGGCTACGTTGTTATCATTTAGTAATGTTGTACTGTAACCTACTGCACCATATCAACCAACTACTATCTGGTCACAAGGCTACGTTGTTAACATTTAGTAATGTTGTACTGTAGTCTACTGCACCATATCAACCAACTACTATCTGGTCACAAGGCTACGTTGTTATCATTTAGTAATGTTGTACTGTAACCTACTGCACCATATCAACCAACTACTAGCTGGTCACAAGGCTACGTTGTTATCATTTAGTAATGTTGTACTGTAACCTACTGCACCATATCAACCAACTACTAGCTGGTCACAAGGCTACGTTGTTATCATTTAGTAATGTTGTACTGTAACCTACTGCACCATATCAACCAACTACTATCTGGTCACAAGGCTACGTTGTTATCATTTAGTAATGTTGTACTGTAGTCTACTGCACCATATCAACCAACTACTATCTGGTCACAAGGCTACGTTGTTATCATTTAGTAATGTTGTACTGTAACCTACTGCACCATATCAACCAACTACTATCTGGTCACAAGGTTACGTTGTTATCATTTAGTAATGTTGTACTGTAGTCTACTGCACCATATCAACCAACTACTATCTGGTCACAAGGCTACGTTGTTATCATTTAGTAATGTTGTACTGTAGTCTACTGCACCATATCAACCAACTACTATCTGGTCACAAGGCTACGTTGTTATAATTTAGTAATGTTGTACTGTAACCTACTGCACCATATCAACCAACTACTATCTGGTCACAAGGCTACATTGTTATCATTTAGTAATGTTGTACTGTAACCTACTGCACCATATCAACCAACTACTATCTGGTCACAAGGCTACGTTGTTATCATTTAGTAATGTTGTACTGTAACCTACTGCACCATATCAACCAACTACTATCTGGTCACAAGGCTACGTTGTTATCATTTAGTAATGTTGTACTGTAACCTACTGCACCATATCAACCAACTACTATCTGGTCACAAGGCTACGTTGTTATCATTTAGTAATGTTGTACTGTAACCTACTGCACCCCATATCAACCAACTACTATCTGGTCACAAGGCTACGTTGTTATCATTTAGTAATGTTGTACTGTAACCTACTGCACCATATCAACCAACTACTAGCTGGTCACAAGGCTACGTTGTTATCATTTAGTAATGTTGTACTGTAGTCTACTGCACCATATCAACCAACTACTATCTGGTCACAAAGCTACGTTGTTATCATTTAGTAATGTTGTACTGTAACCTACTGCACCATATCAACCAACTACTATCTGGTCACAAGGCTACGTTGTTATCATTTAGTAATGTTGTACTGTAACCTACTGCACCATATCAACCAACTACTAGCTGGTCACAAGGCTACGTTGTTATCATTTAGTAATGTTGTACTGTAACCTACTTCACCATATCAACCAACTACTATCTGGTCACAAGGCTACGTTGTTATCATTTAGTAATGTTGTACTGTAGTCTACTGCACCATATCAACCAACTACTATCTGGTCACAAGGCTATGTTGTTATCATTTAGTAATGTTGTACTGTAGTCTACTGCACCATATCAACCAACTACTATCTGGTCACAAGGCTACGTTGTTATCATTTAGTAATGTTGTACTGTAACCTACTGCACCATATCAACCAACTACAAGCTGGTCACAAGGCTACGTTGTTATCATTTAGTAATGTTGTACTGTAACCTACTGCACCATATCAACCAACTACTATCTGGTCACAAGGCTACATTGTTATCATTTAGTAATGGTGTACTGTAACCTACTGCACCGTATGAACCAACTACTAGCTGGTCACAAGGCTACGTTGTTATCATTTAGTAATGTTGTACTGTAACCTACTGCACCATATCAACCAACTACTATCTGGTCACAAGGCTACGTTGTTATCATTTAGTAATGTTGTACTGTAACCTACTGCACCATATCAACCAACTACTATCTGGTCACAAGGCTACGTTGTTATCATTTAGTAATGTTGTACTGTAACCTACTGCACCATATCAACCAACTACTATCTGGTCACAAGGCTATGTTGTTATCATTTAGTAATGTTGTACTGTAACCTACTGCACCCCATATCAACTAACTACTATCTGGTCACAAGGCTACGTTGTTATCATTTAGTAATGTTGTACTGTAACCTACTGCACCAAATCAACCAACTACTAGCTGGTCACAAGGCTACGTTGTTATCATTTAGTAATGTTGTACTGTAGTCTACTGCACCATATCAACCAACTACTATCTGGTCACAAGGCTACGTTGTTATCATTTAGTAATGTTGTACTGTAACCTACTGCACCATATCAACCAACTACTATCTGGTCACAAGGCTACGTTGTTATCATTTAGTAATGTTGTACTGTAACCTACTGCACCATATCAACCAACTACTATCTGGTCACAAGGCTACGTTGTTATCATTTAGTAATGTTGTACTGTAACCTACTGCACCATATCAACCAACTACTATCTGGTCACAAGGCTACGTTGTTATCATTTAGTAATGTTGTACTGTAACCTACTGCACCAAATCAACCAACTACTAGCTGGTCACAAGGCTACGTTGTTATCATTTAGTAATGTTGTACTGTAGTCTACTGCACCATATCAACCAACTACTAGCTGGTCACAAGGCTACGTTGTTATCATTTAGTAATGTTGTACTGTAGTCTACTGCACCATATCAACCAACTACTATCTGGTCACAAGGCTACGTTGTTATAATTTAGTAATGTTGTACTGTAACCTACTGCACCATATCAACCAACTACTAGCTGGTCCCAAGGCTACGTTGTTATCATTTAGTAATGTTGTACTGTAACCTACTGCACCATATCAACCAACTACTATCTGGTCACAAGGCTACGTTGTTATCATTTAGTAATGTTGTACTGTAACCTACTGCACCATATCAACCAACTACTATCTGGTCACAAGGCTACGTTGTTATCATTTAGTAATGTTGTACTGTAACCTACTGCACCATATCAACCAACTACTATCTGGTCACAAGGCTACGTTGTTATCATTTAGTAATGTTGTACTGTAACCTACTGCACCCCATATCAACCAACTACTATCTGGTCACAAGGCTACGTTGTTATCATTTAGTAATGTTGTACTGTAACCTACTGCACCATATCAACCAACTACTAGCTGGTCACAAGGCTACGTTGTTATCATTTAGTAATGTTGTACTGTAGTCTACTGCACCATATCAACCAACTACTATCTGGTCACAAAGCTACGTTGTTATCATTTAGTAATGTTGTACTGTAACCTACTGCACCATATCAACCAACTACTATCTGGTCACAAGGCTACGTTGTTATCATTTAGTAATGTTGTACTGTAACCTACTGCACCATATCAACCAACTACTAGCTGGTCACAAGGCTACGTTGTTATCATTTAGTAATGTTGTACTGTAACCTACTTCACCATATCAACCAACTACTATCTGGTCACAAGGCTACGTTGTTATCATTTAGTAATGTTGTACTGTAGTCTACTGCACCATATCAACCAACTACTATCTGGTCACAAGGCTATGTTGTTATCATTTAGTAATGTTGTACTGTAGTCTACTGCACCATATCAACCAACTACTATCTGGTCACAAGGCTACGTTGTTATCATTTAGTAATGTTGTACTGTAACCTACTGCACCATATCAACCAACTACAAGCTGGTCACAAGGCTACGTTGTTATCATTTAGTAATGTTGTACTGTAACCTACTGCACCATATCAACCAACTACTATCTGGTCACAAGACTACATTGTTATCATTTAGTAATGGTGTACTGTAACCTACTGCACCGTATGAACCAACTACTAGCTGGTCACAAGGCTACGTTGTTATCATTTAGTAATGTTGTACTGTAACCTACTGCACCATATCAACCAACTACTATCTGGTCACAAGGCTACGTTGTTATCATTTAGTAATGTTGTACTGTAACCTACTGCACCATATCAACCAACTACTATCTGGTCACAAGGCTACGTTGTTATAATTTAGTAATGTTGTACTGTAACCTACTGCACCATATCAACCAACTACTATCTGGTCACAAGGCTACGTTGTTATCATTTAGTAATGTTGTACTGTAACCTACTGCACCCCATATCAACTAACTACTATCTGGTCACAAGGCTACGTTGTTATCATTTAGTAATGTTGTACTGTAACCTACTGCACCAAATCAACCAACTACTAGCTGGTCACAAGGCTACGTTGTTATCATTTAGTAATGTTGTACTGTAGTCTACTGCACCATATCAACCAACTACTATCTGGTCACAAGGCTACGTTGTTATCATTTAGTAATGTTGTACTGTAACCTACTGCACCATATCAACCAACTACTATCTGGTCACAAGGCTACGTTGTTATCATTTAGTAATGTTGTACTGTAACCTACTGCACCATATCAACCAACTACTATCTGGTCACAAGGCTACGTTGTTATCATTTAGTAATGTTGTACTGTAACCTACTGCACCATATCAACCAACTACTATCTGGTCACAAGGCTACGTTGTTATCATTTAGTAATGTTGTACTGTAACCTACTGCACCAAATCAACCAACTACTAGCTGGTCACAAGGCTACGTTGTTATCATTTAGTAATGTTGTACTGTAGTCTACTGCACCATATCAACCAACTACTAGCTGGTCACAAGGCTACGTTGTTATCATTTAGTAATGTTGTACTGTAGTCTACTGCACCATATCAACCAACTACTATCTGGTCACAAGGCTACGTTGTTATAATTTAGTAATGTTGTACTGTAACCTACTGCACCATATCAACCAACTACTAGCTGGTCCCAAGGCTACGTTGTTATCATTTAGTAATGTTGTACTGTAACCTACTGCACCATATCAGCCAACTACTATCTGGTCACAAGGCTACGATGTTATCATTTAGTAATGTTGTACTGTAGTCTACTGCACCATATCAACGAACTACTATCTGGTCACAAGGCTACGTTGTTATCATTTAGTAATGTTGTACTGTAGTCTACTGCACCATATCAACCAACTACTATCTGGACACAAGGCTACGTTGTTATCATTTAGTAATGTTGTACTGTAACCTACTGCACCATATCAACCAACTACTAGCTGGTCACATGGCTACGTTGTTATCATTTAGTAATGTTGTACTGTAACCTACTGCACCATATAAACCAACTACTATCTGGTCACAAGGCTACGTTGTTATCATTTAGTAATGGTGTACTGTAACCTACTGCACCATATGAACCAACTACTATCTGGTCACAAGGCTACGTTGTTATCATTTAGTAATGTTGTACTGTAACCTACTGCACCATATCAACCAACTACTATCTGGTCACAAGGCTATGTTGTTATCATTTAGTAATGTTGTACTGTAACCTACTGCACCCCATATCAACCAACTACTATCTGGTCACAAGGCTACGTTGTTATCATTTAGTAATGTTGTACTGTAACCTACTGCACCATATCAACCAACTACTAGCTGGTCACAAGGCTACGTTGTTATCATTTAGTAATGTTGTACTGTAGTCTACTTCACCAAATCAACCAACTACTATCTGGTCACAAGGCTACGTTGTTATCATTTAGTAATGTTGTACTGTAACCTACTGCACCATATCAACCAACTACTATCTGGTCACAAGGCTACGTTGTTATCATTTAGTAATGTTGTACTGTAACCTACTGCACCATATCAACCAACTACTATCTGGTCACAAGGCTACGTTGTTATCATTTAGTAATGTTGTACTGTAACCTACTGCACCATATCAACCAACTACTAGCTGGTCACAAGGCTACGTTGTTATCATTTAGTAATGTTGTACTGTAGTCTACTGCACCATATCAACCAACTACTATCTGGTCACAAGGCTACGTTGTTATCATTTAGTAATGTTGTACTGTAACCTACTGCACCATATCAACCAACTACTAGCTGGTCACAAGGCTACGTTGTTATCATTTAGTAATGTTGTACTGTAACCTACTGCACCATATCAACCAACTACTATCTGGTCACAAGGCTACGTTGTTATCATTTAGTAATGGTGTACTGTAACCTACTGCACCATATCAACCAACTACTAGCTGGTCACAAGGCTACGTTGTTATCATTTAGTAATGTTGTACTGTAGTCTACTGCACCATATCAACCAACTACTAGCTGGTCACAAGGCTACGTTGTTATCATTTAGTAATGTTGTACTGTAACCTACTGCACCATATCAACCAACTACTAGCTGGTCACAAGGCTATGTTGTTATCATTTAGTAATGTTGTACTGTAACCTACTGCACCATATCAACCAACTACTATCTGGTCACAAGGCTACGTTGTTATCATTTAGTAATGTTGTACTGTAACCTACTGCACCATATGAACCAACTACTAGCTGGTCACAAGGCTACGTTGTTATCATTTAGTAATGTTGTACTGTAACCTACTGCACCCCATATCAACCAACTACTATCTGGTCACAAGGCTACGTTGTTATCATTTAGTAATGTTGTACTGTAACCTACTGCACCATATCAACCAACTACTAGCTGGTCACAAGGCTACGTTGTTATCATTTAGTAATGTTGTACTGTAGTCTACTGCACCAAATCAACCAACTACTATCTGGTCACAAGGCTACGTTGTTATCATTTAGTAATGTTGTACTGTAACCTACTGCACCATATCAACCAACTACTATCTGGTCACAAGGCTACGTTGTTATCATTTAGTAATGTTGTACTGTAACCTACTGCACCATATCAACCAACTACTATCTGGTCACAAGGCTACGTTGTTATCATTTAGTAATGTTGTACTGTAACCTACTGCACCATATCAACCAACTACTAGCTGGTCACAAGGCTACGTTGTTATCATTTAGTAATGTTGTACTGTAGTCTACTGCACCATATCAACCAACTACTATCTGGTCACAAGGCTACGTTGTTATCATTTAGTAATGTTGTACTGTAACCTACTGCACCATATCAACCAACTACTAGCTGGTCACAAGGCTACGTTGTTATCATTTAGTAATGTTGTACTGTAACCTACTGCACCATATCAACCAACTACTATCTGGTCACAAGGCTACGTTGTTATCATTTAGTAATGGTGTACTGTAACCTACTGCACCATATCAACCAACTACTAGCTGGTCACAAGGCTACGTTGTTATCATTTAGTAATGTTGTACTGTAACCTACTGCACCATATCAACCAACTACTAGCTGGTCACAAGGCTACGTTGTTATCATTTAGTAATGTTGTACTGTAACCTACTGCACCATATCAACCAACTACTAGCTGGTCACAAGGCTATGTTGTTATCATTTAGTAATGTTGTACTGTAACCTACTGCACCATATCAACCAACTACTATCTGGTCACAAGGCTACGTTGTTATCATTTAGTAATGTTGTACTGTAACCTACTGCACCATATCAACCAACTACTATCTGGTCACAAGGCTACATTGTTATCATTTAGTAATGTTGTACTGTAGTCTACTGCACCATATCAACCAACTACTATCTGGTCACAAGGCTACGTTGTTATCATTTAGTAATGTTGTACTGTAACCTACTGCACCATATCAACCAACTACTATCTGGTCACAAGGCTACGTTGTTATCATTTAGTAATGTTGTACTGTAGTCTACTGCACCATATCAACCAACTACTATCTGGACACAAGGCTACGTTGTTATCATTTAGTAATGTTGTACTGTAGTCTACTGCACCATATCAACCAACTACTATCTGGTCACAAGGCTACGTTGTTATCATTTAGTAATGTTGTACTGTAGTCTACTGCACCATATCAACCAACTACTATCTGGTCACAAGGCTACGTTGTTATCATTTAGTAATGTTGTACTGTAACCTACTGCACCATATCAACCAACTACTATCTGGTCACAAGGCTACGTTGTTATCATTTAGTAATGTTGTACTGTAACCTACTGCACCATATCAACCAACTACTATCTGGTCACAAGGCTACGTTGTTATCATTTAGTAATGTTGTACTGTAGTCTACTGCACCATATCAACCAACTACTATCTGGTCACAAGGCTACGTTGTTATCATTTAGTAATGTTGTACTGTAACCTACTGCAATTAGTCTGTTATAATGTTTATCCAGTGTATCTATGTATTTAACTAAAGTCTGTTATAATGTTTATCCAGTGTATCTATGTATTTAACTAAAGTCACATGATGTACTGATGAGACCTGCTCCCTCTGCTAGAACACTTCCCCTTTGTCTACATGACTGACTCATGGTTCTGGACTCACAGCCAAATGCTGTTTCTCCATATCCTGTTATTTTGCAATAGACTGAACTAAGCTGTGAGAGATGAACAGGACAAATGGTTGTTGTTCCTTTGAGAAACAGTGTTGAGACATTGAGCACTGAGAAATGGTGTAACATTTCTCAACAAGACCTCACCACATAATTCTATCTAGTGAGAGTGTAGACAACCATTAGCTTATTTTACCAAGTCAAAAATAACATAATTTTGTCAAGGGACCCAACGAATAACGACGCTAGTCTACTGCACCATATCAACCAACTACTATCTGGTCACAAGGCTACGTTGTTATCATTTAGTAATGTTGTACTGTAGTCTACTGCACCATATCAACCAACTACTATCTGGTCACAAGGCTACGTTGTTATCATTTAGTAATGTTGTACTGTAACCTACTGCACCATATCAACCAACTACTATCTGGTCACAAGGCTACGTTGTTATCATTTAGTAATGTTGTACTGTAGTCTACTGCACCATATCAACCAACTACTAGCTGGTCACAAGGCTACGTTGTTATCATTTAGTAATGTTGTACTGTAACCTACTGCACCATATCAACCAACTACTATCTGGTCACAAGGCTACGTTGTTATCATTTAGTAATGTTGTACTGTAGTCTACTGCACCATATCAACCAACTACTATCTGGTCACAAGGCTACGTTGTTATAATTTAGTAATGTTGTACTGTAGTCTACTGCACCATATCAACCAACTACTAGCTGGTCACAAGGCTACGTTGTTATCATTTAGTAATGTTGTACTGTAGTCTACTGCACCATATCAACCAACTACTATCTGGTCACAAGGCTAAGTTGTTATCATTTAGTAATGTTGTACTGTAGTCTACTGCACCGTATCAACCAACTACTATCTGGTCACAAGGCTACGTTGTTATCATTTAGTAATGTTGTACTGTAACCTACTGCACCCCATATCATAGCCCCCCCTCTCCTTCTCCATGGCCGACGTGAGTAAGACATTTAAACGTGTTAACCCTCACAAGGCTGCTGGCCCAGATGGCATCCTTAGCCTCGTCCTCAGAGCATGCACAGACCAGCTGGCTGGGGTATTTACGGACATATTCAATCAATCCCTATCCCAGTATGCTGTCCCCACATGCTTCAAGATAGCCACCATTGTTCCTGTTCCCAAGAAAGCTAAGATAACTGAACTAAATGACTATCACACCGTAGCACTCACTTCTGTCATCATGAAGTGCTTTTAGTGACTAGTCAAGGATCATATCACCTCCACCTTACCTGCCACCCTTGACCCACTTCAGTTTGCATATCGCCCCAACAGGTCCACAGACGATGCAATCGCCATCACACTGCACACTGCCCTATCCCATCTGGACAAGAGGAATACCTGTTCATTGACTACAGCTCAGCATTCAACACTATAGTACCCTCCAAGCTCATCATTAAGCTTAAGGCCCTGGGTCTCAACCCCGCCTTGTGCAATTGGGTCCTGGACTTTCTGACGGGCCGCCCCCAGGTGGTGAAGGTAGGAAACAACATCTCCACTTCGCTGATCCTCAACACTGTGGCCCTACAAGGGTGCGTGCTCATCCCCCTCCTGTACTCCCTGTTCACCCATGACTGCGTGGCCATGCACGCCTCCAACTCGATCATCAAGTTTGCAGACGATACAAAAGTAGTGGGCTTGATTACAAAGAACGACGAGACAGCCTACAGGGAGGAGGTGAGAGCGCTCGGAGTGTGGTGTCAGGAAAACAACCTCTAACTCAACGTCAACAAAACAAAGGAGATGATCGTGGACTTCGAGAAACAGCAGAGAGCACCCCACTATCCACATCGACGGGACAGTAGCGGAGAAAGTTCCTCAGCGTACACATCACGGATAAACTGAAAGATCCACCCACACAGACAGCGTGGTGACAAAGGCGCAACAGCGCCTCTTCAACCTCAGGAGACTGAAGAAATGTGGCTTGTCACCTAAAACCCTCACAAACGCACAATCGAGAGCATCCTGTCGGGCTGTATCACTGCGTGGTACGGCAACTGCACCACCCTCAACATTCATTTGAAAAACAGTGTTGTGACAATGAGCACTGAGAAATGGCGTGACATTTCTCAACAAGACCTTACCACAAACCAACAGCAGCCTCTCAGTTCCATAGTCCTTTGGCTGAAACCAAACTCTATTTCGTTGGGCTCTTAACTCTGCACCTTTTGAGTGATTGTTATTAACCGCTCCGCTACGGCCCCTCTGCTCCGCTACGGCCCCTCTGCTCCGCTATGGGCCCTTTGCTCCGCTATGGGCCCTCTGCTCTGCTATGGGCCCTCTGCTCTGCTATGGGCCCTCTCAGCCGGCTGGCTGAGAGAGCCCTAGTGGAGCCGGCTGGCTGAGAGGGCCCTAGTGGAGCCGGCTGGCTGAGAGGTCCCTAGTGGAGCTGGCTGGCTGAGAGGTCCCTAGTGGAGCCTGCTGGCTGAGAGGTACTAGTGGAGTCAGCTGGCTGAGAGGGCCCTTGTGGAGCTGGCTGGCTGAGAGGGCCCTAGTGGAGCTGGCTGGCTGAGAGGGCCCTAGAGGAGATGGCTGGCTGAGAGAGCCCTAGTGGAGCCTTCCCTGTAGCTCAGTTGGTAGAGCATGGTGTTTGCAACACCAGGGTTGTGGGTTCGATTCCCACGGGGGGCCAGCACAGAAAAAAAAAAATAAAAAAATAAATGTATGAAAAAATGTATGAAATGTATGCATTCACTACTGTAAGTCGCTCTGGATAAGAGCGTCTGCTAAATGACGTAAATGTAAATGTAGTGGAGCCGGCTGGCTGAGAGGGCCCTAGTTGAGCCGGCTGGCTGAGAGGGCCCTAGTGGAGCCGGCTGGCTGAGAGGTCCCTAGTGGAGCTGGCTGGCTGAGAGGTCCCTAGTGGAGCCTGCTGGCTGAGAGGTCCCTAGTGGAGCCTGCTGGCTGAGAGGTCCCTAGTGGAGTCAGCTGGCTGAGAGGGCCCTTGTGGAGCTGGCTGGCTGAGAGGGCCCTAGTGGAGCTGGCTGGCTGAGAAGTCCCTAGTGGAGCTGGCTGGCTGAGAGGTCCCTATTGGAGCCTGCTGGCTGAGAGGTCCCTAGTGGAGTCAGCTGGCTAAGAGGGCCCTAGTGGAGCTGGCTGGCTGAGAGGGCCCTAGAGGAGATGGCTGGCTGAGAGGGCCCTAGTGGAGCCGGCTGGCTGAGAGGGCCCTAGTGGAGCCGGCTGGCTGAGAGGGCCCTAGTGGAGCTGGCTGGCTGAGAGGGTGTATGGTCGCAATATTGCTGTTATAATATTTATCCAGTGTATCTATGTATTTAACTAAATTTGTAATAATGTATCTATACATTTAATTAAAGACTGTAATAATGTTTATCCAGTGTATCTATGTATTTAATTAGTCTGATATAATGTTTATCCAGTGTATCTATGTATTTAATTAGTCTGTTATAATGTTTATCCAGTGTATCTATGTATTTAATTAGTCTGCTATAATGTTTATCCAGTGTATCTATGTATTTAATTAGTCTGTTATAATGTTTATCCAGTGTATCTATGTATTTAACTAAAGTCACATGATGTACTGATGAGACCTGCTCCCTCTGCTAGAACACTTCCCCTTTGTCTACATGACTGACTCATGGTTCTGGACTCACAGCCAAATGCTGTTTCTCCATATCCTGTTATTTAGCAGTAGACTGAACTAAACTGTGAGAGATGAACAGGACAAATGGTTGTGGTTCTTTTGAGAAACTGTGTTGTGACAATGAGCGCTGAGAAATGGCGTGACATTTCTCAACAAGACCTCACCACAAAGTCACAATGTGGAAAGATGAACATCTCTTTACAGATGAGTTTATATATACTGCTCAAAAAAATAAAGGGAACACTTAAACAACACAATGTAACTCCAAGTCAATCACACTTCTGTGAAATCAAACAGTCCACTTAGGAAGCAACACTGATTGACAATAAATTTCACATGCTGTTGTGCAAATGGAATAGACAACAGGTGGAAATTATAGGCAATTAGCAAGACACCCCCAATAAAGGAGTGGTTCTGCAGGTGGGGACCAAAGACCACTTCTCAGTTCCTATGCTTCCAGGCTGATGTTTTGGTCACTTTTGAATGCTGGCAGTGCTTTCACTCTAGTGGTAGCATGAGACGGAGTCTACAACCCACACAAGTGGCTCAGGTAGTGCAGCTCATCCAGGATGTCACATCAATGTGCTCGCCAGAGGTAGCCTGACTGCCATTAGGTACCGAGATGAGATCCTCAGACCCCTTGTGAGACCATATGCTGGTGCGGTTGGCCCTGGGTTCCTCCTAATGCAAGACAATGCTAGACCTCATGTGGCTGGAGTGTGTCAGCAGTTCCTGCAAGAGGAAGGCATTGATGCTATGGCCCGCCCGTTCCCCAGACCTGAATGCAATTGAGCACATCTGGGACATCATGTCTCGCTCCATCCACCAACGCCACGTTGCACCACAGACTGTCCAGGAGTTGGCGGATGCTTTAGTCCAGGTCTGGCAGGAGATCCCTCAGGAGACCATCCGCCACCTCATCAGGAGCATGCCCAGGCGTTGTAGGGAGGTCATACAGGCACGTGGAGGCCACACACACTACTGAGCCTCATTTTGACTTGTTTTAAGGACATTACATCAAAGTTGGATCAGCCTGTAGTGTGGTTTTCCACTTTAATTTTGAGTGTGACTCCAAATCCAGACCTCCATGGGTTGAAAAATTGGATTTCCATTGATTATTTTTGTGTGATTTTGTTGTCAGCACATTCAACTATGTAAAGAAAAAAGTATTTAATAAGATTATTTCTTTCATTTAGATCTAGGATGTGTTGTTTAAAACCTGTTACATCTAGGGGGCAGTATTTTCACGGCTGGATAAAAAACGTACCCGATTTAATCTGATTATTAGTCCTGCCCAGAAACTGGAATATGCATATAATTATTAGCTTTGGAGAGAAAACACTCCAAAGTTTCTGAAACTGTTTGAATGGTGTCTGTGAGTATAACAGAACTCCTATGGCAGGCAAAAACCTGAGATGCTTCTGTTCAGGAAGTACCCTGTCTGAACATTTCTTGCCCTTCTTGATTCTCTCTATCGTTTACAAAGGATCTCTGCTCTTACGTGACACTTGTCACGTCAACAATGGAGTCTCACAGCCCGGGAAAAACAGGAATGATGTCATTCAAAGCCCTGGCTGAAGCACACGAGAGCAAAAGCTGAGTGGTCAGTCAATGGACTAAGCCTTAGGCGCGTGACACGCCCCGCCCCCGGCTTTTGGTTTTTTCCTCAGTTTACAGACAGGCAGATTCCCGGTCGGAATATTATCGCTTCTCTACGAGATAAATTGCATAAATATTGGTTTTAAACAGCGGTTGACATGCTTCGAAGTACGGTAATGGAATATTTCGAAATTTTTTGTCATATTTTGCGTCATGCTCGTGGCCGAGATTTAGCGTTGGGATAGTGTCTAGAACGCACGAACAAAACGTCGCTGTTTGGATATAACGATGGATTATTTGGGACCAAACCTACATTTGTTATTGAAGTAGAAGTCCTGGCAGTGTATTCTGATGAAGAACAAGCAAGGTAAGAACATTTTTCTTATAGGAAATGTGATTTTGGTGAAGGCTACACTGGGTGGGTGTCTAAATAGCTAGCCCTGTAACGCCGGGCTATGTACTTACATTATTGCAAAATGTGCTTCATCCGAAAAGCTATTTTAAAATCGGACATATCGAGTGCATAGAGGAGTTCTGTATCTATAATTCTTAAAATAATTGTTATGCTTTTTGTGAACGTTTATCGTGAGTAATTTAGTAAAATCACCGGAAGTGTTCGGTGGGAATGCTAGTTCTGAACGTCACATGCTAATGTAAAAAGCTGGTTTTTGATATAAATATGAACTTGATTGAACAGACATGCATGTATTGTATAACACAATGTCCTAGGTGTGTCATCTGATGAAGATCATCAAAGGTTAGTGCTGCATTTAGATATGGTTTGGGTTTATGTGACATGATATGCTAGCTTGAAAAATGGCTGTGTGATTATTCCTGGCTGGGTACTCTGCTGACATAATCTAATGTTTTGCTTTCGCTGTAAAGCCTTTTTGAAATCGGACAGTTTGGTTAGATAAAGGAGAGTCTTGTCTTTAAATAGCTGTAACATAGTCATATGTTTGAAAAGTGTAAGTTTTCGGATTTAGAGAAGTTTGAATTTCGCGCCCCGCCCATCATTGGATATTGGAGCAGACGTTCCGCTAGCGGAACGTGTAGATGTAAGAAGTTTTAAGTGTTCCCTTTATTTTTTTGAGCAGTGTATAATTTAATATATTTGCTTTCATCTATTTTTGTTTTCTCAATCGTTCAGTTCCATAGGTCAGGGTCAAGCTGAGCTGGGCCAATAGTGGAAGACGTTACTGGTTGACTATATTCAGTTGACTGTATGTTACTATGTCAGCTCTATCTCTTTTGACACCTCCCTCCCTTTATCTCTCACCCTCCCCACCCCCTCCTCTCTCTCTCCCCACCCCTCCTCTCCTCCCTGTCCCTCTGCTCATCTCTCTCTCTTCCATCTCCCTCTCTCTCATTCTCTCATTCTCTCTTCCATCTCTCTCTCATTCTCTCTCTCTCTTCCATCTCCCTCTCTCTCATTCTCTCTTCCATCTCTCTCTCTTCCATCTCCCTCTCTCTCATTCTCTCTTCCATCTCTCTCTCATTCTCTCTCTCTCTCTTCCTGACATATAGTGTTGAGGACCTGTTGATCTTGACTCAGATCACAGACCTCTAGCTTCTACACCCCTCCCTTCTCCTACTCTAACATAACACCAATATAATATTTAATATATACTCTCATTCATTTACATAGAGACAGATACAATCAATCATTGGCACACTGACTATACAACCGTCAGATGCATGACACCATCACCAATGTCCCTCTAACTTTTTACTGGACTGAGCAGATTTCAGGTGTGCTGAGCGCAAACTTGAACATTGTGAAAATTCTGTGCAACTTCCAGTGTGCGTTTACTGTGAACACTGAGGCTGTACCCCCTTTAAGGTACAGTTAACAGTGGACAAGTAGGCTACTGTGGCTATTTGATCATAATGTAGATCTACCAGAGTGACCTACCATCAAAAACAATGGAGAAAATGCTTCCCATAACATTTTAACATGGAAACAGTTGTTCTATCATTCAGCCTACAGTAGCAGCTAATGTGTGGTGTTTAATATAGGCCTACAATCCATGAGACTTCTGAAAGAAACATGCAGGGCTTGACATTAACTTGTTTATCCACTTCTCCTTCAGGCAAGTAGGTGACTGAAAATGCTGTTGTGTTTGATGCAAGCTTACGCAAGTGTCCCAAAATACAACACTGTCCCTTTAAGACAATGTTCTACTGCATGTAGGTCTACTGCAGCTCTGATTGGTTCTGCAGCACCGGTCTGTGTAGAGTCGGGATGAGTCGTGTTGATGTAATAGAATCCTACTCCGATGTGTTCTGTCTACAACATCTCTTACATAGTTGCTTTAGTTTCTGTATGTTGCAGTGAAAGTGGATAATATTCCATTGATCACATTTACCACAGTAAAGGGACACGTTGATGGTGTTAACAGGGGAAACTCTAGAACAGTGGTCACCAACCTTTGAGTCAAAATGCAAGCCGAGATTTACCAATCAGCTTTTCTTTTTAACATGACTTGAAAAACGTAACATTAACCAATTAAAAACAGTACTGTAGCAATGAGTTTTGTGCAGTAAACTACAGGCCCAATACATTATCACCGTCTGACGGAGAAGTCAGTCACTGGCCGCGGACAGCATTTGGTAAACTAACACACCTCCTCCCTGCTCCGTTTTCAGCTCCGTTAGCAATATGTCGACACAGTTCATTTAGCATCTCAGTTCATAAAATACACACATTATTATTACCTTCCTTCAGTAACAATATGGTATAAGGAATAGGCAGACAAGCATTCATGTTTGATTCATGTGATGTTTATTGTACTGATCAATGTTGTGGAATAGCGCTGTTTGATTGTTTCTGTTCCTCTCCGTCTCTGTAACTTCCGGGTTTGCGAGCTTCTTCTTCTATGGTATAATTACGTTCTCAACAATTATATGTGCATTCCGCCACCTACTGTTCAGGTGGATAATACGTCTGCAAAAAGGATAAACATTTAATCATATAAATAAAATAACAAATTCCATACAAACTATCATGTTAATTAAAGTAAATCAGCCTGCTTTTCTATTTTAATCAGGTCCCTACACAGGCTCAGAGGGATCCTGTGATGGAGGGACATTTCCTGGTGACAGTAGTCCTTGAAGTGCTTCTGACATAAGTCTTGGAGGCCCAAAAATGTCTCGGCTGCAGTTATAATAATGTGCAGTACAATGAATAACTGTGGCTGTAAATGCTACAAAATCCACCTTCTCCACAATAAGTGTATCCAGATCACTTGATTGACGTATAACATTTACAACTGGTTGTGGTGTATTCACCTCCATATCTTCTTCAGAACTGTGGCCTCTTTTACATTTACATTTACATTTACATTTAAGTCATTTAGCAGACGCTCTTATCCAGAGCGACTTACAAATTGGTGGATTCACCTTATGATATCCAGTGGAACAGCCACTTTACAATAGTACATCTTCCCTTCAACTCTATTCACCACCTCCACATAGGAGACTTGCTGTACAGCCCTGATCCTTGACTCCTCAACCTCTTTCACCCTAACAGGGCATTCTGGGAATTCAGAAATATGATCCCTACCACAGTTATAACATTTTACATTCACAGACTCTTCTAGAACATATTCCTTCAGTCTGAAAACATTTGACACAGACAAACTTCTTTCACTTTTTACACGAACGTTCTTATAGCGTATCTTATATATCCCAACTTTACATAGGCTGGTAAATACTCATCAAACACCAATAATACAGATAAACTCTGCTCCTTTTCCCCCATTCTCCATAGGGGTCAATAATACAGATAAACAGCTACATTCTCCATAGGGGTCAATAATACAGATAAACAGCTACCTTCTCCATAGGGTCAATATTACAGATAAACAGCTATATTCCCCATAGGGTCAATAATACAGATAAACAGCTACATTCTCCATAGGGGTCAATAATACAGATAAACAGCTACATTCTCCATAGGGTCAATAATACAGATAAACAGCTACATTCTCCATAGGGTCAAGAATACAGATAAACAGCTACATTCTCCATAGGGGTCAATAATACAGATAAACAGCTACAGTCTCCATAGGGGTCAATAATACAGATAAACAGCTACATACTCCATAGGGTTCAATAATACAGATAAACAGCTACATTCTCCATAGGGGTCAATAATACAGATAAACAGCTACATTCTCCATAGGGTCAATAATACAGATAAACAGCTACATTCTCCATAGGGGTCAATAATACAGATACAATTTGCTCCTTTTTCCCCATTCTCCATAGGGGTCAAGAGACGTGCATTAACTACTCCTGGAAAGTCTCAGATATTGATCATCAATGTCCAACGGGACGCCAGAGAAACACCTTTTACCGGTGGCTGCTCCGAGTATCAAACTGTTCACTTCATGTGTCGATAAATTCACGAGCCACAATGCAAGTTCCTTTTGCTATTTATATACACACCATATCAACACCATACCACTCCTGGTTACTATGACTACACCATATCAAGACCATACCACTCCTGGTTACTATGACTACGCCATATCAACACCATACCACTCCTGGTTACTATGACTACACCATATCAACACCATACCACTCCTGGTTACTATGACTACACCATATCAAAAACCATACCACTCCTGGTAACTATGACTACACCATATCAACACCATACCACTCCTGGTTACTATGACTACACCATATCAACACCTGGTTAATATGACTACACCATATCAACACCATACCACTCCTGTTTACTATGACTATGTAACAGTGTAGGTTCCGTCCCTCTCTTCGCCCCAACCCGGGCTCGAACCAGGGACCCTCTGCACACATCAACAACTGACACAAACGAAGCAACGTTACCCGTCGCGCCACAAAAGCCACGGACCTTGCAACGCAAGGGGAAACCCTACTTCAAGTCTCAGAGCGAGTGACGTCACTGATTGAAATGCTATTAGCGCGCACCACCGCTAACTAACTAGCCATTTCTCATCGGTTACACTTACACCATATCAACACTATACCACTCCTGGTAACTATGACTACACCATATCAACACTATACCACTCCTGGTAACTATGACTACACCATATAAACACTATACCACTCCTGGTAACTATGACTACACCATATCAACAGCATACCACTCCTGGTAACTATGACTACACCATATCAACACCATACCACTCTTGGTTACTATGACAACACCATATCAACACCATACCACTCCTGGTCACTATGACTACACCATATCAACACCATACCACTCCTGGTTAGTATGACTACACCATATCAACACCATACCACTCCTGGTTACTATGACTACACCATATCAACACCATACCACTCCTGGTTACTATGACTACACCATATCAACACCATACCACTCCTGGTTACTATGACTACACCATATCAACACCATACCACTCCTGGTTACTATGCCTACACCATATCAACACCATACCACTCCTGGTTACTATGACTACACGATATCAACAACATACCACTCCTGGTTACTATGACTACACCATATCAACACCATACCACTCTTGGTTACTATGACAACACCATATCAACACCATACCACTCCTGGTTACTTTGACTACACCATATCAACACCATACCACTCCTGGTTACTATGACTACACCATATCAACACCATACCACCCCTGATTACTATGACTACACGATATCAACAACATACCACTCCTGGTTACTATGACTAGACCATATCAACACCATACCACTCCTGGTTACTATGACTACACCATATCAACACCATACCACTCCTGGTTACTATGACTACACCATATCAACACCATACCACTCCTGGTTACTATGACTACACAATATCAACACCATACCACTCCTGGTTACTATGACTGCACCATATCAACACCATACCACTCCTGGTTACTATGACTACACCATATCAACACCATACCACTCCTGGTTACTATGACTACACCATATCAACACCATACCACTCCTGGTTACTATGACTACACCATATCAACACCATACCACTCCTGGTTACTATGACTACACCATATCAACACCATACCACTCCTGGTTACTATGACTGCGTCCACAATTCCCAACACCTTCTTCACCATCCTCCTGACTTCAACAGGGTTTCCCAACTAAACATCCATATCCAACGAAGAACGTTCTCCAACAAGCAACGATTCATCAGACTAATTTTACATAACATTTTAGTCCTTTTTGTTCCATTCATGGACTTCACTGTTGTCCTCTCATCTTTCTCGCTAACTGTACTCGATGTACTTTCTACTTCAAACAACATTTCTGCTTCTGTCATCGCACGGTCCTCCTCTCCCTTTTCCACACCAAGGACCAGAGCTCCCACAGTCAGGCTGGCTTTGTAGTGCCTGTCCAGAATTGCACGTTCATGTGAATGGCTGTATTGGAAGACACCATGTTAGTAGTGATGGGTTTATGCAAATGTCTTATATTGTGCTATATAGTATTATGATAAACTGATTGCAAATGTTCAATTAAGATAATTAATGATATGCTTAGCTGAGTGGAAAATGTAGTCTTTCATGTTTGTAATGGGTTTAATTTATGAGTTTTGTATGTTCTGTTGGGAGGGGGCTTCCCCTACAAAAGGGAAAGGGGGATACCTAGTCAGTACAACTGAATGCATTCAACTGAAATGTGTCTTCTGCATTTAACCCAACCCCTCTGAATCAGAGAGGTGCGGAGCCCCTTCGGCGCCCGGGGAACAGTGGGGAGCCTCTCAGTTCAAGGGGGAACCTTTTTCATTGAGCTGTTGATGGGGAAGCACTGTTTAGCTGTCCCCATAATGTATACTTTAGTGGCAGTACAGTTTTCTTTCTGAATCAGTATGTAAATAAACATCCTGCAGCGAAGTGTGTTTGAGGCTCCACCATAGTTTTATTAGGTAGTTTCAGTTTAATACAGGCTGAAGTTTCAGTAAAGGTTGTCCAGTTTAGCCTTCTGACCTACTCTACACAACACACCACATATTAGCTTAGCTTGAATTACTCTGCCAATACATTGTTCAGGACATATTTTAAAGTTGAGGTAGGCTATATGATTACACCGGTAATAGTTGTATTACTTGTGAGGCACAGCTGAGGGAGCATACATTTAAATAATTAGCTTTTTATTTTACAGGGCTGATGGTGCCTGCATCTGATGGCAGCAATGTCCACATGGCAGTAGACCTACTCCTGAATGTCCACATGACAGTAGACCTACTCCTGAATGTCCACATGGCAGTAGACCTACTCCTGAATGTCCACATGGCAGTAGACCTACTCCTGAATGTCCACATGGCAGTAGACCTACTCCTGAATGTCCACATGGCAGTAGACCTACTCCTGAATGTCCACATGGCAGTAGACCTACTCCTGAATGTCCACATGGCAGTAGACCTACTCCTGAATGTCCACATGGCAGTAGACCTACTCCTGAATGTCCACATGGCAGTAGACCTACTCCTGAATGTCCACATGGCAGTAGACCTACTCCTGAATGTCCACATGGCAGTAGACCTACTCCTGAATGTCCACATGGCAGTAGACCTACTCCTGAATGTCCACATGGCAGTAGACCTACTCCTGAATGTCCACATGGCAGTAGACCTACTCCTGAATGTTCAAACAAGCAGTTTGGGGGAAAACAGTGTTCTAAAATGCACAGGGCACATGGAAGAGGTTTCATGGACAGAGATGGAAATATCAGTTAGAAAGAGGAATGTTTAAAGATACAACAACTATCATGTGTTGATAATATGATTATTTAGGATAATGTCTTTGGCTGACAGATAATGTAATATTTTTTAAAGAAAACCAATGGAACAGGAGATCTCATAATGAGGAAGTCTTTATAAAATAATTACCTCAACGTTTCTATGGTGGGATTTTGTCAACAGGCTACTTTGAAGCAAGGTAAGACATGCCTCATAATACAGTATGAAGTAAAACGTCCAGGTTTCAAAACATTAAGGAACAGAAACAATATAGAGATGGTAATGACAGACCTGTCTTCTGGTAGATGGAAAGGCTTTCTCTAAAACCTGCTCTATTCAATGTTAAACAGCTACAAAGTAGTCTATACCTACCTGTCAGAATGATATCATGATTATTTGCATCAATCCAGTGGCCATTTCTTCTGCAAACTCCATTCCACCCTGCTAATCAACCAACAGTGTTTGGTGCCTGTATACTTGAATTAAAGGGGAACTACTCTCAAAAATAATAAAAAATTAACGTTTCTTATATTCTTCCCAGACCTCAAATGTGGTCTCCTGATGTGGTTTAAGCATTGTTATGGACAGAACATACAATTGTATTGTTTATCTGTTTACATTATTACTTTTTTAAAAGATTTGAAACCTGTGAATTTCTGACTCAGTTTCTCGGTTTCAATAAAAAGTATACTATTATCCTACTGAACAGTACAGCTTGGGTTGGTCTACTATTATCCTACTGACCAGTACAGCTTGGGTTGGTCTACTATTATCCTACTGACCAGTACAGCTTGGGTTGGACTACTATTATCCTACTGAACAGTACAGCTTGGGTTGGTCTACTATTATCCTACTGAACAGTACAGCTTGGGTTGGTCTACTATTATCCTACTGAACAGTACAGCTTGGGTTGGTCTACTATTATCCTACTGAACAGTACAGCTTGGGTTGGTCTACTATTATCCTACTGAACAGTACAGCTTGGGTTGGTCTACTATTATCCTACTGAACAGTACAGCTTGGGTTGGTCTACTATTATCCTACTGAACAGTACAGCTTGGGTTGGTCTACTATTATCCTACTGACCAGTACAGCTTGGTTTGGTCTACTATTATCCTACTGAACAGTACAGCTTGGGTTGGTCTACTATTATCCTACTGAACAGTACAGCTTGGGTTGGTCTACTATTATCCTACTGAACAGTACAGCTTGGGTTGGTCTACTATTATCCTACTGAACAGTACAGCTTGGGTTGATCTACTATTATCCTACTGAACAGTACAGCTTGGGTTGGTCTACTATTATCCTACTGACCAGTACAGCTTGGGTTGGTCTACTATTATCCTACTGAACAGTACAGCTTGGGTTGGTCTACTATTATCCTACTGAACAGTACAGCTTGGGTTGGTCTACTATTATCCTACTGAACAGTACAGCTTGGGTTGGTCTACTATTATCCTACTGAACAGTACAGCTTGGGTTGGTCTACTATTATCCTACTGACCAGTACAGCTTGGGTTGATCTACTATTATCCTACTGACCAGTACAGCTTGGGTTGATCTACTATTATCCTACTGAACAGTACATCTTGGGTTGGTCTACTATTATCCTACTGAACAGAACAGCTTGGGTTGGTCTGACTGTTAAAGATCAATATGGGATTTATAATTTTAGGTAATTCAGAGTGTATGTCACTGTGTCTCATGCTGTTCACACAGGGGGCCTTTCCTTCACTGGGCCGTTTGGAAAATGTTTTACTAAATTAGAGTACTGTATACCCACTTCTCCAGGCACCACTACACCACTGGCCGACACAACAGCTTTCAACATACCAGTATTTAGTTTGGAAACTTTCTAAAGAAATGCTGGTATAAATAATACAATATTAAAATACATCAAATTATCAATTTATTTGTTTCTAAAGTGGTTGCACTGCTGTGACAAACAGTTGTACTGCACTACAGTGCTAAAATAATTGATATTCTTAAAGTTGATCTTGTTTTTGCAGGGGGACTCTTATTTAGAAGAAAATAATCTGATGTTGTGCTGCCTGCATATTATCCTGCTGCTTGCAGAATGATAATATAGGCTTTTAACCTCGAATATGTGTACGGTGTGCTGCGAGGTACAAACTTCAGAGATCTCTACAGAGAGCCAGATCAATAAGAGGTTCTTTCCACAAGGGGGCGACAAACGCCAGTTAATATTCCAGAATAGAGCACCACAGAATTTATAGGCTCCCTTTGCCTGGTGGTCAATGTGGAGATCCTCCGTCCTGGGCCAGGGGTGCGTCCCAAAAGTATTTACTGCTTCCTGAAGTGTACACTCCTTCACTACTCCCCATAAAGTGTAAAAGCATTGGATTGGTGAAGGCATAGGTTATAGCATGAGTTTCCATACTAATCAATTCCTGTCAAATCCTGTCCATGAAGGGAAGAGAACAAGTGCACACTTTGGGAGGAAGGAGAGATTATTGGGGCACAGCCCAGGTATGCAGACGTTTCCCCAGCCCAGTACCACTTCAACACATACCAATCAATCAATATATCATCAAATGCTTTATGATTAGCCAATTTTACTTCAGGCGTTTCAGTGGTGGTCTGGAACAAAATCCTGCAAGGCCTGTATCTCTCCAGGGTTGGTGGGTCACTGTATCTCTCCAGGGTTGGTGGGTGACTGTATCTCTCCAGGGTTGGTGGGTGACTGCATCTCTCCAGGGTTGGTGGGTGACTGTATCTCTCCAGGGTTGGTGGGTGACTGTATCTCTCCAGGGTTGGTGGGTGACTGTATCTCTCCAGGGTTGGTGGGTGACTGTATCTCTCCAGGGTTGGTGGGTGACTGTATCTCTCCAGGGTTGGTGGGTGACTGTATCTCTGCAGGGTTGGTGGGTGACTGTATCTCTCCAGGGTTGGTGGGTGACTGTATCTCTCCAGGGTTGGTGGGTGACTGTATCTCTCCAGGGTTGGTGGGTGACTGTATCTCTCCAGGGTTGGTGGGTGACTGTATCTCTCCAGGGTTGGTGGGTGACTGTATCTCTCCAGGGTTGGTGGGTGACTTCTGGACCCTGACCAGACATGGAGTAGTTGGCTCTGCATTTACACTCACAGCAAACCCACCTATCACCACACACACACACACACACACACACACACACACACACACACACACACACACACACACACACACACACACACACACACACACACACACACACACACACCAGGACTACAATACATCATAGTCTATGGAGGATAAATAACTACACACCAGGACAACAATACATCATAGTCTATGGAGGATAAATAACTACACACCAGGACAACAATACATCATAGTCTATGGAGGATAAATAACTACACACCAGGACAACAATACATCATAGTCTATGTGGAGGATAAATAACTACACACCAGGACAACAATACATCATAGTCTATGGAGGATAAATAACTACACACCAGGACAACAATACATCACAGTCTATGGAGGATAAATAACTACACACCAGGACAACAATACATCATAGTCTATGGAGGATAAATAACTACACACCAGGACAACAATACATCATAGTCTATGGTGGATAAATAACTACACACCAGGACAACAATACATCATAGTCTATGGAGGATAAATAACTACACACCAGGACAACAATACATCATAGTCTATGGAGGATAAATAACTACACACCAGGACAACAATACATCATAGTCTATGTGGAGGATATATAACTACACACCAGGACAACAATACATCATAGTCTATGGAGGATAAATAACTACACACCAGGACAACAATACATCATAGTCTATGGAGGATAAATAACTACACACCAGGACAACAATACATCATAGTCTATGGTGGATAAATAACTACACACCAGGACAACAATACATCATAGTCTATGGAGGATAAATAACTACACACCAGGACAACAATACATCATAGTCTATGTGGAGGATAAATAACTACACACCAGGACAACAATACATCATAGTCTATGGAGGATAAATAACTACACACCAGGACAACAATACATCATAGTCTATGGAGGATAAATAACTACACACCAGGACAACAATACATCATAGTCTATGTGGATAAATAACTACACACCAGGACAACAATACATCATAGTCTATGTGGAGGATAAATAACTACACACCAGGACAACAATACATCATAGTCTATGTGGAGGATAAATAACTACACACCAGGACAACAATACATCATAGTCTATGTGGAGGATAAATAACTACACACCAGGACAACAATACATCATAGTCTATGGAGGATAATTAACTACACACCAGGACAACAATACATCATAGTCTATGTGGAGGATAAATAACTACACACCAGGACAACAATGCATCATAGTCTATGGAGGATAAATAACTACACACCAGGACAACAATACATCATAGTCTATGGAGGATAAATAACTACACACCAGGACAACAATACATCATAGTCTATGTGGAGGATAAATAACTACACACCAGGACAACAATACATCATAGTCTATGTGGAGGATAAATAACTACACACCAGGACAACAATACATCATAGTCTATGGAGGATAATTAACTACACACCAGGACAACAATACATCATAGTCTATGTGGAGGATAAATAACTACACACCAGGACAACAATGCATCATAGTCTATGGAGGATAAATAACTACACACCAGGACAACAATACATCATAGTCTATGGAGGATAAATAACTACACACCAGGACAACAATACATGATAGTCTATGTGGATAAATAACTACACACCAGGACAACAATACATCATAGTCTATGGAGGATAAATAACTACACACCAGGACAACAATACATCATAGTCTATGGAGGATAAATAACTACACACCAGGACAACAATACATCATAGTCTATGGAGGATAAATAACTACACACCAGGACAACAATACATCATAGTCTATGGAGGATAAATAACTACACACCAGGACAACAATACATCATAGTCTATGGAGGATAAATAACTACACACCAGGACAACAATACATCATAGTCTATGGAGGATAAATAACTACACACCAGGACAACAATACATCATAGTCTATGGAGGATAAATAACTACACACCAGGACAACAATACATCATAGTCTATGTGGAGGATAAATAACTACACACCAGGACAACAATACATCATAGTCTATGTGGAGGATAAATAACTACACACCAGGACAACAATACATCATAGTCTATGGAGGATAATTAACTACACACCAGGACAACAATACATCATAGTCTATGTGGAGGATAAATAACTACACACCAGGACAACAATGCATCATAGTCTATGGAGGATAAATAACTACACACCAGGACAACAATACATCATAGTCTATGGAGGATAAATAACTACACATCAGGACAACAATACATCATAGTCTATGTGGAGGATAAATAACTACATTGATGTCTTCTCTCTCTCTGTTTGTAGTTTCTCACTGTTTGAATTAGCAGGTGATATTATTAGCCCCTCATCTGTGTGTGTGTGAGAGAGAGAGACAGACAGACAGAGCAAGAGACACAGAGAGAGACAGACAGAAGAGTCCCCTAAGCAAGCTGGACCTGGGGCTCTGTTCACAAACAGACCCCACCGAGTCCCAGGACAGCAAACATATTAGACCAAACCAAATCATGAGAAAACAAAAAGAATTAACAAAAAAACAGAGCAAACTAGAATGTTATTTAGCCCTAAACAGAGACTACACAGTGGCAGAACACCTGACCACAGTGACTGACCCAAACTTAAGGAAAGCTTTGACTACGTACAGACTCAGTGAGCATAGCTTTGCTATTGAGAAAGGCCGCCATAGGCAGACCTCAAATCAAATCAAAGTGTATTAGTTACAAGCCCCTAATCAACAATGCAGTTTAAAAAAATATGGATAAGAATAAGAAATGAAAGTAACAAGTAATTAAAGAGCAGCAGTAAAATAACAATAGCAAGACTATATACAGGTGGTACCTGTCTCTCAGGAGAAGACAGGCTATGAGCACACAGCCCACAAAATGAGGTGGAAACTGAGATGCACTTCCTAACCTCCAGCCAAATGTATGACCAGTTCATTCATACTGTATGTTGTAGTCTGTCCAAGAGGAGAATCACACAAGACTGACAGCCTGTAAGTTTATTAAAAGCATTCAGTTGATTACATGGCAGTTTAGAGAGCAACATCATAATCAATAATCTACTTCATAATCAATACCATAACATTTATAATCAATAACATCATTATCTATATACTACTAACAACATCATAACAATAATCTACATCATAATCAATAATCAATATCATAACATTTATAATCAATAACATCATTATCTATATACTACTAACAACATCATAACAATAATCTACATCATAATCAATATCATAACATTTATAATCAATAACATCATTATCTATATACTACTAACAACATAACAATAATCTACATCATAATCAATAATCAATATCATCATTATCTATATACTACTAACAACATCATAACAATAATCTACAGTATAATCAATATAACATTTATAATCAACAACATCATGACAGGTAAACATCAACAACAAAACCCTTTATTAAAACATCTTTCAAAATACAAAGAATGACCAGATGATTATAATAATACATGAACTAATAATGGAAACACTTCAAGATAAAGAATCTAAGAGACACTAAATAAGATAAAGAATCTAAGAGACACCAAATAAGATAAAGAATCTAAGAGACACTAAATGAGAAAAAGACATGAAGACAAAAGCAAAAACCAATTTATTCTGGAACACAAAACAGACGTAATTGAGCTACTCTTAAAATAATCTAAACCCCATGTTACCCCAAACCCCATGTTACCCAGAACCCCAATGTTACCCAGAACCCCAATGTTACCCAGAACCCCAATGTTACCCAGAACCCCAATGTTACCCAGAACCCCATGTTACCCAGAACCCCATGTTACCCAGAACCCCATGTTTCTCTGGTGGTAAAAACCAAACTAAAAGGAATAATGGTGGTTACAGTCACTCCTTTTAGATTTCTTCCAAGGTTCTAGAAAGATAAACTAATTCTGAACTTGTTATTAAAATTAGAACCACTTCAGGTTTGTCACCACATTTTAAACACCAGTCCACTGCTGACCATCCATTTAAAACACAAAACTGACCTAAGATCAGCATGTAGGGTCAGCTTCATTCTACTCCTACTCCGTCCCCTGGGCTGCTCTCTCCTCTCCCGGTCCAGCTTCAGCTCTGGAGCTCAGAGAGACCATCTCCATGGCATTGACATAAAGATCCATGCTGCTCACCCTGTTCACTCTCTTCTGCCTCCTGGTGGGCTAGGGAGACACAGCACCAACAGTCAGACAAATACTGGGTCTGTCTGTCTGTCTGTCTGTCTGTCTGTCTGTCTGTCTGTCTGTCTGTCTGTCTGTCTGTCTGTCTGTCTGTCTGTCTGTCTGTCTGTCATTTACTCTCTAGTATCTCCATTCTCTCTCCCTCCCTCTCCCCCTCACCCTCTCCCTCTAGTTTAAATGACTTGTAACGTCTGAGTAAATGTCTTTACCTTGTAGTACAGGTAGGAGGTGGTGTTGGCTGTCAGTAGGATCAGCAGCACTACAACGTGTCTGATGATGAAGGCTGGCAGAGGAGAGGCTGCAAACAGAAACACCTTTGATGAGGGGACTGATCATCATCAGATAGATCTGTGGGAAATCTGTCAATGACAAAGTTATAAGTCTGGTTCATGTTCAGTTACCTGTGATGGTGAGGGAGAGGAGCTCACTCTCAGAGGAGAAGTCATGAGAGAAAACATAATTGTCATAAACACATCTGTAGTTCCCTTGGTGGGAGTCATCTGCAGCAGGGAAGAGGAAGGCAGCAGAGTGATTGACAGCTGGCTGGGTCTGGGTTCTGTTGGAGCCGGTGAACGTGAGGAGGAAGGAGCCTCCTGGGTACTGTGGCTGAGTGGAGCAGGTGATGGTGAAGCTGTAGCCCCTGAACACCTCGGGCCCCTGGTGGCCCCTGGAGACCCCTCCCATTGAGTCAGTCAGGGAGATTTCAGGCTGGACTGTATCAATAAAAGAGAACAAGAAAAACCTCTTCAACTAGTTTCCTATAGATATGACAATAACATCAGCATGTAACAGTGCTAGCCACCCTCCCTCACAGGGCAACATGAGTAGTGGGCCTACAGTCACTGAGACAACATATGTTGATATCAGGCTTAAGCAGGACATCTGGAGCAAGAGGAGAGAAAAAGAAAACGTAGCTCCTCAACTACTTTCCTCATTTAGATATGACAATAACATGACATGTGACAATGGTAGTGAGTAGAGACGTTCACTGAGATAACACTCAAATACAAAAGCATTCTGGGATATTTAAGTTGTATTTGATTCCTACTTGACTGAGTGATCTATTTGTAAAGCAGACTGACAAGCTAAACAGTCATCATGAGAGGTGCAGAGGAAGTTGTATGAATGAAGGAAATCAGTTGAATATAATTATAATCCAGGAAGGAGATATAATACATGGACTAAAGTATGTGGAACTCAGCGGTTCGTTCTGTTCTGGGAGCTTGTGTTGTCTACCACTTCACGGTTGAGCTGTTGTTGCTCCTAGACTTCCAAGTTAAGTCACTGAGATCTTCAGTAAATCCAATCCAAGCTTGTGTTTTCAGCAATGGGTGTGGCTGAAATTGCAGAATCCACAAATGTCCACACACTTTTGGCCACATAGAGTATCTTATTATTACCTGAGCAGATCACTGTGAATCCAGGAAGGAGATAATATCTTCTCCAACACTCCCTCAGTGAAGACTCAGACCCAGAACAGATAATGTTATTCCCTCCAGTGGTGTTTCCAGGTAGAGCTGAAACAGTGGAGCCACAACCCAGCTGTCTACACACTACTGCAGCTACATACTCCTGGTTCAGGACAGCTCCCACAGTCCTCCACTCTCCCTGGTCGTACCGCTCCACTCCACCAGCACATCGACTGCCTCCTCCCACCAGCCTCACATCATCAGGCTCTGAGAAAAGAAAAGAGAGAGACAGTAATCTTACTATTTTCTCACTAAAACAAACCTATATTGTCTCTCATATTCTTCCCTCCAGGTGAGAAACAATGTTGATTGAGTGACAAACTGTTTCTTACCTGAGCAGGTGAGTCCAACAGCATTACCAGGTAGACAGGTGTTGTTTTCTCTGTCTGAGGTGTCACAGTCCAGGAGAAGGGACTCTTTGCCTTTACACTGGAACTCTTTATCCCAGGTCTGACCCTCACCTTCTCCATAGAGCCCCCCCTGTAGAGCTGCAGGAGCCCCACAGCCAAGCTCCCCACAGACTACCTCTGCATCCTGCCGGTCAAAGTCAGCTTCACACACTGAGGCCCAGGACTGATTGGACTTCACCTCCAGTCTCCCAGAGCAGAGACCAGCTCCATCCACAAGCCGCACAGACTCTGGAGAAAAAGACTTGGTTGAACATTCAATCAGTTTTGTTGATGACACTGTCAAGGACTAAACACAAATATGTTGGATAAAAGATTGTAGTTTGCTATGTTTGATACTGTAAGAGGTAGAAATGGGTTCTTAGTCACTCAGGATAGGGTTGGGAATAATGCAGGCAGGAGACAGGAATAAGTTCACTTCACTTTATAGAAAATAAACAGCTGGACATCCATCAGGCAGCTTCACTTCAGTACCATCTGAACTACAATGATCTGCCCATGAACATCTCCCATAAACCAATATGACAAACACAAATATAATGTTTAAATACATCTGACATCTCTCCCTCTATTTAAATGAAATAAAAACACATAAAACATGATACATGGTAATATTGTATAATGTATAAATAAATCTCTCAATATGACCAGTCTCTTACCTGAACAGGTCACATGATGATAATATCCACGATTACAGAAAACAGGTCCTCCTATGATGTCACACTGTCTAATAGAAGACTCATCTCCACTACATCTCAATAGTCTGACTCCTCTTCTATGTTCAACCAGAGGTCCTCTAGATTCAGCTACAGGATTCCCACAGTCCAGCTCTCTACACACAACCTTAACATCTCTCATGCTCCACCACCACCCAGTACATAGACCCAACCACTCTCCTCTGTAGAAGACTTCCACTGTACCAGAACAGGAAGTGGTCCCATCCACCAGTCTGACTGAGAGTTCAGCTGTAAACAGCAGAGAGGAAAACACAGTGGTGAGGACAGATGATGACAGTGATTCTGTTATTCTAACAGCAGTAGTGCTTTGTGGTTGACAAGTATTAGTAGTTCCATAAAACACTACTTGTTATTGGGGTTTAGAATGGTTTGTATGGACACATGAATTTCTCCATGTGGGATAATAAAGTTGACTAATATTGAACTGCTATAATCACTGTAGATTTATACTCTACCTACCTGGTGGACTGACGCTTTGAGCCTGGAGATCTGAGGAGAAAGAGAGAGACAGAGGAGAAAGAGAGAGAAAGAGACAGAGAGATAGAGAGAAACAAAGGAGAAAGGGAGGAGTCAGAGGAAGAGAGAGACAGAGGTTAAATGAACATCAACATGACCTTTCATGATGTGATGGGGAAGACAGGCTTATCGTTGGTATGGTGCAACAACACCCATGTCTACATACACTATATATACAAAAGTATGTGGACACCCCTTCAAATTAGTGGATTCTATTTCAGCCACTCCCCTTCCTGACAGATGTATAAATCAAGCACTCAGCCATGCAATCTCCATAGACAAACATTGGCAGTAGAATGGCCTTAATGAAGAGCTCAGTGACTTTCCCCTCTCTTCTCCACTTCTTCCTCTCCCCTCCCCCTCTTCACTTCTCTCCCTCTACTTTTCTCTTCAACCCATCTCTTCTCCTCTTATCCCCCCTTCTACTCTTCTCCTCTCCCCTCTCCAGTCCCTTCTTCTCCCCTCTCCTCCCCTCTCCTCTCTTCTCCACCCTCTCCATCTACTCTTCTCTTCTCCTCACCCCTCTCCTCTTCTCTCCTCTCCTCCTCTCTTCTCCTCACCCCTCTCCTCTTCTCTCCTCTCCTCCCCCTCTCCTAGTTTCTCTTCCCCCCTCTCTTCTCCTCCTCTCCATCTCTTCTCCCCTCTATAATCTTTTCACCCCTCTCTTCTCCTCCCCTCTCCTCATCTTCCAGTCACTCTTCTCCCTCTCTCCTCTCCTATTCTCCCAGTCTCTCTTCCCCCCTTCTCTTCTGCCCCTCTCCTCCCCCTCTTCACCCCCTATCCCCTTCTCCCCCTCTTCTCATCCTCTCCCTCTTTTCTCCTCTTCTCCTCCTCTTATGTCCCCTTTCCTCTTCTCTCACTCTCTTCTTCATCTCCCCCTCCCCATCTCTTCTCCCCCATCTCATCTTCTTCATCTCCCCCTCCCCATCTCTTCTCCCCCATCTCATCTTCTCCCCCATCTCATCTTCTCCCCCTCTCCTCTTCTCCCCCTCTCCTCTTCTCCCCCAGTTTCTCTTCTACCCCTCTATTCTCCTCTTCTGCCATTCTCTTCTCCTCTTACTCTTCTCACCTCAACATCGATCAAGTCCAATCAGGTCACCCAAAGAAAAGTAATCCAGAACTTTCTCTTGTAAAGAATTACAAATCTACCACTTTCATATGAACCCCTGGATACACAGCAGAACATCTACACTGAATCCATCCACCAAGCATCCTGATTTGTTTTAACCTTTAACCTTTTAGCGTCCCATCTGGCCAACATCCAGTGAAATTGCAGAGCACAAAATACAAATTACAGAAAGTCATAAACTTTCATGATGATACAAGTGTTATACATCAAAATAAAGATTAACTTCTTGTTAATCCAGCCGCTGTGTCAGATTTCAAAAAGGCTTTACGATGAAAGCACACCATGCAATTATCTGAGGACAGCGCACCGCATACAAAAGCATTCAAACAATTTCAAGCCAAGTAGAGGAGTAACGAAAGTCAGAAATAGCGATAAAATTAATAACTTACCTTTGATGAACTTCATCTGTTGGCGTGTTTTGTTCAGTAATCCACTGGCTCAAAGGCGGTTACAACAGTAGAATACATGCTAATAGTACCGGTAAAGTTCGTGGAAACGTCAAACAATGTTTAATTAATCCTCAGGTTGTCTATTGTCTTTATAATCGATAATATTTCAACCAGACAATAGCGTATTCAATACAAAGGAAAAAAAACGGAGGGCGCACTCCCGGTCGTGCGCGCAAAAAGCTCTGGTTCATTCGACCCACCTTCATGCAATGCTCTCATTCTTCTTCATTTCTCAGAATACAAGCCTGAAACAATGTCTAAAGACTGTTGACATCTAGTGGAAGCCATAGGAACTGCAATCTGGGTCTTATCCACTTATATGGTCGATAGGCTTTCAATGGAAAAACACTCACATCAAAAGAATCCCACTTCCTGGATGGATTTTCCTCAGGTTTTCGCCTGCCATATCAGTTCTGTTATACTCACAATGTTTTAATGAACCATTTTTATGACACTAAAATAACCTTCAACTACAGTATATATGAAGGGATTATTGTCATTGTTACATTATATAGGCTACAGTAAGTTATATTCTTCCATTTTAACCTCTCTAGGATATGTGGGACGAAATCGTCCCACCTACGTAACAGCCAGTGGCGCGTTATTCAAATACCTTAGAAATGCTATTACTTCAATTTCTAAAAACATATGACTATTTTACAGCATTTTAAAGACAAGACTCTCGTTAATCTAACCACACTGTCCGATTTCAAAAAGGCTTTACAACGAAAGCAAAACAGTAGATTATGTCAGCAGAGTACCCAGCCAGAAATAATCAGACACCCATTTTTCAAGCTAGCATATAATGTCACAAAAAACAAAACCACAGCTAAATGCAGCACTAACCTTTGATGATCTTCATCAGATGACACCCCTAGGACATTATGTTATACAATACATGCATGTTTTGTTCAATCAAGTTCATATTTATATCAAAAACCAGCTTTTTACATTAGCATGTGGCGTTCAGAACTAGCATACCCCCCGCAAACTTCCGGTGAATTTACTAAATTACTCACGATAAACATTCACAAAAAACATAACAATTATTTTAAGAATTATAGATACAGAACCCCTCTATGCACTCGCTATGTCCAATTTTAAAATAGCTTTTCGGTGAAAGCACATTTTGCAATATTCTAAGTAGATAGCCCAGCCATCACTGCTAGCTATTTACACACCCACCAAGTTTAGCTCTCACCAAAGTCAGATTTACTATAAGAAAAATGTTATTACCTTTGGTGTTCTTCGTCAGAATGCACTCCCAGGACTTCTACTTCAATAACAAATGTTGGTTTGGTCCCAAATAGTCCATAGTTATATCCAAATAGCGCCGTTTTGTTCGTGCGTTCAAGACACTATCCGAAAGGGTAAATAAGGGTTACGCGCCTGACGCGTTTCGTGACAAAACATTTCTAAATATTCCATTACTGTACTTCGAAGCATGTCAACCGCTGTTTAAAATACATTTTTATGCCATTTTTCTCGTAAAAAAGCAATAATATTCCGACCGGGAATCTGTGTTTACGTTCAAAGAGAGAGAAAATAAAAACATGGGATCCCCTCGTGCACGAGCCTCAGTCTGATGGTCCTCTGATAGACCACTTACCAAAGGCGCTAAAGTTTTTCAGCCAGCGGCTGGAATTACACCATTCAGCTTTTTCCCGGGTTCTGAGAGCCTATGGGAGCCGTAGGAAGTGTCATGTTACAGCAAAGATCCTACATTTTCAATAAACAGAGCCAAGAAGCCCAAGGAATGGTCAGAGAGGGTACTTCCTGTTTGGAATCTTCTCAGGTTGCCGCCTGCCATTTGAGTTCTGTTATACTCACAGACACCATTCAAACAGTTTTAGAAACTTTAGGGTGTTTTCTATCCAAAGCCAATAATTATATGCATATTCTAGTTTCTGGGCAGTAGTAATAACCAGATTAAATCGGGTACGTTTTTTTATCCGGCCATGTAAATACTGCCCCCTAGCCCTAACAGGTTAAATAACAGGCTCTCCCACCATCTAGAATCACCAGGTCTGCTTGTAGATTAACAGAATGTCTTGGAAAGACAGACCTTTAGACCTCATAGGCCTGTCCAATACATTGTTGATTTTTTATTAATTATGCTTTAGTTACAAGTTGGGATTTAAATTGATGTACACGCCATGATGTCTCAGTGAAAAATGTATTATATTTATAAATTATGAAAACAATTTCAAATCCTGTTAAATTGTATATAGAGTTATTAGTCTCATGCTACAGTATATAAATGATATTGTTCCATTTTAAACAGCCTAACAGGCTCTCCCACCATCTTTAATGATCTGGTCTGCTTGATGATGAACAAAATGTAGACCACAGCATGATTATTATATGACTACCACATCTCTGTTCCCCCCACACACAATCCATGTTTGGTAGATGCTTTTTCATTTACCATTTAACCCTTAGAATACCATTTAACCCTTAGAATACCATTTAACCCTTAGAATACCATTTAACCCTTAGAATACCATTTAACCCTTAGAATACCATTTAACCCTTAGAATACCATTTAACCCTTAGAATACCATTTAACCCTTAGAATACCATTTAACCCTTAGAATACCATTTAACCCTTAGAATACCATTTAACCCTTAGAATACCATTTAACCCTTAGAATACCATTTAACCCTTAGAATACCATTTAACCCTTAGAATACCATTTAACCCTTAGAATACCATTTAACCCTTAGAATACCATTTAACCCTTAGAATACCATTTAACCCTTAGAATACCATTTAACCCTTAGAATACCATTTGTGAACCTGTAGGAATGTAATTAACATTAAAAAACAATCCCCATCAAAATCCATCTGTTTAAACTAGAGATATTTATATTAGCCTACAATTTCTGCGGCCGTGTGGAAATCTGTAACGTCTGATCTGTTTGGCCTGTAAACTATGGAAAGATGAGACTCAGGAACACGTACAGGTTGTTATGATCTAGGACGTCCACAAGCTTTACAAGACTCGTCTGAAGGTCTCCTGGTACCAGTTTAACACATGTATGGAAGAATATATGGAGATAGTTTAGTTCCACAAATAAGGGGTTAAATACATGTAGAGTTTCCTGATCTGTCTTATAAAAGTAATAAGTAATTAAATAGCAGCAGTAAAATAACAATAGTGAGGCTTTATACAGGGGTACCTGTACAGAGTTAATGTGGAGGCTATATACAGGGGTACTGGTACAGAGTCAATGTGGAGGCTATATAAGTAATATGTACATGTAGGTGGAGTTGTTAAAGTGACTATGCATAGATAATAACAGAGTAGCAGCAGCATAGAAGAGGGGGGGAGACAATGCAAATAGTCTGTAAAGCCATTTGATAATTTTCAGGAGTCTTATTGTCAAAAATGAGATGACATCAACAACCGGTATAGGCCAATTCAAAAAGTTCTTTATTATAAAACAAAACTATTAAATCTAAACAAAGAAAAAGGAATGAGGTGTGGAAATGTCATAATGTAGGGTGTATGTAGGGGGCATGGACGCGTGAATATGTGTGTGTAAACAAAGGAACTAAATAAACCAACAAAGGAACAAACAAAACAGGATCATACCTGGAGGAGCAGGGAGAGAGAAAGCGAAGCGAGAGAGAGGTTAGAGGAGCAGTTGGTTAACTACCCTGAGCCCAGGTGGCTCCAATCACACCAGCTCCAATCACTAACGACCCTCCTCTGCCTGCAGGAGGAACCGCCCCTGCACTGCAGAGGAGCCGTGACACCCCCCCCCCCTCCTTAAAATGAGGGTACCACCCTCAATTCAAATTACGACCCAACATTTAACATAATCCAAAACCCCCCCAAAAAACAGATACCAGTCCCGGCTCCTAGTAGTAGCCCTGTGTCCCCTAGCTGACTGTCCGTCCTCAAACTCAGCAGCACTGGTACCTGGGGAGTAAATTAAAGAGGAAAGAGGCGCAGACAGTCCACAGGGTTCAGCAGAGAGAAAATACAAACTAGATTAAAGGAGCATGGGACAGCGCATCAGCAATTATATTATCCTTACCCTAATGTGTCTAATATCAAGGTTGAATGGTTGCAAGAACAAAGCCCAACGCATCAGGCGCTGGTTGGGATTTTGCAGGGACTTCAGAAAAGTGGGTTGTGGTCCGTGAACACAGTTAAAGGGGTTAAACCAGAACCAACATAGACCTCGAAGTGCTGTAAAGCCCAAATGAGACCTAAAGCTTCCTTTTCAAATTACAGAATAGTTTCTGATACTTCTTAAATTTCCGGGAAAAGAAACTGACTGGACACTCAACATTATCATTTTCCTGGAGAAGCACAGCCCCAGCACCGATTTGACTGGTGTCTACCTGCAATTTGAAAGGTTTCTCAATTTGGAGCTACCAACACGGGTGACAAACACAAAAGAGCCTTAACTGCATCAAATGCCTCTTGACACTGGGCGGACCAGATAAATTCAGTCTTGGCCTTCAGCAGATTGGTCAGGGGGGACACTACTACCGAAAAGTAGTTACAAAAAGCACGGTAGTACCCCGCCATTCCCAGGAAGCGCATCAGTTTTCTTTGTGGAGGGCTGTGGGAACTGCTTCACAGCCTGAACCTTGGCTTCCATGGGACAGACAACACCCTGACCAACAACCTTGCCTAGGTATGTGACTGTAGCTTTGGCAAACTCACACTTGGCCAAATTGATAGTCAACCTGGCCCACACCAGTCTTTCGAACAGGGCTCGCACTCTACAGACATGCTCCTCCCAAGAGTCTGAGTAGACGACCACGTCGTCCAAGTACACGGCACACCCATCCAGACCTGAGACCACCCGATTCATCAGCCTCTGGAAGGTGGCTGGAGCATTCCGCAAGCCGAAAGGCATCACTGTATAAGAGAACAAACCAGATGGAGTTATAAAGGCAACAATCTCACAAGCTCTTTTGGTAAGGGGTACTTGCCAATAACCCTTTAAAAGATCAAATTTGCTGACATACTTTGCTGACCCAACTTGATCAATACAGTCCTCCATCCTAGGAAGAGGGTAAAGGTCTGCTTTAGTAACATTGTTAACTTTTCTATAATCAGTGCAAGGTCTGAAAGTGGAATCAGACTTTTTGAGCAGAAGACAGGGTGAAGCCCAATTTGAATAACATGGCTCCGCAATACCATTGTCCAACATATACTGCACCTCTGTTTCCAATTGCAGTCTTTTCTCCTGAGATACACGATAAAATCTCTGTTTGATAGGCTTAGCATCTCCGATGTCTATGTCACGCTCAATTAAGTGGGTTTTTGATAGAGTGTCAGAAAACAAAACAGGGTAGCTTCTAATAAGAGCTACCAATTCATCACGTTTCTCAGAGTCTAAATGATCTACCAAAACCCCAAGGTTTTGCAAAGTCTGGGAGTTTTTCAACCGACCTTGTAAGACCTTATCCCAAACCCTAACTACCTCCTCCACAAAGTTAAGATCTTGATCGAAACATTTTGGTTGCCATCTTTCAGGGACACTACACCATCTGAAATAAAGGCTGGGAATTTTTTTTTTTTTTTTAAATCAGTGGGAAGACTGAGAATCAAACTCAACTAGTGGCTGAAAAAACTCACCCTGGTGGTCAGAGGCTGAAACAGGAGCTGCCATCACAGCAGGTTTAACTTGACCTGACTTTTTTGATTTAAGTAGAGGACAATCTTTCTCCCAATGTCCTTCAACTAAACAGTAGCGACAGGTATTAGCATTCACCTGTGCTTTAAATCCTCCAGACCCAAACTTCTGTTGAGGCCTTTGGAAAGAAGCTCCAAAAAATTTGACCTACTATTCCTGGAAGTAAAGTTATTTTTATGGTACATGTCACTGTTTGACTCAATTGCTTTTATGTGTTAGCCTGTACTCATCTGCAAGGACTGCTGCATCACTTGGAGACTTAATTTTACATTCATGTATGTAGCAACCTGGTCAGACTCAGAATTTTTGAACTGTTCTAACACAATCAAATTAGACAGATCCTCAAAAGTACTAACTTCAGAAGCTGTACACCAACGATTAAATGCAGAAGTCAAATCACGAACAAACTCAGAATAGGTTTGTGAATCTAACTTTTTCCTGTAACGAAAACGTTGACGATATGCCTCCGGCACAAGTTCGTAAACCTTCAGAACTGCTGATCTGTCAGCTACACTCAGTGCTACAAAAGCCTCACGTGCTTTACCTGTAAGTACACATTGCAACAACATAGTCATGTCCAAATCAGACCAAGCTCTAGCTTCCACAATACGCTCAAATAAAACAAAGTATGTGTCTGGATCTGACTCATCAAATTTAGGCAACAAAGATTCTGTGAAACATCAAACTGTGATAATTATTTTTGGTCTATTAGAGCAATTGAGAAATGCTATCTCCAACTGCATTTGCAACAGCTCCCGCTGCTGCTCAAAAGTTAATTAAGTACTAGACTGAAAACGTGTACCTTCACTACTAGCAGATTGACCCGAAATAACACCTTTTCCATAAGACCCTGCTTTATTTTAGCTTTAATAGTTTTATCAACAATCTCAATCTGATAATGTTCAGCAATTTCAATTAACTGCTCCTTAGTACAGAACTCTAAGGCTACCTCTGAAGGAGCTTGAACAAAACCACTCAGAATGGAAAACATTTTCCTCAACCAATACAACTATTACAAATGCTCAAACAAAAACAACTCACCTGCTGTCAGTCTGGGTTCAAGGACAGGAGCCACACCCCACTATCCTCCAAAAACAACTAACTAACTGGCCCTGGTCTTCGTGCAGTCACATGTGGTGGGGTTTTATGCACACAAAACCAGCGGAGTGGAAAAGACAACCAGAAACTGGCGCCCCCCCCATAACCACGGAGGTGCTCCCGAGCCGATGTAGGGGAAAAGGGAAGCTCTACCCACGTTCACTGCCACCTAAAACAAAAACACCACGAGCCTCCTCTTGACACTCGCTGATAAGCCTGAACAGGAGAGGACTCCCACTTGAACAAAAACCCAGAAAAACCCAGAGTGAATTGTAAACCAAATTTATCTACCAAACTAACTGAACCAAAAGAACACATGACTCTCAATGCTCTCTCCAACAATATTGGCCAAACCAAAACATCCCTCTCAAACAAAAAAAATTGGCAAACTATAACTATAATTAACTTATAGATGAGCCCCCACTTGTCACAGGCCAGCTCATAGCCTGTGGCAAAAATAAGAGGACATCAACAACCGGTATAGGCCAATTCAAAGAGTTTTTTATTATAAAACAAAACTATTAATTCTAAACAAAAAAAAAGGAATGAGGTGTGGAAATGTCATAATGTAGGGTGAATGTAAAGTGCAGGGATGCGTGAATATGTGTGTGTAAACATGACTGAGTGGAAATTAAATAAACCAACAAAGGAACAAACAAAACAGGGTCATACCTGGAGGAGCAGGGAAAGAGCAAGCGAAGCGAGAGAGAGAGAGGTTAGTGGAGCAGTTTGTTAAATACCCTGAGCCCAGGTGGCTCCAATCACACCAGCGCCAATCACTAACGACCCTCCTCTGCCTGCAGGAGGAACCGACCCTGCACTGCAGAGGAGGAGCCGTGACACTTATGGCTTGGGGGTAGAAGCTGTTTAGAAGCCTCTTGAACCTAGACTTTGGGCACAGGTACCACATGCCGTGCAGTAGCAGAGAGAACAGTCTGACTAGGGTGGCTGGAGTCGCTGACAATTTTTAGGGCCCTCTTCTGACGCCGCCTGGTATAGAAGTCCTGGATGGCAGGAAGCTTAGCCCCAGTGATGTACTGGGCCGTAGGCACTACCCTCTGTCGTGCCATGTGGTTAGAGGCCAAGCAGTTGCCATACCAGGGAGTGTTGCAACCCGTCAGGATGCTCTCGATGGTGCAGCTGTAGAACCTTTTGAGGATCTGAGTACCCATGCCAAATCTTAGAAATACAGCTAAACCTAGGGTATGGCTAAATGGGGTGTGTAGAAATACAGCTAAACCTAGGGTATGGCTAAATGGGATGTGTAGAAATACATGTGGGGGTCTGGAAGAGAGTTGAGTTTTGTACTAGACTGTTTGGGGGTCAAGGAGAGAGTTGAGTTATATACTAGACTGGTGAGGGTTAATGAGAGTGTTGAGATACCTACTATACTGGTGGGGGTCAAGGAGAGAGTTGAGTTATGTACTAGACGTTTGGGGGTCAGGGAGAGAGTTGAGTTACGTACTAGACTGGTGGGGGTCAGGGAGAGAGTTGAGTTATGTACTAGACTGGTGGGGGTCAGGGAGAGAGTTGAGTTATGTACTAGACTAGTGAGGGTCAGGGAGAGAGTTGAGTTATGTTGTAGACTGGTGGGGGTCAGGGAGAGAGTTGAGTTATGTACTAGACCGGTGGGGGTCAGGGAGAGAGTTTAGTTATGAACTAGACTAGTGGGGGTCTGGGAGAGAGTTTAGTTATGTACTAGACTAGTGGGGGTCAGGGAGAGAGTTTAGTTATGTACTAGACTGGTGGGGGTCGGGGAGAGAGTTGAGTTATGTACTAGACTGGTTGGGGTCAGGGAGAGAGTTGAGTTATGTACTAGACTGGTGGGGGTCAGGGAGAGAGTTGAGTTATGTACTAGACTGGTGGGGGTCAGGGAGAGAGTTGAGTTATGTACTAGACTGGTGGGGGTCAGGGAGGGAGTTGAGTTATGTACTAGACTGGTGGGGGTCAGGGAGAGAGGACTGAATAGTGGAACATACTGCTAGGCTATATGACCTTTATCTCATTTGTTCCTTACGTCAATGATGTGAGATAAACTTCTCAGCAACTTATCTTGATCAGTGGTTGAACCTAGCTACCAACAGCAAACTCATCTGTTTTGAAAACCCCCACAGGAAACTGCTCACAGGGCAGCAACATTTCATAGTGTCTGCTATACTATCACCTCTAACTTTCTACTGCTTTAGTTCACCTCTTATAAGTTTATACTGGACCACTTGAATAAGGTCTGGATGCCTTATATGGAATATTGTACAACAAAAGGAGTCTGTATTGAAAAGATGCCCACTTCATGTTTTCAATAGCTGCTGGGTTGTTCAGTCCTGTCCTGGTGGTCTGTTATCCTGTGGGTTGTCACTCTGGCCTTGAATTAACACACCTGAAACCAATAATGAATGTTTCACTAAGATCCTAAAGCTGAGTGGGATGTGTTGGGATGGGGCTCTGCAGGGCAGTGGACACATAGGGACAGAACAGGGAGACCAGCTATATTGTATGGAAGTAAAAAGAGCTCTACAGTACTACTAGGTCATATGAGATGAATCATGCTTTTACTGTGTTAATGTATGTGTAGGTGTTTCCAAACCTTTCTCTTGGGATAAAACATAAACAAAAGGTGGGAAGGAATTTTTTATGGAAAGAGTTGAGTTATGTACTAGACTGGTGGGGGTCAGGGAGAGAGTTGAGTTATGTACTAGACTGGTGGGGGTCGGGGAGAGAGTTGAGTTATGTACTAGACTGGTGGGGGTCAGGGAAAGAGTTGAGTTATGTTCTAGACTGCTGGGGGTCGGGGAGAGAGTTGAGTTATGTTCTAGACTGGTGGGGGTTGGATAGAGTTGAGTTTTGTACTAGACTGGTGGGGGTCAGGGAGAGAGTTTAGTTATGTACTAGACTGGTGGGGGTTGGATAGAGTTGAGTTATGTACTAGACTGGTGGGGGTCGGGGAGAGAGTTGAGTTATATACTAGAATGTTGGGGGTTAGGGAGAGAGCTGAGTTATGTACTAGACTGGTGGGGGTCAGGGAGAGAGTTGAGTTATGTACTAGACTGGTGGGGGTCAGGGAGAGAGTTGAGTTATGTACTAGACTGGTGGGGGTTGGGGAGAGAGTTGAGTTATATACTAGACTGGTGGGGGTCGGGGAGAGAGTTGAGTTATATACTAGACTGGTGGGGCTCAGGGAGAGAGTTGAGTTATGTACTAGACTGGTGGGGGTCAGGGAGAGAGTTGAGTTATGTACTAGACTGGTGGGGGTCAGGGAGAGAGTTGAGTTATGTACTAGACTGGTGGGGGTCAGGGAGAGAGATGAGTTATGTACTAGACTGGTGGGGGTCAGGGAGAGAGTTGAGTTATATACAAGGCTGGTGGGGGTCAGGGAGAGAGTTGAGTTATGTACTAGACTGGTGGGGGTCAGGGAGAGAGTTGAGTTATGTACTAGACTGGTGGAGGTCATTGAGAGTGTTGAGTTATATACAAGGCTGGTGGGGGTCAGGGAGAGAGTTGGGTTATGTACTAGACTGGTGGGGGTCAGGGAGAGAGTTGAGTTATGTACTAGACTGGTGGGGGTCAGAGAGATAGTTGAGTTATGTACCAGACTGGTGGGGGTCAGGGAGAGAGTTGAGTTATGTACTAGACTGGTGGGGGTCAGGGAGAGAGTTGAGTTATATACTATACTGGTGGGGGTCAGGGAGAGAGGTGAGTTATGTACTAGACTGGTGGAGGTCAGGGAGAGAGGTGAGTTATATACTATACTGGTGGGGGTCAGGGAGAGAGGTGAGTTATATACTAGACTGGTGGGGGTCAGGGAGAGAGTTGAGTTATGTTCTAGACTGGTGGGGGTCAGGGAGAGAGGACTGAAGAGTGGAACATACTGCTGAGCTATATGCATTTTAGCTCATTTGTTCCTTACGTCAATGATGTGTGAGAAACTTCTCAGCAACTTATCTTTGATCAGTGGTTGAAATTAGCTACCAACAGCAAACTCATCTGTTTTGAAAACCCCCACAGGAAACTGTTCACATGGCAGCAACGTTTCATAGTGTCTGCAATAATATCACCTCTAACTTTCTACTGGTTGAGTTCACCTCTTATAAGGGAATACTGGACCACTTGAATAAGGTCTGGATGTCTTATATTGAAACCAGAACAACAAAAGCAGTCTGTATTAATAGATGACCACTTCATGTTTTCAATAGCTGCTGGGTTGTTCAGTCCTGTCCTGGTGGTCTGTCGTCCTGTGTGTTGTCACTCTGGCCTTGACATAACACACCTGAAACCAATAATGAATGTTTCACTAAGACCCTAAAGCTGAGTGGGATGTGTTGGGTTGGGGCTCTGCAGGGCAGTGGACACATAGAGACAGAACAGGGAGACCAGCTATATTGTATGGAAGTAAAAAAGTGCTCTACAGTACTACTAGGTCATATGAGATTAATCATACTTTTTCTGTGTTAATGTATGTTTAGGTGTTTCCAAACCTTTCCCTTTTGATAAAAACATAAACAAAACGTTGGAAGGACATTTATTTGGAAAGAGTAGAGTTATGTACTAGACTGGTAGGGGTCAGGGACAGATTTGGGTTATGTACTAGACTGGTGGGGGTCAGGGAGAGAGTTGAGTTATGTACAAGGATGGTGGGGGTCAGGGAGAGAGTTGAGTTATGTACAAGGATGGTGGGGGTCAGGGAGAGAGTTGAGTTATGTACTGGACTGGTGGGGGTCAGGGAGAGAGTTGAGTTATGTACTGGACTGGTGGGGGTCAGGGAGAGAGATGAGTTATGTACTAGACTGGTGGGGGTCAGGGAGAGAGGTGAGTTATATACTAGACTGGTGGGGGTCATGGAGAGAGTTGAGATATTTACTAGACTGGTGGGGGTCAGGGAGAGAGTTTAGTTATATACTATACAGGGTGGGGGTCAGGGAGAGAGTTTAGTTATGTACAAGGCTGGTGGGGGTCAGGGAGAGAGTTGGGTTATGTTCTAGACTGGTGGGGGTCAGGGAGAGAGTTGAGTTATTTACTAAACTGGTGGGGGTCAGGGAGAGAGTTGAGTTATGTTCTAGACTGTTGGGGGTCAGGGAGAGAGTTGAGTTATGTTCTAGACTGTTGGGGGTCAGGGAGAGAGTTGAGTTATATACAAGGCTGATGGGGGTCAGGGAGAGAGTTGAGTTATGTACTAGATTGGTGGGGGTCACTGAGAGAGTTGAGTTATGTTCTAGACTGGTGGGGGTCAGAGAGATAGTTGATGTATGTATTAGACTGGTGGGGGTCATGGAGAAGTTGAGTTATGTACTAGACTGGTGGGGGTTAGGGAGAGAGTTGAGTTATGTACTAGACTGGTGGGGGTCGGGGAGTGAGTTGAGTTATATACTAGACTGGTGGGGGTCAGGGAGAGAGTTGAGTTATGTACTAGACTGGTGGGGGTCAGGGAGAGAGTTGAGTTATGTACTAGACTGGTGGGGGTCAGGGAGAGAGTTGAGTTATGTCGTAGACTGGTGGGGGTCAGGGAGAGAGTTGAGTTATGTACTAGACTGGTGGGGTCAGGGAGAGAGTTGAGTTATGTTCTAGACTGTTGGGGGTCAGGGAGAGAGTTGAGTTATGTTCTAGACTGTTGGGGGTCAGGGAGAGAGTTGAGTTATATACAAGGCTGGTGGGGGTCAGGGAGAGAGTTGAGTTATGTACTAGATTGGTGGGGGTCACTGAGAGAGTTGAGTTATGTTCTAGACTGGTGGGGGTCAGAGAGATAGTTGATGTATGTATTAGACTGGTGGGGGTCATGGAGAAGTTGAGTTATGTACTAGACTGGTGGGGGTTAGGGAGAGAGTTGAGTTATGTACTAGACTGGTGGGGGTCGGGGAGTGAGTTGAGTTATATACTAGACTGGTGGGGGTCAGGGAGAGAGTTGAGTTATGTACTAGACTGGTGGGGGTCAGGGAGAGAGTTGAGTTATGTACTAGACTGGTGGGGGTCAGGGAGAGAGTTGAGTTATGTCGTAGACTGGTGGGGGTCAGGGAGAGAGTTGAGTTATGTACTAGACTGGTGGGGGTCAGAGAGAGAGTTGAGTTATGTACTAGACTGGTGGGGGTCAGGGAGAGAGTTGAGTTATGTACTAGACTGGTGGGGGTCAGGGAGAGAGTTGAGTTATGTACTAGACTGGTGGGGGTCAGGGAGAGAGTTGAGTTATGTACTAGACTGGTGGGGGTCAGGGAGAGAGTTGAGTTATGTTCTAGACTGGTGGGGGTCAGGGAGAGAGTTGAGTTATGTACTAGACTGGTGGGGGTCAGGGAGAGAGTTGAGTTATGTACTAGACTGGTGGGGATCAGGGAGACAGTTGAGTTATGTACTAGACTGGTGGGGGTCAGGGAGAGAGTTGAGTTATGTACTAGACTGGTGGGGGTCAGGGAGAGAGTTGAGTTATGTACTAGACTGGTGGGGTCAGGGAGAGAGTTGAGTTATGTACTAGACTGGTGGGGGTCAGGGAGAGAGTTGAGTTATGTACTAGACTGGTGGGGGTCAGGGAGAGAGTTGAGTTATGTACTAGACTGGTGGGGGTCAGGGAGAGAGATGAGTTATGTACTAGACTGGTGGGGGTCAGGGAGAGAGTTGAGTTATGTACTAGACTGGTGGTGTCAGGGAGAGAGTTGAGTTATGTACTAGACTGGTGGGGTCAGGGAGAGAGTTGAGTTATGTTCTAGACTGGTGGGGTGCAGGGAGAGAGTTGAGTCATGTACTAGACTGGTGGGGGTCAGGGAGAGAGTTGAGTCATGTACTAGACTGGTGGGGGTCAGGGAGAAGTTGAGTTATGTACTAGACTGGTGGGGGTTAGGGAGAGAGTTGAGTTATGTACTAGACTGGTGGGGGTCGGGGAGTGAGTTGAGTTATATACTAGACTGGTGGGGGTCAGGGAGAGAGTTGAGTTATGTACTAGACTGGTGGGGGTCAGGGAGAGAGTTGAGTTATGTACTAGACTGGTGGGGGTCAGGGAGAGAGTTGAGTTATGTCGTAGACTGGTGGGGGTCAGGGAGAGAGTTGAGTTATGTACTAGACTGGTGGGGGTCAGAGAGAGAGTTGAGTTATGTACTAGACTGGTGGGGGTCAGGGAGAGAGTTGAGTTATGTACTAGACTGGTGGGGGTCAGGGAGAGAGTTGAGTTATGTACTAGACTGGTGGGGGTCAGGGAGAGAGTTGAGTTATGTACTAGACTGGTGGGGGTCAGGGAGAGAGTTGAGTTATGTTCTAGAGTGGTGGGGGTCAGGGAGAGAGTTGAGTTATGTACTAGACTGGTGGGGGTCAGGGAGAGAGTTGAGTTATGTACTAGACTGGTGGGGGTCAGGGAGACAGTTGAGTTATGTACTAGACTGGTGGGGGTCAGGGAGAGAGTTGAGTTATGTACTAGACTGGTGGGGGTCAGGGAGAGAGTTGAGTTATGTACTAGACTGGTGGGGTCAGGGAGAGAGTTGAGTTATGTACTAGACTGGTGGGGGTCAGGGAGAGAGTTGAGTTATGTACTAGACTGGTGGGGGTCAGGGAGAGAGTTGAGTTATGTACAAGACTGGTGGGGGTCAGGGAGAGAGATGAGTTATGTACTAGACTGGTGGGGGTCAGGGAGAGAGTTGAGTTATGTACTAGACTGGTGGGGTCAGGGAGAGAGTTGAGTTATGTACTAGACTGGTGGGTTGTCAGGGAGAGAGCTGAGTTATGTACTAGACTGGTGGGGGTCAGGGAGAGAGTTGAGTTATGTACTAGACTGGTGGGGGTCAGGGAGAGAGCTGAGTTATGTTCTAGACTGGTGGGGGTCAGGGAGAGAGTTGAGTTATGTACTAGACTGGTGGGGGTCAGGGAGAGAGTTGAGTTATGTACTAGACTGGTGGGGGTCAGGGAGAGAGTTGAGTTATGTACAAGACTGGTGGGGGTCAGGGAGAGAGATGAGTTATGTACTAGACTGGTGGGGGTCAGGGAGAGAGTTGAGTTATGTACTAGACTGGTGGGGTCAGGGAGAGAGTTGAGTTATGTACTAGACTGGTGGGTTGTCAGGGAGAGAGCTGAGTTATGTACTAGACTGGTGGGGGTCAGGGAGAGAGTTGAGTTATGTACTAGACTGGTGGGGGTCAGGGAGAGAGCTGAGTTATGTTCTAGACTGGTGGGGGTCAGGGAGAGAGTTGAGTTATGTACTAGACTGGTGGGGGTCAGGGAGAGAGCTGAGTTATGTTCTAGACTGGTGGGGGTCTAGTTCATTTTTTCTAGTACATTTATTTTCTCATAAATTATGACGTTTGGCTTGTGATGTGATTGGTCTGATGCCAAAGCCAAACTGGCTTCCTTTTACACTTTTCTTTTGTGCGCCAGGACCAATCACAGCTGAGATCACTCAGTTTAGCTCAACGCTGATTGGCTATTACTTAATAAAACATTTATCAAGGGTAAATCTACAATTGAACCAATTGCCCTATATGGAGGTAAACTGTTGGGTCCACTAACCAATCAAGATTTGAAATACTGCATTTAAATACTGCATGAATAAATTCTGCCTAAACATTCTGAGAGGACAGAGAAAAATGTCCAAATAATGCATGTAGGACAGAATTAGACCAATATTCATCACTAATTAATATGCATCACTAATTAATATCCATCACTAATTAATACCCATCACTAATTAATACCCATCACTAATTAATATACATCACTAATTAATGTCCATCACTAATTAATATCCAGAAACAAGACATCAATTTCTAAACCACCTCAAAACAAGAGACCACCACTGAAATGCCAAGAGATGAACATAGAGAAAAGTCCCTTCATCCAGCTGGTCCTGAAGTTCACAAACCACTACTAACCCAACAAATCCTCAGCACAGCACTCAGACAGTCTGGCCCAAAGAAATTATAACCAAACATACATAAATGATGGACAACTAGCTGCCCACAATGACTGATAGAAAACTGAGAAAAAATGGACAATTTACAGTCTCAGTGAACACAGCCTTGCTTTTGAGAGAGGTCGACATAGTCAGAGAGAAGACAGGCTATGTGCCCACTGCCCACAAAAGGAGGTGGAAACTGAACTGCACTTCCTAACCTCCTGCTAAATCTACAACGATATAAGAGACACATATTTCCCTCAGATTACAAGGACCCCAAAATCATTTGAAAACAAATATAATATTGACAAGCTCCTGTATCTGTTGGGTGAAATACCACAGTGTGTAATCATGGCAGCAGAATGTGTGACCTGTTGTGATGAGAGCAGGGTAACCAGTGGAGAACAAACACCACAGTAAATAAAACCTAGGACTAGATTTCACTTTAGTTCATTTCCCTTGACATTTGTACTTCTATTTTTTGTACTCACAGCTCACACTCTCCTACACACACCAGCTGGCTGAGAGGGCCCTAGTGGAGCCATCTGGCTGAGAGGGCCCTAGTGGAGCCAGCTGGCTGAGAGGGCCTTAGTGGAGCCAGCAGGCTGAGAGGGCCCTAGTGGAGCCAGCTGGCTGAGAGGGCCCTAGTGGAGCCAGCTGGCTGAGAGGGCCTTAGTGGAGCCAGCTGGCTGAGAGGGCCCTAGTGGAGCCAGCTGACTGAGAGGGCCCTAGTGGAGCCAGCTGGCTGAGAGGGCCCTAGTGGTGCCAGCTGGCTGAGAGGGCCCTAGTGGAGCCAGCTGACTGAGAGGGCCCTAGTGGAGCCAGCTGACTGAGAGGGCCCTAGTGGTGCCAGCTGGCTGAGAGGGCCTTAGTGGAGCCAGCTGGCTGAGAGGGCCCTAGTGGAGCCAGCTGACTGAGAGGGCCCTAGTGGTGCCAGCTGGCTGAGAGGGCCTTAGTGGAGCCAGCTGGCTGAGAGGGCCCTAGTGGAGCCAGCTGACTGAGAGGGCCCTAGTGGAGCCAGCTGACTGAGAGGGCCCTAGTGGTGCCAGCTGCCTGAGAGGGCCCTAGTGGAGCCAGCTGACTGAGAGGGCCCTAGTGGAGCCAGCTGACTGAGAGGGCCCTAGTGGTGCCAGCTGCCTGAGAGGGCCTTAGTGGAGCCAGCTGGCTGAGAGGGCCCTAGTGGAGCCAGCTGACTGAGAGGGCCCTAGTGGAGCCAGCTGGCTGAGAGGGCCCTAGTGGAGCCAGCTGGCTGAGAGGGCCCTAGTGGAGCCAGCTGACTGAGAGGGCCCTAGTGGAGCCAGCTGGCTGAGAGGGCCCTAGTGGAGCCAGCTGGCTGAGAGGGCCTAGTGGAGCCAGCTGGCTGAGAGGGCCCTAGTGGTGCCAGCTGGCTGAGAGGGCCCTAGTGGAGCCAGCTGGCTGAGAGGGCCCTAGTGGAGCCAGCTGACTGAGAGGGCCCTAGTGGTGCCAGCTGGCTGAGAGGGCCCTAGTGGAGCCAGCTGGCTGAGAGGGCCCTAGTGGAGCCAGCTGGCTGAGAGGGTCCTAGTGGAGCCAGCTGACTGAGAGGGCCCTAGTGGTGCCAGCTGGCTGAGAGGGCCCTAGTGGAGCCAGCTGGCTGAGAGGGTCCTAGTGGAGCCAGCTGACTGAGAGGGCCCTAGTGGAGCCAGCTGGCTGAGAGGGCCCTAGTGGAGCCAGCTGGCTGAGAGGGCCTTAGTGGAACACTTCCCTTACTCTTTCTCTCTCCTCCAAAAATCTCTCCCCTCCCCTTCTCTCTCCCCTCCCCTTCTCTCTCTTTCTCTTTCCCCCACAAATCTCCCTCTCCCCTTTCCTTTTCTCTCCCCTACCCTCCTCTCTCCCCCCCTCCTCTGTCCCCTCCTGTCCTCTGCTCTCCCCACCCCTTCTCTCTCCCCCCTCTCTCTCTGCTCATCTCTCTCTCTCGTTCTTTCTCTCTTCCTGGCATATAGTGTTGAACTTGTTGATCTTGACTCAGCTCAAAGATGTGAGATAAACTTCTTAGCAACTTATCTTGGATCAGTGGTTGAACACACTACAGCAAACTGATATGTTAAAAAAACTCCAAAGGAAACTGCTGACAGAGCAACAACGTTTCACATAGTGTACTATAATATCACCGCTAACTTTCTGATATTCTCTCCCCCTCCTCCGTCTTGTCCTCCCCCTTCCCTCCCCTCTCTCTGGTTCTGACCATTACTCTCTCCTCCCTCCCCTCTTCCAATGCATATATATATATAAAGGGGAGGGAGAATGTGATCAGGAAATGGGGGAGAAGAGGAGTGGGGGAGAAGAGGAGAGTGTGGAGAAGGACATATGAGACAGTTTGTACCAATGTAACCTATGACAGTTAGGACCAAGGTAGCCTTGTCGTTGATTAACCCCTAGTCCACCCTACCCTCCTTTCTCCTCAAATCTCTCTCCCCTACCCTCCTTTCTCACCTCCCATTCTCTCTCCACTACCCTCCTCTCTCCTCTACCTTCCTCTCTCTCCCCAACCCTCCTCTCTCCTCTACTCTCCTCCCGACCCTCCTTTCCCCTCTTCTCTCCCCTACCCTCTATCCCCAACCCTCCAGTCTCCTCCACCCTCCTCTCTCTCCCCTGCCCTCCTCTCCCCTACCCTCCTATCTCCTTCACAAATATATCTCTCATTTACCCTTCTCTCTCCCGTCCCCTCCCCTCCTCTCTTCTCTACACTTCTCTCTCTCCTACCATCCTCTCCCCTACCCTCATTTCTCCTTCACAAATATCTCTCTCCCTTACCCTCCTCCTATACCCTCCTATGCCCTTCTCTCTCCAATACCCTTCTCTCTCCCCTCACCCACCTCTCTCCCCTCACCTCCTCTCTCCCCTCACCTCCTCTCTCCTACCTTCCTTTCTCCCCTCACCTTCTCTCACACCTATCGTGCTCTATGCCCTCCCCTCCCATCTCCCCTCCCCTCCCATCTCCCCTCCCATTCTATCTCCCCTCCCTTTCTCTCTCCCCAACCCTCCTCTCTCCCTACCCTCCTCTCTCTCTCTCTCCTCCTCCTCAAATCTCTCTCCCCACCCTCCTCTCTCTCTCGACATATAGTGTTGGACCTGTTGATCTTGACTCAGCTCATAGACCTCTAGCTTCTACACCCCTCCCTTCTCCTACTCTAACATAACACCAATATAATATATAATATATACTCTCATTCATTTACATAGAGACAGATACAATCAATCATTGACACACTGAATATACAGCAGTCAGATGCATTACACCATCACAACTTAACTGACATTAGTGCCTGTCCCCAGATGGACAGCTAGGCTACAGTAAAGTACATTTACAGGTGATCACATCATTGTCCTGCTTTGAGACACATTTTTACTGTCTGCTTCCAGCTGCATGTTATTTTACTAGCCCTGTAAATTATAATATATCTTTCAATATCAATACATATCTCAGTAACTGTCACAAGTGTATATCCGTATAACAGCATCTTACCTGTGCTCCAAAAAATGATCATCAATATCCCTGCAGATATCATGTCTGTCTCTAACTGGGGCTCCACTGACATATACAAGTCACTGTCATAAAGTTTGGACTGAAGAGTGGAACATACTGCTGGGCTATATGACTTCTCTCTCATTAGTTCAGTACGTCTTTGATGTGAGATAAACTTCTTAGCAACTTATCTTGGATCAGTGGTTGAACACACTACAGCAAACTGATCTGTTAAAAAAACTCCACAGGAAACTGCTGACAGAGCAGCAACGTTTCACATAGTGTACTATAATATCACCGCTAACTTTCTACTGCTTGAGTTCACCTCTTGTAGAATATTGGCTTAATGTTCCAGCACCTAAATATAAACAGTACCAGCACCCAGAATGAGTACTGATGAGGTCTCATGTTAGAGCAGGAGAAGGGGGATGTGGTGTAGAAGCTAGAGGTCTGTTACCCAAGTCAACTCAACAGGTCTGATGCTATATGTCAGGGTCAGGCTGGGCTGGGACAAGAGAGGAAAAGGTTACTGGTTATGATGACATAACTGGTGAGAAGTCAGTGATACAAAGATGAAGAGGAGAGGAGAGGAGATGAGAGGGGGGAGAGGGGAGAGGGGAGAGAAAAGAGGAGAGGGGGGAAAAGAGGAGAGGGGAGAAGGGGAGAGGGGAGAGAAAAGGGAGAGGAGGGAGAAAAGAGGAGAGGGGGAGAAAAGAGGAGGGAGAAGAGGAGGATGGGAGAAGGGGAGAGGAGGTACTGCTTGTCTCCCACCGTTCCACTCAGAGGACTCTACCTTCTGTTATCAAGTGGGTGTTTCCACTATATTTAGTATACTAGTCATTTCAGTGAAGGGAACAAGTGCACACTTTAGGAGAAAGGAGAGATAATTGGTGCAATGCTTCTTTCTAGTCTACAGTCCTGCGTCTGTGACACCAGATTATCACCTAGTGGCCATAAGAGGAACTGTCCTGTCAGTGTGTTTTTACTGCTGGCTCAAAACAACACATGACCTGCATACATGATATGATTCATGTGTGAGTACTAAAAGCATATGAATATAGTATATTATAGTATATTTGTTATATATGTGGGTTTGATAAGTAAACACTCTTAATGTTTGCTGTTTTATCACTAAGAAGAACATTGGTCACTATGTAACCAAACACGTGAAACCTCATGATATGAGTGATAAGAAGTGTTTAAAAAGGTGAGTTCTGAACCCTGTAGACTACTGCACTACTTCTGAAGAAGACCAGAGTCATTTCAGAATGAAGACTGCTATAGTTCTGATGGTGTTGCTGTTCTGTCTGTCTGGGGCCTGGACTCAGGGAGAGAGTGGAGGGGTGACTAGTAGGTCTGTCTGTCTGTCTGTCTGTCTGTCTGTCTGTCTGTCTGTCTGTCTGTCTGTCTGTCTGTCTGTCTGTCTGTCTGTCTGTCTGTCTGTCTGTCTGTCTGTCTGTCTGTCTGTCTGTCTGTCTGTCTGTCTGTCTGTCTGTCTGTCTGTCTGTCTGTCTGTCTGTCTGTCTGTCTGTCTGTCTGTCTGTCTGCAGTATATTCACCAAATCAACAAAAGTATGTGGTCACCTGCTCATCAAACATCTCATTCCAAAATCATGGGCATTTGCATAGAGTTGGTCCCCCCCTTTTCTGCTATAACAGCCTCCACTCTTCTGGGAAGGCTTTCCACTAGATGTTGGAACATTGCTGCGGGGACTTTCTTCCATTCAGCCACAAGAGCATTAGTGAGGTCGGACACTGATGTTGGGCAATTAGGCCTGGCTCACAGTCGGCGTTCCACTTCATCCCAAAGGCGTTCGACGTCATTGAGGTCAGGGCTTGTGAAGTTCCTCCACACCAATCTTGACTAACCATTCATGTATTTAACTCGCTTTGTGTACAGGGGCATTTTCATGCTGAAACAGGAATGGACCGTCCCCAAACTTTTGCCACAAAGTTGAAAGCACAGATTCCTCTAGAATGTCATTGTATGGTGTAGCATTAAGATTTCCCTTCACTGGAACTAAGGGGCCCAAACCATGAAAAACAACCCCAGACCATTATTCCACCAAACTTTACAGTTGGCACTATGCTTTGGGGCAGGTAGCATTCTCCTGGCATCCGCCAAACCCAGATTAGTCCGTCGGATTGCTAGAAGGTGAAGCATGATTCATTACTCCAGAGAATACGTTTCCACTGCTCCAGAGTCCAATGGCTGTGAGTTTTACACCACTCAAGCCGACGCTTGACATTGCCCATACTGATCTTAGGCTTGTATGCAGCAGCTCGGCCATGGAAACCCATTTCATGAAGCTCCTGACAAACAGTTTATTGTGCTGATGTTGCTTCCAGAGGCAGTTTGGAACTTGTTAGTGAGTGTTGCAACCAAGTACAGATGATTTTTACGCGTTACACGCTTCAGCACTCGGCGGTCCTGTTCTGTGAGCTTGTGTGGCCCACTACTTCTTGGCTGAGCCATTGTTGGTCCTAGATGTTTCCACTTCACAATAACAGCACTTACAGTTGACGGGACAGCTCTATAAGGTCAGAAATTTAACAAACTGACTTGTTGGGAAGGTGCCATCCTATGACGGTGCTACGTTGAAAGTTACTTCAGTAAGGCCATTCTACTGCCAATGTTTGTCTACGGAGATTGCATGGCTGTGTGCTCAATTTTATACACCTGTCAGCAACTGGTGTGTCTGAAATAGCCCAATCTACTAATTTGAAGGGGTGTCCACATACTACTGTATAAATAGTGTATCCCACCTGTGATGCTGTCTGGTCCAGGAGAATATCACCTGTGATGCTGTCTGGTCCAGGAGAATATCACCTGTGATGCTGTCTGGTCCAGGAGAATATCACCTGCGATGCTGTCTGGTCCAGGAGAATATCACCTGCGATGCTGTCTGGTCCAAGAGAATATCACCTGCGATGCTGTCTGTTCCAGGAGAATATCACCTGCGATGCTGTCTGGTCCAGGAGAATATCACCTGCGATGCTGTCTGGTCCAGGAGAATATCACCTGCGATGCTGTCTGTTCCAGGAGAATATCACCTGCAATGCTGTCTGGTCCAGGAGAATATCACATGTGATGCTGTCTGGTTCAGGAGTATATCACCTGTGATGCTGTCCGGTCCAGGAGAATATCACCTGTGATGCTGTCTGGTCCAGGAGAATATCACCTGTGATGCTGTCTGTTCCAGGAGAATATCACCTGCGATGCTGTCTGGTCCAGGAGAATATCACCTGTGATGCTGTCTGGTCCAGGATTATATCACCTGTGATGCTGTCCGGTCCAGGAGAATGTCACCTGTGATGCTGTCTGGTCCAGGAGAATATCACCTGTAATGATGTCTGGTCCAGGAGAATATCACCTGTGATGCTGTCTGGTCCAGGAGAATATCACCTGTGATGCTGTCTGGTCCAGGAGAATATCACCTGTAATGCTGTCTGGTCCAGGAGAATATCACCTGTGATGCTGTCTGGTCCAGGAGAATATCACCTGTGGTGCTGTCTGGTCCACTAGAAAATCACCTGTGATGCTGTCTGGTCCAGGAGAATATCACCTGCGATGCTGTCTGGTCCAGGAGAATATCACCTGTAATGCTGTCTGGTCCAGGAGAATATCACCTGTAATGCTGTCTGGTCCAGGAGAATATCACCTGTGATGCTGTCTGGTCCAGGAGAATATCACCTGTGACGCTGTCTGGTCCAGGAGAATATCACCTGTGATGCTGTCTGGTCCAGGAGAATATCACCTGTGACGCTGTCTGGTCCAGGAGAATATCACCTGTGATGCTGTCTGGTCCAGGAGAATATCACCTGTGATGCTGTCTGGTCCAGGAGAATATCACCTGTGATGCTGTCTGGTCCAGGAGAATATCACCTGTGATGCTGTCTGGTCCAGGAGAAAATCACCTTTGATTCTGTCTGGTCCAGGAGAATATCACCTGTGATGCTGTCTGGTCCAGGAGAATATCACCTTTGATGCTGTCTGGTCCAGGAGAATATCACCTGTGATGCTGTCTGGTCCAGGAGAATATCACCTGTGATGCTGTCTGGTCCAGGAGAAAATCACCTTTGATGCTGTCTGGTCCAGGAGAATATCACCTGTGATGCTGTCTGGTCCAGGAGAATATCACATGTGATGCTGTCTGGTCCAGGAGAATATCACCTGTGATGCTGTCTGGTCCAGGAGAATATCACCTGTGATGCTGTCTGGTCCAGGAGAATATGACCTGTGATGCTGTCTGGTCCAGTAGAATATGACCTGTGATGCTGTCTGGTCCAGTAGAATATCACATGTGATGCTGTCTGGAGTATTTGTTTCTTGTCTTATGATTTAGATGTGACCCTATTTTGACAGTTTCTTTATCTATTCCATACAATTGATGTAACATACAGTACAGTAGTATAAATAGGACTATTTTTCTTCCTTTGCGTGTGCTAAATATATTTACTGTATGTTTGCATTTTTATTGTATGTGTGCTGACAGTATGCTGTTTGAAATGTATTGAGTCATGTTGAAATATTAAACTTTATTTTTTGCATTTGTGTTCCTTTCTTGTTTGAGTACACAAACAATATACAGTATAACAACAGCATCTTAGTCTTCACACTGAAATAGGTTCTGATAGTAGTGTTTTGAATATGTCACATTAGTGATGATGGTTGTCACTAAGTGAAGGGGTCACAAGGTGCGACGTGGTATGAAATAAAGTAATAATTTACAGCACACAGTATCTACTGTAAAGACTGTTGTCATTGTGTGGAAACCAGGGTCTGGCCCCCAAAACAAATTTCCTCTCATAATTATCCATAACGAGCCATCTCCACCCTGGTACCTCCCTCTACAAAAACACCAAGTCATTCTATGGAACGCAGCTCCGAGAGAGAGAGGACAAGACCATCATCAATCAGTAGCTGGAGTTCCATCTCAGAAGCTCTACTGACCATCATCAATCAGTAGCTGGAGTTCCATCTCAGAAGCTCTACTGACCATCATCAATCAGTAGCTGGAGTTCCATCTCAGAAGCTCTACTGACCATCATCAATCAGTAGCTGGAGTTCCATCTCAGAAGCTCTACTGACCATCATCAATCAGTAGCTGGAGTTAAAAATGTTAAACTTTCAACTAAAACCAAACGTATATTGGACCTCGGGTATAGTCTTCTTTTCAATTACATTTTGCTCGGTGGTATAGCCCAGTGTCAAAACACCGTTTTAATGTGTCCAAATCAATAACCAATATGCAGAAACAGTTTGTGATATTGAAAACCTAAACATAAAATGTACTAGCTGCACAAATATCTATTTTTTTAAACAAGCACCTTTTAAAATGCACAAGCACCAGAAACTCTGTTGTTTTGACAAGTAGCAATAAATCACTGATATCAATTAGGGGGGAAATCAGGTTTTATGTGCTGTTGCAACTAACACAACTAAAAAAACACATGGAAATGGGAGATATATTTTACCTCACTGGTTAGAGGACAACCTGCAGAAGACAGTCAGCTACATTTTGGAGTGATGCCTTTCAATTTAGTTTTCGCTAAACAAAGGAACGAAACACTTATTTGTCATCATATCAGATAAATAGTACTCTTTCAATTCAGAGCCTGGATTTTTTCCCCTGATGAGGCTAATATCCATATCATGCTGAAATCAATTGAACAGGGGGCAAACGATTAGGGTTCTACATTGTGACATCATTAAAATACTCGAACTACAATGTTAAAACATTCTACATTGTGACATCATTAAAATACTCCTACTACAATGTTAAAACATTCTACATTGTGACATCATTAAAATACTCCTACTACAATGTTAAAACATTATACATTGTGACATCATTAAAATACTCCTACTACAATGTTAAAACATTCCACATTGTGACATCATTAAAATACTCCTACTACAATGTTAAAACATTTTACATTGTGACATCATTTCATAGATATCATGAAACAACTCTTTCATGTATGTATTTTCTGATGTTTGATCAGAGATATTTTATCAGAGTATCTCTTGTCACATTGACCACAGCTATAAGATTTCTCTCCTGTGTGTGTTTTCTGGTGTAAAGACAGATAGCTAGATGTAGTAAAACTCTTCCCACAATGATCACAGCTATAAGATTTCTCTCCTGTGTGTTTTCTCTGGTGGATAACAGGCTGCTTGACTGAGTAAAACTCTTCCCACATTGATTACAGCTATAACGTTTCTCTCCTGTGTGTGTTCTCTGGTGTACAATCCGATGGCTAGATGTAGTAAAACTCTTCCCACATTGATCACAGCTATAACGTTTCTCTCCAGTGTGAATTCTCATGTGCACTTTTAGTGATTCTGATTTTAAGTAACTCTTCCCACAATCAAAACAGTGGTGAGATTTCTCTCCTGTGTGTACTCGCTGGTGTATTTTAAGTTCTGATGAAGATTTGCAACCTTTCCCACAGTCAGAGCAGCGGTGAGATTTATTCCCTGTGGGTCTCAAACAGAACAGGCGTAGCCAATGTGATTTATAGGATATTCATTTTTTATCTGGATATTTTCTAACTGCTGGCTGCAATGATTAAATGTTCTGGCTTTATGCGGGCTAGTATTACATAGTTAGCAAAGGCAATAAACTTTTATTTTATATTTGTATAATTTTCATTTAGATAGAATATAGATTAACCACAGAATGATGTTGAGATACAAAGACGACTATAAATTAAATGAAACTGTTCCAGTAAAATGTGAATATGAAAATCCTAACTGGCACCAGATCAGTAGAAATGGTCAGATAAATTGGAAAAGGTTGCCGACTGCTGGTGTAGCCTATTACCAGAAACTATAGGAGCATAACGACTGCTGGTGTAGCCTATTACCAGAAACTATAGGAGCATAACGACTGCTGGTGTAGCCTATTACCAGGAACTATAGGAGCATAACGTCTGCTGGTGTAGCCTATTACCAGAAACTATAGGAGCATAACGACTGCTGGTGTAGCCTATTACCAGGAACTATAGGAGCATAACGTCTGCTGGTGTAGCCTATTACCAGAAACTATAGGAGCATAACGACTGCTGGTGTAGCCTATTACCAGAAACTATAGGAGCATAACGACTGCTGGTGTAGCCTATTACCAGAAACTATAGGAGCATAACGACTGCTGGTGTAGCCTATTACCAGAAACTATAGGAGCATAACGACTGCTGGTGTAGCCTATTACCAGAAACTATAGGAGCATAACGACTGCTGGTGTAGCCTATTACCAGAAACTATAGGAGCATAACGACTGCTGGTGTAGCCTATTACCAGAAACTATAGGAGCATAACGACTGCTGGTGTAGCCTATTACCAGAAACTATAGGAGCATAACGACTGCTGGTGTAGCCTATTACCAGAAACTATAGGAGCATAACATCTGCTGGTGTAGCCTATTACCAGAAACTATAGGAGCATAACGACTGCTGGTGTAGCCTATTACCAGAAACTATAGGAGCATAACGACTGCTGGTGTAGCCTATTACCAGAAACTATAGGAGCATAACGACTGCTGGTGTAGCTTATTACCAGAAACTATAGGAGCATAACGACTGCTGGTGTAGCCTATTACCAGAAACTATAGGAGCATAACGACTGCTGGTGTAGCCTATTACCAGAAACTATAGGAGCATAACGACTGCTGGTGTAGCCTATTACCAGAAACTATAGGAGCATAACGTCTGCTGGTGTAGCCTATTACCAGAAACTATAGGAGCATAACGACTGCTGGTGTAGCCTATTACCAGAAACTATAGGAGCATAACGACTGCTGGTGTAGCCTAGTACCAGAAACTATAGGAGCATAACGACTGCTGGTGTAGCCTATTACCAGAAACTATAGGAGCAGAACGACTGCTGGTGTAGCCTATTACCAGAAACTATAGGAGCATAACGACTGCTGGTGTAGCCTATTACCAGAAACTATAGGAGCATAACGACTGCTGGTGTAGCCTATTACCAGAAACTATAGGAGCATAACGACTGCTGGTGTAGCCTAGTACCAGAAACTATAGGAGCATAACGACTGCTGGTGTAGCCTATTACCAGAAACTATAGGAGCATAACGACTGCTGGTGTAGCCTATTACCAGAAACTATAGGAGCATAACGACTGCTGGTGAAGCCTATTACCAGAAACTATAGGAGCATAACGACTGCTGGTGTAGCCTATTACCAGAAACTATAGGAGCATAACGACTGCTGGTGTAGCCTATTACCAGAAACTATAGGAGCATAACGTCAGAATTTACGAAGGCCAGCAGCAGCGGGAGGAGTAGGCTAAGGAAGAGGTTTTTTTCTTCTGGTTAGGCTATCTTGATCTCTGGCTCCCTCGAGTCATTTGTGTGTCTTAATTATTTAATTAAACAGCGTGCTTAAAGCATCAGACCAGTTCAGTACATATAGTTGATTTTATTAAAATACATGGGGTGTGTCGATTTATGGGAAAATAACATTTCAACCAATCGATTGCTTAGAAAGAAAACACGACTCTTGGTTGACCAAGATGAGTATTTGATTTTTTTCCCGTCGGGGACAGTCCTAGAACATATACAGCAACACCTCCCCCATTGGCATTCCTGTCTTTTATGTAGATGTTATATCCCTGTATTGCTCCTGCTGTATCAAAGGAATTATCTAAGTGAGTTTCAGAGGTGGCCAGTATATGAATGTTATCCGATGTTAACAAGTTATTGATTTCATCAACCTTATTTCTAAGGCTACATATATTAATAAGGGCCATTCCTTGCTCTTTCCTGGGCAGCTGACTGAGAAAACAAATACAAATGAAAACATTGTTTTGGCTAATAGTCAGTCATTTTAAAGAACTGATTGGGTCTCTACTTGACACCAACAAACGCACCATAATATCTGTTCCTCTGCCCTTCCTAAATCGTGACATTGAACAGTTCAGCAGACGTTTAGCCCTCCATCACTGGCTAGGAGACTATTGCAGCTCTGAGGGTGGAACATTAATTGACAGGAGGGAGAGAGATGACTCAAGGACTAAACTATATAAAGTGCCATTATACGCCCCGGAGTTGTTCATCACATTTAACAAACCAAACACTGAAATACCCTTATAGAAGGTAAAGTAAAAAACCAAAGCAGTCCGCGCATCAATACTGGTATATGGTAAAATACAGTATACTGCCCAGCCCCAAGGCTAGGTTAAAACTATCAATACTGGTATATGGTAAAATACAGTATACTGCCCAGCCCCAAGGCTAGGTTAAAACCATCAATACTGGTATATGGTAAAATACGGTATACTGCCCAGCCCCAAGGCTAGGTTAAAACCATCAATACTGGTATATGGTAAAATACAGTATACTGCCCAGCCCCAAGGCTAGGTTAAAACCATCAATCAAATCAAATCAAATCAAATTTATTTATATAGCCCTTCGTACATCAGCTGAAATCTCAAAGTGCTGTACAGAAACCCAGCCTAAAACCCCAAACAGCAAGCAATGCATGTGAAAGAAGCACGGTGGCTGGGAAAAACTCCCTAGGAAAAACTCCTGAGAAAGGCCAAAAACCTAGGAAGAAACCTAGAGAGGAACCAGGCTATGAGGGGTGGCCAGTCCTCTTCTGGCTGTGCCGGGTGGATATTATAACAGAACATGGTCAAGATGTTAAAATGTTCGTAAATGACCAGCATGGTCAAATAATAATAATCATAGTAATTGTCGAGGGTGCAACAAGCACGTCCGGTGAACAGGTCAGGGTTCCGTAGCCGCAGGCAGAACAGTTGAAACTGGAGCAGCAGCATGGCCAGGTGGACTGGGGACAGCAAGGAGTCATCATGCCAGGTAGTCCTGAGGCATGGTCCTAGGGCTCAGGTACTCCGAGAGAAAGAAAGAAAGAGAGAAAGAGAGAATTAGAGAGAGCATATTTACATTCACACAGGACACCGGATAAGACAAGAGAATACTCCAGATGTAACAGACTGACCCTAGCCCCCCGACACATAAACTACTGCAGCATAAATACTGGAGGCTGAGACAGGAGGGATCAGAAGACACTGTGGCCCCATCCGATGATACCCCCGGACAGGGCCAAACAGGCAGGATATAACCCCACCCACTTTGCCAAAGCACAGCCCCCACACCACTAGAGGGATATCTACAACCACCAACTTACCGTCCGAAGACAAGGCCGAGTATAGCCCACAAAGATCTCCGCCACGGCACAACCCAAGGGGGGGGCGCCAACCCAGACAGGAAGACCACGTCAGTGGCTCAACCTACTCAAGTGACGCACCCCTCCCATGGACGGCATGGAAGAACACCAGTAAGTCAGTGACTCAGCCCCTGTAAAAGGGTTAGAGGCAGAGAATCCCAGTGGGAAGAGGGGAACCGACAAGGCAGAGACAGCAAGGGCGGTTCGTTGCTCCAGCCTTTCCGTTCACCTTCACACTCCTGGGCCAGACTATACTTGATCATAGGACCTACTGAAGAGATAAGTCTTCAGTAAAGACTTAAAGGTTGAGACTGAGTCTGCGTCTCTCACATGGGTAGGCAGACCATTCCATAAAAATGGAGCTCTATAGGAGAAAGCCCTACCTCCAGCCGTTTGCTTAGAAATTCTAGGGACAATTAGGAGGCCTGCGTCTTGTGACCGTAGCGTACGTGTAGTTATGTACGGCAGGACCAAATCGGAAAGATAGGTTGGAGCAAGCCCATGTAATGCTTTGTAGGTTAGCAGTAAAACCTTGAAATCAGCCCTTGCCTTAACAGGAAGCCAGTGTAGGGAGGCTACCACTGGAGTAATATGATCAAATTTTTTGGTTCTAGTCAGGATTCTAGCAGCCGTATTTAGCACTAACTGAAGTTTGTTTAGTGCTTTATCCGGGTAGCCGGAAAGTAGAGTATTGCAGTAGTCGAGCCTAGAAGTAACAAAAGCATGGATAAATTTTTCTGCGTCATTTTTGGACAGAAAGTTTCTGATTTTTGCAATGTTACGTAGATGGAAAAAAGCTGTCCTTGAAGCAGTCTTGATATGTTCTTCAAAAGAGAGATCAGGGTCCAGAGTAACGCCGAGGTCCTTCACAGTTTTATTTGAGACGACTGTACAACCATCCAGATTAATTGTCAGATTCAGCAGAAGATCTCTTTGTTTCTTGGGACCTAGGACAAGCATCTCTGTTTTGTCCGAGTTTAAAAGTAGAAAATTTGCAGCCATCCACTTCCTTATGTCTGAAACACAGGCTTCTAGCGAGGGCAATTTTGGGGCTTCACCATGTTTCATTGAAATGTACAGCTGTGTGTCGTCCGCATAGCAGTGAAATTTAACATTATGTTTTCGAATGACATCCCCAAGAGGTAAAATATATAGTGAAAACAATAGTGGTCCTAGAACGGAACCTTGAGGAACACCGAAATTTACAATTGATTTGTCAGAGGACGAACCATTCACAGAGACAAACTGATATCTTTCCGACAGATAAGATCTAAACCAGGCCAGAACTTGTCCATGTAGACCAATTTGGGTTTCCAGTCTCTCCAAAAGAATGTGGTGATCGATGGTATCAAAAGCGGCACTAAGATCTAGGAGCATGAGGACAGATGCAGAGCCTCGGTCTGACGTCATTAAAAGGTCATTTACCACCTTCACAAGTGCAGTCTCAGTGCTATGATGGGGTCTAAAACCAGACTGAAGCGTTTCGTATACATTGTTTGTCTTCAGGAAGGCAGTGAGTTGCTGCGCAACAACTTTTTCAAAAATTTTTGAGAGGAATGGAAGATTCGATATAGGCCGATAGTTTTTTATAATTTCTGGGTCAAGATTCGGCTTTTTCAAGAGAGGCTTTATTACTGCCACTTTTAGTGAGCTTGGTACACATCCGGTGGATAGAGAGCCGTTTATTATGTTCAACATAGGAGGGCCAAAAACAGGAAGCAGCTCTTTCAGTAGTTTAGTTGGAATAGGGTCCAGTATGCAGCTTGAGGGTTTGGAGGCCATGATTATTTTCATCATTATGTCAAGAGATATAGTACTAAAACACTTTAGTATCTCCCTTGATCCTAGGTCCTGGCAGAGTTGTGCAGACTCAGGACAATGGAGCCCTGGAGGAATACCCAGATTTAAAGAGGAGTCCGTAAATTGCTTTCTAATGATCATGATCTTTTCCTCAAAGAAGTTCATAAATGTATTACTGCTGAAGTGAAAGCCATCCTCCATTTGCGAATGCTGCTTTTTAGTTAGCTTTGCGACAGTGTCAAAAAGAAATTTCGGATTGTTCTTATTTTCCTCAATTAAGTTGGAAAAATAGGATGATCGTGCAGCAGTGAGGGCTCTTCGATACTGCACGGTACTGTCTTTCCAAGCTAGTCGGAAGACTTCCAGTTTAGTGTGGCGCCATTTCCGTTCCAATTTTCTGGAAGCTTATCAATACTGGTATATGGTAAAATACAGTATACTGCCCAGCCCCAAGGCTAGGTTAAAACCATCAATACTGGTATATGGTAAAATACAGTATACTGCCCAGCCCCAAGGCTAGGTTAAAACCATCAATACTGGTATATGGTAAAATACAGTATACTGCCCAGCCCCAAGGCTAGGTTAAAACCATCAATACTGGTATATGGTAAAATACGGTATACTGCCCAGCCCCAAGGCTAGGTTAAAACCATCAATACTGGTATATGGTAAAATACAGTATACTGCCCAGCCCCAAGGCTAGGTTAAAACCATCAATACTGGTATATGGTAAAATACAGTATACTGCCCAGCCCCAAGGCTAGGTTAAAACCATCAATACTGGTATATGGTAAAATACGGTATACTGCCCAGCCCCAAGGCTAGGTTAAAACCATCAATACTGGTATATGGTAAAATACGGTATACTGCCCAGCCCCAAGGCTAGGTTAAAACCATCAATACTGGTATATGGTAAAATACGGTATACTGCCCAGCCCCAAGGCTAGGTTAAAACCATCAATACTGGTATATGGTAAAATACGGTATACTGCCCAGCCCCAAGGCTAGGTTAAAACCATCAATACTGGTATATGGTAAAATACGGTATACTGCCCAGCCCCAAGGCTAGGTTAAAACCATCAATACTGGTATATGGTAAAATACGGTATACTACCCAGCCCCAAGGCTAGGTTAAAACCATCAATACTGGTATATGGTAAAATACGGTATACTGCCCAGCCCCAAGGCTAGGTTAAAACCATCAATACTGGTATATGGTAAAATACGGTATACTGCCCAGCCCCAAGGCTAGGTTAAAACCATCAATACTGGTATATGGTAAAATACAGTATACTGCCCAGCCCCAAGGCTAGGTTAAAACCATCAATACTGGTATATGGTAAAATACAGTATACTGCCCAGCCCCAAGGCTAGGTTAAAACCATCAATACTGGTATATGGTAAAATACAGTATACTGCCCAGCCCCAAGGCTAGGTTAAAACCATCAATACTGGTATATGGTAAAATACAGTATACTGCCCAGCCCCAAGGCTAGGTTAAAACCATCAATACTGGTATATGGTAAAATACAGTATACTGCCCAGCCCCAAGGCTAGGTTAAAACCATCAATACTGGTATATGGTAAAATACGGTATACTGCCCAGCCCCAAGGCTAGGTTAAAACCATCAATACTGGTATATGGTAAAATACAGTATACTGCCCAGCCCCAAGGCTAGGTTAAAACCATCAATACTGGTATATGGTAAAATACAGTATACTGCCCAGCCCCAAGGCTAGGTTAAAACCATCATGTTGACCTTATGGATGGCCAGTCCTCGTATTCATAGTGTAGTGTATTCAGGGGGAAGCCCTGAGATGAACTCAAACCTGGGTCCAGCGACTGTCAAGCCAACACTTTATTAATGTTACGCCAAAATGTCTGAACTTCTTGATGAGGTCGCTAGGTTTTGGGATACGGTTGCTACAATAGCTTTCTCTAAGAATTTGAGAGTGGTTACATTTCTCCAGCCCCCATCCCTCAGCTGTTTACCAAACCAAGTCTCAGGGCAGGCATTTTGTTGCTGTTTAAATCCTAGGTTGTCCCTTTAAAAAAGCCAAATCAATCAATCAACCACTCTGCAGTTCAAACAATAACAAAGATGTCATTCCACCACTGTTTTGGTAATAAGATGTGGATGGGGCTGGAGAAATGTAACTACTCTCAAATTCATAGACAGACCTATGGATGCAAGGACTGACCATCCATGATATCAACATTATAGTTTTAACCATGTTGAGGCTATACAGTGTTGATTTACATTGTTTCTAAACTTTGGCTAAAAAAAGCTTATTTGGGGTTCTGATGGGGTACAACAGTTGAACTAAGCTCATGAGACGTGTTATATTCTTCAAGAATCAATGGCTATAAATAAATAATATAAATGTAGCAATTGGCATATTTCCCCTTTAACACCACACATCAGTTCAACAACTGCAGAGTTTGTGCCTGTTTTTAAGACAGTACTTACTAGTGTTACCTTTATTTAACTAGGCAGGTCTGTTAAGAACACATTTTTATTTTCAATGACGGCCTAGGAACAGTGGGTTAACTGCCTTGTTCAGGGGCAGAACGACAGATTTTTACCTTGTCAGCTCTGGGATTTAATACACTTCTCCTTCAGGCAAGGAGGAGACTGAAAATGCTGTTGTGTTTGATGCAAGCTTACGCAAGTGTGTCCCAAAATACAACACTGCCCCTTTAAGACAAAAAGCTATTTACCTGACTGGATTTTCAAAGAGTCTAGAAATGTACAGGGTTTGTAGGAAGTAATCACTCCCCTATTGCTGACTACAAATGATCTATAACTGGGCTAATAACTCACTAACTAGTAAAGGATATGAACAAAATGTGCACACATGCAGCTCTCTCTTTGATCTCGTAATAAGTGGATGTACTCAGGACCACAGCTGTAAACACAATCCAGTTCAAAGCAAATGGAACACATCCATACATGGATGCTTAGTGTGGTATATTGTTGTCTCTACCTTCTTGCCCTTTGTGCTGTTGTCTGTGCTCAATAATGTTTGTACCCTGTTTTGTGCTGCTACCATGTTATGTTGTGTTACTACCATGCTGTGTTGTCATGTGTTGCTGCCTTGCTATGTTGTTGTCTTATGTCTCTCTTTATGTAGTGTTGTCTCTTATGTCGTGATGTGTGTTTTGTCCTATATTTATATTTTATGATTTTATTTTTAATCCCAGCCCCCATACAAGGCCTTTTGCCTCCTGCCAGGCCGTCATTGTAAATAAGAATTTGTTCTTAACTGACTTGCCTAGTTAAATAAAGGTTAAATATAAACATGGCAATGTTCTACTGCATGTAGGTCTACTGCAGCTCTGATTGGTTCTGCAGCACCGGTCTGTGTAGAGTCGGGATGAGTCGTGTTGATGTAATAGAATCCTACTCTGATGTGTTCTGTCTACAACATCTCTTACATAGTTGCTTTAGTTTCTGTATGTTGCAGTGAAAGTGGATAATATTCCATTGATCACATTTACCACAGTAAAGGGACACGTTGATGGTGTTAACAGGGAAAACTCTAGAACAGTGGTCACCAACCTTTGAGTCAAAATGCAAGCCGAGATTTACCAATCAGCTTTTCTTTTTAACATGACTTGAAAAACGTAACATTAACCAATTAAAAACAGTACTGTAGCAGTGAGTTTTGTGCAGTAAGCTACAGGCCCAATACATTATCACCGTCTGACGGAGAAGTCAGTCACTGGCCGCGGACAGCATTTGGTAAACTAACACACCTCCTCCCTGCTCCGTTTTCAGCTCCGTTAGCAATGTGTCGACACAGTTCATTTAGCATCTCAGTTCATACAATACACACATTATTACCTTCCTTCAGTAACAATATGGTATAAGGAATAGGCAGACAAGCATTCATGTTTGATTCATGTGATGTTTATTGTACTGATCAATGTTTTGGAGTAGCGCAGTTTGATTATTTCTGTTCCTCTCCGTCTCTGTAACTTTCGGGTTTGCTGGAATAAGGACGCGAGCTTCTTCTTCTATGGTATAATTACGTTCACAAAAATTATATGTGCATTCCGCAACCTACTGTTCAGGTGGATAATACGTCTCCAAAAAGGATAAACATTTAATCAAATAAATACAATAAATTCAATACAAACTATAATTAACGAAATGTTAATTAAACTAAATCAGCCTGCTTTTCGTTTTTTAATCAGGTCCCTACACAGGCTCAGAGGGATCCTGTGATGGAGGGACATTTCCTGGTGACAGTCGTCCTTGAAGTGCTTCTGCCGTAAGTCTTGGAGGCCCAAAAACTTCTCGGCTGCAGTTATAATAATGTGCAGTACAATGAATAACTGTGGCTGTAAATGCTACAAAATCCACCTTCTCCACAATAAGTGTATCCAGATCACTTGATTGACGTATAACATTTACAACTGGTTGTGGTACATCCACCTCCATATCTTCTTCAGAACTGTGGCCTCTTTTCCCTTCAACTCTCTTCACCACCTCCACATAGGAGACTTGCTGTACAGCCCTGATCCTTGACTCCTCAACCTCTTTCACCCTAACAGTGCATTCTGGGAATTCAGAAATATGATCCCTACCACAGTTACAACATTTTACATTCACAGACTCTTCTAGAACATATTCCGTCAATCTGAAAACACTTATATATCCCAACTTTACATAGGGTGGTAAATACTCATCAAACACCAATAATACAGATAAACTCTGCTCCTTTTCCCCCATTCTCCATAGGGTCAATAATACAGATAAACAGCTACATTCTCCATAGGGTCAATATTACAGATGAACAGCTATATTCTCCATAGGGTCAATATTACAGATAAACAGCTATATTATCCATAGGGTCAATAATACAGATAAACAGCTACATTCTCCATAGGGTCAATATTACAGATAAACAGCTACATTCTCCATAGGGGTCAATAATACAGATAAACAGCTACATTCTCCATAGGGTCAATAATACAGATAAACAGCTACATTCTCCATAGGGGTCAATAATACAGATAAACAGCTACATTCTCCATAGGGGTCAATAATACAGATGAACAGCTACATTCTCCATAGGGGTCAATAATACAGATAAACAGCTACATTCTCCATAGGGGTCAATAACACAGATAAACAGCTACATTCTCCATAGGGGTCAATAATACAGATAAACAGCTACATTCTCCATAGGGGTCAATAATACAGATAAACAGCTACATTCTCCATAGGGGTCAATAATACAGATAAACAGCTACATTCTCCATAGGGTCAATAATACAGATAAACTCTGCTCCTTTTCCCCATTATCCATACGGGTCAAGAGATGTGCATTAACTACTCCTGGAATTTTATGTCTAAGATATTGATCATCAATGTCCAATGGGACGCCAGAGAAACACCTTTTACTGGTGCCACTCCTGGTTACTATGACTACACCATATCAACACCATACCACTCCTGGTTACTATGACTACACAATATCAACACCATACCACTCCTGGTTACTATGACTACACAATATCAACACCATACCACTCCTGGTTACTATGACTACACCATATCAACACCATACCACTCCTGGTTACTATGACTACGCGATATCAACACCATACCACTCCTGGTTACTATGACTACACAATATCAACACCATACCACTCCTGGTTACTATGACTACACAATATCAACACCATACCACTCCTGGTTACTATGACTACATCATATCAACACCATACCACTCCTGGTTACTATGACTACACCATATCAACACCATACCACTCCTGGTTACTATGACTACACAATATTAACACCATACCACTCCTGGTTACTATGACTACACCATATCAACACCATACCACTCCTGGTTACTATGACTAGACCATATCAACACCATACCACTCCTGGTTACTATGACTACACAATATTAACACCATACCACTCTTGGTTACTATGACTGCATCCACAATTCCCAACACCTTCTTCACCATCCTCCTGACTTCAACAGGGTTTCCCAACTAAACATCCATATCCAACGAAGAACGTTCTCCAACAAGCAACGATTCATCAGACTCATTTTACACAATATGTTGGTCCTTTTTGTTCCATTCATGGACTTCACTATTGTCCACTCATCTTTCTCGCTAACTGTACTCGACGTGCTTTCAACTTCAACCGACATTTCTGCTTCTGTCATCGCACGGTCCTCCTCTCCCTTTTCCACACCAAGGACCAGAGCTACCACAGTCAGGCTGGCTTTGTAGTGCCTGTCCAGAATTGCGCGTTCATGTGAATGGCTGTATTGGAAGACACCATGTTAGTAGTGATGGGTTTATACAAATGTTTTATATTGTGCTATATAGTATTATGATAAACTGATTGCAAAGGTTCTATTAAGATAATTCATGATATGTTTAGCTGAGTGGAAAATGTAGTCTTTCATGTTTGTAATGGCTTAATTCATGAGTTTTGTATGTTCTGTTGGGAGCGGGCTTCCCCTACAAAAGGGAAAGGGGGATACCTAGTCAGTACAACTGAATGCATTCAACTGAAATGTGTCTTCTGCATTTAACCCCTCTGAATCAGAGAGGTGCGGAGCCCCTTCGGCGCCCGGGGAACAGTGGGGAGCCTCTCAGTTCAAGGGGGAACCTTTTTCATTGAGCTGTTGATGGGGAAGCACTGTTTAGCTGTCCCCATAATGTATACTTTAGTGGCAGTACAGTTTTCTTTCTGAATCACTATGTAAATAAACATCCTGCAGCGAAGTGTGTTTGAGGCTCCACCATAGTTTTATTAGGTACTTTCAGTTTAATACAGGCTGAAGTTTCAGTAAAGGTTGTCCAGTTTAGCCTTCTGGCCTACTCTACACCACACACCACATATTAGCTTAGCTTGAATTACTCTGCCAACACATTGTTCAGGACATATTTTAAAGTTGAGGTAGGCTATATGATTACACCGGTAATAGTTGTATTACTTGTGAGGCACAGCTGAGTGAGCATACATTTAAATAATATGCTTTTTATTTTTATTTTACAGGGCTGATGGTGCCTGCATCTGATGGTCAGTCTCAGCGGACTGAGAGAGCAGCAGACTGAGGGTCCGTCTCTCAACATCCCTCCTCTGTTCCTTTCCTCCACAGACACTGACCATAAAGACACAGTCTTCCATCTGATGGTCAGTCTCAGCGGACGGAGAGAGCAGCAGACTGAGGGTCCACCTCTCAACATCCCTCCTCTGTTCCTTTCCTCCACAGACACTGACCATAAAGACACAGTCTTCCATCTGATGGTCAGTCTCAGCGGACGGAGAGAGCAGCAGACTGAGGGTCCACCTCTCAACATCCCTCCTCTGTTCCTTTCCTCCACAGACACTGACCATAAAGACACAGTCTTCCATCTGATGGTCAGTCTCAGCGGACGGAGAGAGCAGCAGACTGAGGGTCCACCTCTCAACATCCCTCCTCTGTTCCTTTCCTCCACAGACACTGACCATAAAGACACAGTCTTCCATCTGATGGTCAGTCTCAGCGGACGGAGAGAGCAGCAGACTGAGGGTCCACCTCTCAACATCCCTCCTCTGTTCCTTTCCTCCACAGACACTGACCATAAAGACACAGTCTTCCATCTGATGGTCAGTCTCAGCGGACGGAGAGAGCAGCAGACTGAGGGTCCACCTCTCAACATCCCTCCTCTGTTCCTTTCCTCCACAGACACTGACCATAAAGACACAGTCTTCCATCTGATGGTCAGTCTCAGCGGACGGAGAGAGCAGCAGACTGAGGGTCCACCTCTCAACATCCCTCCTCTGTTCCTTTCCTCCACAGACACTGACCATAAAGACACAGTCTTCCATCTGATGGTCAGTCTCAGCGGACGGAGAGAGCAGCAGACTGAGGGTCCACCTCTCAACATCCCTCCTCTGTTCCTTTCCTCCACAGACACTGACCATAAAGACACAGTCTTCCATCTGATGGTCAGTCTCAGCAGACAGAGAGAGCAGCAGACTGAGGGTCCACCTCTCAACATCCCTCCTCTGTTCCTTTCCTCCACAGACACTGACCATAAAGACACAGTCTTCCATCTGATGGTCAGTCTCAGCGGACGGAGAGAGCAGCAGACTGAGGGTCCGTCTCTCAACATCCCTCCTCTGTTCCTTTCCTCCACAGACACTGACCATAAAGACACAGTCTTCCATCTGATGGTCAGTCTCAGCAGACAGAGAGAGCAGCAGACTGAGGGTCCACCTCTCAACATCCCTCCTCTGTTCCTTTCCTCCACAGACACTGACCATAAAGACACAGTCTTCCATCTGATGGTCAGTCTCAGCGGACGGAGAGAGCAGCAGACTGAGGGTCCGTCTCTCAACATCCCTCCTCTGTTCCTTTCCTCCACAGACACTGACCATAAAGACACAGTCTTCCATCTGATGGTCAGTCTCAGCGGATGGAGAGAGCAGCAGACTGAGGGTCCACCTCTCAACATCCCTCCTCTGTTCCTTTCCTCCACAGACACTGACCATAAAGACACAGTCTTCCATCTGATGGTCAGTCTCAGCGGACAGAGAGAGCAGCAGACTGAGGGTTCACCTCTCAACATCCCTCCTCTGTTCCTTTCCTCCACAGACACTGACCATAAAGACACAGTCTTCCATCTGATGGTCAGTCTCAGCGGACGGAGAGAGCAGCAGACTGAGGGTCCACCTCTCAACATCCCTCCTCTGTTCCTTTCCTCCACAGACACTGACCATAAAGACACAGTCTTCCATCTGATGGAGAAACTCCAGTCTCACCACATTATTTCTGCTTAATGCACAAATTCATGTTACTCCTATGAACAGAGAAAGTGAAATATTCCTCCATATTAAAAATAACCAAGCCGCTAATAATAACAACACAAGCCTATAGAGACACTTTCCTGCTCATTGTTGTAGCGCTGAGGGGAAATAGGAAGAACGCTCATTTTATGGCTTCTAAAACTGTTGACTGAGTAGGTTTTTTTAACCTTTATTTAACTAGGCAAGTCAGATAAGAACAAAATCTTATTTTCAATGACAGCCTAAGAACAGTGGGCTAACTGCCTTGTTCAGGGGCAGAACAACAGATTTTTACCTTTTCAGCTCAGGGATTTGATCTTGCAACCTTTACAGTTACTAGTCCAATGCTTTAACCACTAGGCTACCTTGAACATGAACTTCCTTATAAAAACAGCAGCTATTTGCTGTATTGTTGACAGTTTCCCCTTGTCTTGGTTTTAAACCTTTGTTTTATGCCGTTACGGTAATCTGAGCCATCCCATTGGCCAGCGGTGAAACTATAGTGCACTTGATTTGCTCTCTGGTCCAACAGGGAGGCAGTTTGTACATTCAGACACATGAAATGCTTCAAAATGGCAACAGTATGGACAGCAGGGCAGCTGAATCTGGTGCTCCTACCGGTCTCTACTCCAAAACTAACCATATCTGGTTAGTAGAGACCCTACTGAGTATTTCCATCCCACCTTAGCTGAGACAGGCAGAAAAGCTTTCTCTCTACCAGCCAATCAGTATCCCATATACTGTGTATTACATTACAGTGAATGGAGAGGGTTGAGTAAGGAGTCATCAGTACTCTGTATTAAACACGTTGCCCTGCACAAGAGACACATTTAAGTTTTGAGACTATATTTACTAATTCCAATAACATATATTTATATTTTATTAAAAGTATATTTCTTTAAATGTAGCCTACACCAGTGGTGTAGTGGAAGGTATACTCAGGTATACTCTGTTTAACCACTTGTTTTTCAGTGGGCATTGTGTAGACTCACTTCTTAATCCCCACTGATACATATCAAAGTATTGTAGTGGAGGTATACGTCATATCAATGAATAGGGCTGATGGAACAGATCACAATGTTTATCTTCAAATGTTGATCAACTATTATGTCTTCACATTGTAGGAGCAGCAATGTCCACATGGCAGTAGACCTACTCCTGAATGTCCACATGGCAGTAGACCTACTCCTGAATGTCCACATGGCAGTAGACCTACTCCTGAATGTCCACATGGCAGTAGACCTACTCCTGAATGTTCACATGGCAGTAGACCTACTCCTGAATGTTCACATGGCAGTAGACCTACTCCTGAATGTCCACATGGCAGTAGACCTACTCCTGAATGTCCACATGGCAGCAGACCTACTCCTGAATGTCCACATGGCAGCAGACCTACTCCTGAATGTCCACATGGCAGTAGACCTACTCCTGAATGTCCACATGGCAGTAGACCTACTCCTGAATGTTCACATGGCAGTAGACCTACTCCTGAATGTTCACATGGCAGTAGACCTACTCCTGAATGTCCACATGGCAGTAGACCTACTCCTGAATGTCCACATGGCAGTAGACCTACTCCTGAATGTCCACATGGCAGTAGACCTACTCCTGAATGTCCACATGGCAGTAGACCTACTCCTGAATGTCCACATGGCAGTAGACCTACTCCTGAATGTCCACATGGCAGTAGACCTACTCCTGAATGTCCACATGGCAGTAGACCTACTCCTGAATGTCCACATGGCAGTAGACCTACTCCTGAATGTTCCAACATGTAGTTTGGGGGAAAAACAGTGTTCTAAAATGCACAGAGCACATGGAAGAGGTTTTATGGACAGAGATTGAAATATCAGTTAGAAAGAGGAGGGTTTAAAGAGATGGTAATGACAGACCTAACTGTCTTCTGGTAGATGGAAAGGCTTTCCCTAAAACCTGATCTATTCAATGTTAAACAGCTACAAACTCCAGTCCACCCTGCTAATCAACCAACAGTGTTAGGTGCCTGTACACTTGGATTAGAGGGGAACTACTCTCAAAAATAAATACAAATATTTTTTAAATCAAAACCTACAAAACAATTTGAAAATATGAAACCTGTGAATTTCTGACTCAGTTTCTCTGTTTCAATAAAAGGCCTACTATTATCCTACTATTATCCTACTGAAAAGTACAGCTTGGATGGTCTACTATTATCCTACTGAACAGTACAGCTTGGGTTGGTCTACTATTATCCTACTGAACAGTACAGCTTGGGTTGGTCTACTATTATCCTACTGAACAGTACAGCTTGGGTTGATCTACTATTATCCTACTGAACAGTACAGCCTGGGTTGGTCTACTATTATCCTACTGAACAGTTCAGCTTTGGTTGGTGTAACGCCCTGGCCATAGAGAGGGGTTTTTGTTCTTTATTTTGGTTAGGCCAGGGTGTTACATTGGGTGGGCGTTCTATGTTCCTTTTTCTAGGTTGGTTTGTTTCGTTGATTTTGGCCGTGTGGCTTCCAATCAGGCACAGCTGTAGTTCGTTGTTGCTGATTGGGAGTCACACATAAGTAGCCTGTTTTTCCTTTGGGTTTTTTGGGTGATTGTTTCTGTTTAGTGCTTTCTGTTTCATTGTTAGTACCTGACAGAACTGTCGGCTGTCATTTTGTTTATTTTGTCAAGTGTTCTCTTTAAAAAAAAAATTCATTCAAGATGAACACATCCTCCGCTGCACCTTAGTCTTTCTCTAACGACGGCCCTTACAGAATCACCCACCAAAAAACGGACCAAGCAGCGGAGGAAGGAGCAGCGCAAGGAGAAGAACCAGGAGAGGAGCTATCGGGAGTCGTGGAATTGGGAGGAATTGCTGGACGGTAAAGGACCATGGGCTCAAGGTGGGGAGTATCGCCGCCCGCAGTGGGAGATCGAGGCGGCGATAGCTGAGAGGCACTGGTATGAAGCGAGGGAGAGCAGAAGACACGAGAGGCAGCCCCAAAAAATGTTTGGGGGGGGCACACGGGGAGATTGCCGGAGTCAGGCGGTAGACCTGAGCCAACTCCCCGTGCTTACCGGAAGCAGCGTGGTACTGGTAAGGCACCGTGTTATGCTGTGAAGCGCACGGTGTCTCCAGTGCGCGTTCATAGCCCGGTGCGCTATAGGCCAGCCCCCCGCAAGTGCCATGCGAGTGCAGGCATCGAGCCAGGACGGATTGTGCCAGCTCAGCGCCTGGTCTCCAGTGCGCCTTTTCGGTCCAGGTTATCCTGCACCGAATCTGCGCACTGTGTCTCCAGGGCGCTGTGAGGGCCCAGTTCGCCCAATGCCTGCGCTCCGCCCGTGCCTTGCCAAAGTGAGCATTCAGCCTGGAGTGTGTGTAAAGAGCCTATGTACCAGAACTCCAGTGCTCCCCCACAGCCCGGTTTATCCTGTGCCTCCTCCTCGGACCAGACCTCCAGTGGGTCTCCCCATCCTGGTCAGTCCTGTGCCTCCTCCATGGACCAGGCCTCCAGGGGGTCTCCCCATCCTGTTCAGTCCTGTGCCTCCTCCACGGACCAGGCCTCCAGTGGGTCTCCCCAGCCTGGTGAGTCCAGTGCCTGCGCCCAGAACCAGGCCTCCTTCATGTCTCCCCAGCCTGGTGAGTCCTGGGCCAGAGTTGCCAGAGCCGCCCGCAAGTCCGGAGCCGCCAGAGCCGCCCGCCAGTCCGGAGCCGCCAGAGCCGCCCGCCAGTCCGGAGCTGCCAGAGCCGCCCGCCAGTCCGGAGCCGCCAGAGCCGCCCGCCTGTCCGGAGCCGCCAGAGCCGCCCGCCTGTCCGGAGCCGCCAGAGCCGCCCGCCAGTCCGGAGCCGCCAGAGCCGCCCGCCTGTCCGGAGCCGCCAGAGCCGCCCGCCTGTCCGGAGCCTCCAGAACCACCCGCCTGTCCGGAGCCGCCAGAGCCGCCCGCCTGCCGGGCGCAGCCAGGGTTGCCCGCCAGCCGGGCGCAGTCAGGGTCGCCCACCAGTCCTCCGGCGCGGCCAGGGGCGCCACCTAAGTGGGCGACGCCGAGGGTGGAGCGGAGGCCACCTTCCGCACCTGAGCCGCCGCCGTAAGAAGGCCCACCCGGACCCTCCCCTTCAGAGTCAGGTTTTGCGGCCGGAGTCCGCACCTTTGGGGGGAGTACTGTAACGCCCTGGCCATAGAGAGGGGTTTTTGTTCTTTATTTTGGTTAGGCCAGGGTGTTACATTGGGTGGGCGTTCTATTGTCATTTTTCTATGTTTTTGTATTTCTTTGTTTTGGGCCGTGTGTGGCTCCCAATCAGGCACAGCTGTAGTTCGTTGTTGCTGATTGGGAGTCACACATAAGTAGCCTGTTTTTCCTTTGGGTTTTTGTGGGTGATTGTTTTCTGTTTCGTTCATTTTTGACCAGACAGGACTGTTTGCTGTCGTTGCTGTTTAGTGTTTTGTTTATAGTGGTTCATTTTATTAAATATTCAAAATGAATACACATCCTCCGCTGCACCTTGGTTTCATTACTACGACAGCCCTTACAGTTGGTCTACTATTATCCTACTGAACAGTACAGCTTGGGTTGGCCTACTATTATCCTACTGAACAGTACAGCTTGGGTTGGTCTACTATTATCCTACTGAACAGTACAGCTTGGGTTGGCCTACTATTATCCTACTGAACAGTACAGCTTGGGTTTGTGTACTATTATCCTACTGAACAGTGCAGCTTGGGTTGGTCTACTATTATCCTACTGAACAGTACAGCTTGGGTTGGTCTACTATTATCCTACTGAACAGTACAGCTTGGGTTGGTCTACTATTATCCTACTGAACAGTACAACTTGGGTTGGTCTACTATTATCCTACTGAACAGTACAGCTTGGGTTGGTCTACTATTATCCTACTGAACAGTACTGCTTGGGTTGGTCCACTATTATCCTACTGAACAGTACAGCTTGGGTTGGTCTACTATTATCCTACTGAACAGTACAGCTTGGGTTGGTCTACTATTATCCTACTGAACAGTACAGCTTGGGTTGGCCTGACTGTGAAAGACCAATATGTGATTCATCATTTTAGGTCATTCAGAGTGTATATCACTGTTTCTCATGCTGTTCACACTGGGGGCCTTTCCTTCACTGGGCCGTTTGGAAAATGTTTTGCTAAATTAGAGTACTGTATACCCACTTCTCCAGGCACCACTACACCACTGGCCTACACAACAGCTTTCAACATACCAGTATTTAGTTTGGAAACTTTCAAAAGAAATGCTGGTATAAATAATACAATATTAAAATACGTCTTATCCATTTATTTGTTTCTAAAGTGGTTGCACTGCTGTGAATAACAGTTGTACTGCACTACAGTGCTAAAATAATCGATATTCTCAAAGTTGATCTTGTCTTTGCAGGGGGACTCTTATTTAGAAGAAAATAATCTGATGTTGTGCTGCCTGCATATTATCCTGCTGCTAGCAGAACGGTAATATAGGCTTTTAACCTAGAATATTTGTACGGTGTGCTGCGAGGTACAAACTGCAGAGATCTCTATATAGAGCCAGATCAATAAGAAGTTATTTCCACAAGGGGGCGACAAACGGCAGTTAATATTCCAGAATAGAGCACCACAGAATGTATAGGCTCCCTTTGCTAAGTGGTCAATGTGGAGATCCTCCAGCCTGGGCCAGGATAGCGTCCGATAAGTAATTACTGCTTCCTGAAGTGTGCACTTGTTCACTACTCCCCATAAAGTGTAAAAGCATTGGATTGGTGAAGGCATAGGTTATAGCATGAGTTTCCATACTCATCATTTCCTGTCAAATCCTGCCCATGAAAGGAAGTGAACAAGTGCACACTTTGGGAGGAAGGAGTGATTATGCAGACATTTCCCCAGCCCAGCACCACTTCAACACATACCAATCAATCAATATATCATCAAATCACTTATGATTAGCCAGTTTTACTTCAGGTGTTTCAGTGGTGGTCTGGAACAAAATCCAGCAAATCCTGTAGCCCTCCAGGGTTGGTGGGTGATTGTATCTCTCCAGGGTTGGTGGGTGACTGTATCTCTCCAGGGTTGGTGGGTGACTGTATCTCTCCAGGGTTGGTGGGTGACTGTATCTCTCCAGGGTTGGTGGGTGACTGTATCTCTCCAGGGTTGGTGGGTGACTGTATCTCTCCAGGGTTGGTGGGTGACTGTATCTCTCCAGGGTTGGTGGGTGACTGTATCTCTCCAGGGTTGGTGGGTGACTGTATCTCTCCAGGGTTGGTGGGTGACTGTATCTCTCCAGGGTTGGTGGGTGACTGCTGGACCCTGACCAGACATGGAGTAGTTGATCCACAAATATTTTTTATTTATTTATTTATTTTGATTAAGTCCCATATATACTGGGTGAAATACCACAGTGTACCATCACAGCAGCAAGATGTGTGACCTGTTGCCACAAGAAATGGGCAACCTGTCACACCGTGATCTATTTCACCTGTCCTTGTGCTCTTCTCCAGGCGTTGCCCATCTTCCCCATTATCCCCTGTGTATTTATACCTGTGTTCTCTGTTTGTTTGTTGCCAGTTTGTTTTGTTTCATCAAACCTACCAGCGGTTTTCCCTCGGCTCCTGTCTTTCTATTGTTCCTGTTTTGTAGTTTTCCTGGCTTTGACCTCTCTGCCTGCCTTGACCCTGAGCCTGCCTGCCGTCCTGTACCTTTGCCCCATCTATCTGGATTACTGACCTCTGTCTGCCCTGAGCCTGCCTGCCGTCCTGTACCTTTGCCCCATCTATCTGGATTACTGACCTCTGTCTGCCCTGAGCCTGCCTGCCGTCCTGTACCTTTGCCCCATCTATCTAGATTACTGACCTCTGCCTGACCTTGACCTGTCTCTTGCCTGCCCCTGTTGGATTAATAAACTGTTGTTACTTTGACGTTGTCTGCATCTGGGTCTTAGCTGAAACGTGTTAAAACCAGTCTAGAACAAACACCATTGTAAATACAACCCATATTTATGTTGAACACATTTCAGCCCCTCTCCCTCTGCTTCCCCGCACTGTTTCCTCAACACATTTCAGCCCCTCTCCCTCTGCTTCCCCACACTGTTTCCTCAACACATTTCAGCCCCTCCCTCTCTGCTTCCTCACACTGTTTCCTCAACACATTTCAGTCCCTCTCCCTCTGCTTCCCCACACTGTTTCCTCAACACATTTCAGCCCCTCCCTCTCTGCTTCCCCACACTGTTTCCTCAACACATTTCAGCCCCTCTCCCTCTGCTTCCTCACACTGTTTCCTCAACACATTTCAGTCCCTCTCTCTCTGCTTCCTCACACTGTTTCCTCAACACATTTCAGTCCCTCTCCCTCTGCTTCCCCACACTGTTTCCTCAACACATTTCAGCCCCTCCCTCTCTGCTTCCCCACACTGTTTCCTCAACACATTTCAGCCCCTCTCCCTCTGCTTCCCCACACTGTTTCCTCAACACATTTCAGCCCCTCTCCCTCTGCTTCCCCACACTGTTTCCTCAACACATTTCAGCCCCTCTCACTCTGCTTCCCCACACTGTTTCCTCAACACATTTCAGCCCCTCCCTCTCTGCTTCCTCACACTGTTTCCTCAACACATTTCAGTCCCTCTCTCTCTGCTTCCCTACACTGTTTCCTCAATGACATCACAACAATAACAAAGCAACAGTAAATATGTCGTCCCCCATGAATGATGCAGTGCCCCCTTTGGGCCAATCAGTGTAATTTAGTGAATTCTGGATCTCTATGGCAAGACTCATCATTCACCCACGTTTCATCAAAATGGAACCAGAGGTGTCTGAGATATCACCTGGGTTAGGTAGACTCATATCCATGAGGCTGTGTCCCAAATGTCATCCCTCTGAGTCAAACAGATCAACAGAAAAAAATGTTGGCTGTTAAGGAGCCACCATGTGGTCATTATGAATGTTATACAGTAACATGTGGTCATTATGAATGTTATACAGTAACGTGTGATCATTATGAATGTTATAGAGTAACATGTGGTCATTATGAATGTTATAGAGCCACCATGTGGTCATTATGAATGTTATAGAGTAACATGTGGTCATTATGAATGTTATAGAGTAACATGTGGTCATTATGAATGTTATAGAGCCACCATGTGGTCATTATGAATGTTATAGAGTAACATGTGGTCATTATGAATGTTATAGAGTAACATGTGGTCATTTTGAATGTTATACAGTAACATGTGGTCATTATGAATGTTATAGAGCCACCATGTGGTCATTATGAATGTTATAGAGCCACCATGTGGTCATTGTGAATGTTATAGAGCCACCGTGTGGTCATTATGAATGTTATAGAGCCATCATGTGGTCATTATGAATGTTATAGAGCCACCGTGTGGTCATTGTGAATGTTATAGAGCCATCATGTGGTCATTATGAATGTTATAGAGCCATCATGTGGTCATTATGAATGTTATAGAGTAACATGTGGTCATTGTGAATGTTATAGAGTAACATGTGGTCATTATGAATGTTATAGAGCCACCATGTGGTCATTATGAATGTTATAGAGCCACCATGTGGTCATTATGAATGTTATAGAGCCACCGTGTGGTCATTATGAATGTTATAGAGTAACATTTGGTCATTATGAATGTTATAGAGTAACATGTGGTCATTATGAATGTTATAGAGTAACATGTGGTCATTATGAATGTTATAGAGTAACATGTGGTCATTATGAATGTTATAGAGTAACATGTGAACCAAATATTGTTTCAATACAAATATTCTTGACTGATTCAGGAGAGGAAGGGATAGGAGAGGAAGGGAGAGGAGAGGAAGGGAAATGAGAGGAAGGGAGAGGAGAAGAAGAGAGAGAAGTGCACACTCCCCCATTTGTCTCCCCACCCATCCATCCATCCATTATTCCCTCCCTGTCTGTCTCCCCATCCATTCATCCATCCATCTTCACATCTGTCTCCCCCATCTAACCATCCATCCATCCCTCCAACCTTTCATCCATCCTCACCACTCTCTCTCCCCCCATCGGTCTCCCCCATCTCTCTCCATCCATGCTCACCCCTCTCTCCCCCCTCTGCCTCCCCAATCTAACCATCCATCCATCCTCACCCTTTCTCTCCCCCCTCTGCTTCCCCCATCAAACCATCCATCCATCTCTCCCCCCTCTGCCTCCCCCATCCATCCATCCTCACCCCTCTCTCTCTCTAGTTTGTCTCCCTCATCCTCACCCTTCTCTCTCCCCCGTCTGTCTCACTCATCCATCCATCCTCACCCTTCTCTCTCTCTCCATTTCTTCTCCTAATTTTCTGTTTTCTGAGTGACCCTTAACATTGACAGATCTAGTCCCACCTGATGTTCTGTTCAACAGTCCAGATCTAGTCCCACCTGATGTTCTGTTCAACAGCCCAGATCTAGTCCCACCTGATGTTCTGTTCAACAGTCCAGATCTAGTCCCACCTGATGTTCTGTTCAACAGCCCAGATCTAGTCCCACCTGATGTTCTGTTCAGTCATAACAGTCCAGATCTAGTCCCACCTGACGTTCCGTTCAACAGTCCAGATCTAGTCCCACCTGATGTTCTGTTCAGTCATAACAGCCCAGATCTAGTCCCACCTGATGTTCTGTTCAACAGTCCATATCTAGTCCCACCTGATGTTCTGTTCAGACATAACAGTCCAGATCTAGTCCCACCTGATGTTCTGTTCAGTCATAACAGTCCAGATCTAGTTCCACTTGATGTTCTGTTCAGTCATAACAGTCCAGATCTAGTCCCACCTGATGTTCTGTTCAGACATAACAGTCCAGATCTAGTCCCACCTGATGTTCTGTTCAGTCATAACAGTCCAGATCTAGTCCCACCTGATGTTCTGTTCAACAGTCCAGATCTAGTTCCACCTGATGTTCTGTTCAGACATAACAGTCCAGATCTAGTCCCACCTGATGTTCTGTTCAACAGTCCAGATCTAGTCCCACCTGATGTTCTGTTCAGACATAACAGTCCAGATCTAGTCCCACCTGATGTTCTGTTCAGTCATAACAGTCCAGATCTAGTCCCACCTGATGTTCTGTTCAGTCATAACAGTCCAGATCTAGTCCCACCTGATGTTCTGTTCAACAGTCCAGATCTAGTTCCACCTGATGTTCTGTTCAGACATAACAGTCCAGATCTAGTCCCACCTGATGTTCTGTTCAACAGTCCAGATCTAGTCCCACCTGATGTTCTGTTCAGTCATAACAGTCCAGCTCTAGATCCACCTGATGTTCTGTTCAGTCATAACAGTCCAGATCTAGTCCCACCTGATGTTCTGTTCAGTCATATCTATCATATCTTTCTAGTTCTATTAATCATATCTTTCTAGTTCTATCTATCATATCTTTCTAGTTCTATCTATCATATCTTTCTGGTTCTATATATCATATCCTTCTAGTTCTATCTATCATATCTTTCTAGTTCTATTAATCATATCTTTCTAGTTCTATCTATCATATCTTTCTAGTTCTATCTATCATATCTTTCTAGTTCTATCTATCATATCTTTCTAGTTCTATCTATCATATCTTTCTGGTTCTATGTATATATGTATATTTAGTTTTACCAGTGACACCAATGTGTTCATATTGTATTTTCTTTTGAAGTGATGTTTCTTTGTCTTGCTGTGACAAGGTTCTCACCACATCCTGGTTCTGTCATCACAACACGCCACATTCACACAGTTGAACCTATTTCCTGTACATCTCTCTGACACACACACACCTTTTCTCTACACACTCTCACACACACACATTCTCTCTCTCTACACACACTTTCTCCATCTCACACTCTCTACGTACACACTTCCTGTCTGATATATAACTGTGTCAGGAATATCATCTATCATGGTGGGCTACTGTCCCATCTGTGGGAAACCCGTCTACTTTGGTGAGTGCAGCGTGTGTGTGTGTGTGTGTGTGTGTGTGTCTGCAGTGTCATACAGTGGGTTAGAGATTCCATAGAATTATGGAATAGTTGCTAGATTGTTGGGGCAGGTTTGTGAGAGGCATCGTTCGCTCGCAAATCTTTTCTAGACTCAATCGTTATACCTTTGCTATATTGTGTGTGTGTGTGTGTATGTCTCTGTGTGTGTGTGTGTGTGTGTATGTCTCCGTGTGTGTGTGTGTGTGTGTGTATATGTCTCCATGTGTGTGTGTGTGTGTGTGTGTGTGTGTGTGTGTGTGTGTGTGTGTGTGTGTGTGTGTGTGTGTGTCTGTGTGTGTGTGTGTGTGTGTGTGTGTGTGTGTGTGTGTGTGTGTGTGTGTGTATATGTCTCCGTGTGTGTGTGTGTGTGTGTATGTGTTTGTGTATGTGTGTGTGTGTGTGTGTGTGTGTGTGTGTGTGTGTGTGTGTGTGTGTGTGTGTGTGTGTGTGTGTGTGTGTGTCTATGCTCTGTACAGTCTGTCATGACTCACACACAGACAACAGGAAGTGTCTTCTCTGAGGAAGCAGACTGTTCTGTAACACACCAGCTACTCTCCAATACTCTAACCTGGTGTCCTTTCCTTTCTAACCAGCCTTCTTTTCATCCTGGGATAAGTCTCTTTTCCGTCACTGGCTGGGTTCCTATAGTCTAACCTGGCTTCCTTTTCTTCAGAGGCTGGGTTCCTGTAGTCTAACCTGGCTTCCTTTCCTTCAGAGGCTGGGTTCCTATAGTCTAACCTGGCTTCCTTTCCTTCAGAGGCTGGGTTCCTATAGTCTAACGTGGCTTCCTTTCCTTCAGAGGCTGGGTTCCTATAGTCTAACGTGGCTTCCTTTCCTTCAGAGGCTGGGTTCCTATAGTCTAACCTGGCTTCCTTTTCCTTCAGAGGCTGGGTTCCTATAGTCTAACGTGGCTTCCTTTCCTTCAGAGGCTGGGTTCCTATAGTCTAACCTGGCTTCCTTTCCTTCAGAGGCTGGGTTCCTATAGTCTAACCTGGCTTCCTTTCACCTGGGCTCCTTTCCTATGTCCTCAATTGATATGAGACAGCAGACTGGTCTCTCACACTTTGGCTTTGTTCAAATACCAACTTGCCTTCCTTTCCTTTAGGGACTTGCATTATTTGCATATATCCGGTACAGGAACTAGGGTTGCAAATGAAAGGTATATTATTGGAAAATGTCTATGTTTACCAGGAAACTACCAGAAGTTTGGTAACATTTACATTTTAGGGGGAATTTTATCAAATTACATCTGGTGGCCTTTTTGTGCTTAAGATTATCACATGAGTCTGTAATTTTCTCTGGTCCTCTGTGTGACCTTATCACATGAGTCTGTAATTATCTCTGGCCCTCTGTGTGTCCTTATCACATGAGTCTGTAATTATCTCTGGTCCTCTGTGTGTCCTTATCACATGAGTCTGTAATTATATCTGGTCCTTTGTGTGGCCTTATCACATGAGTCTGTAATTATCTCTGGCCCTCTGTGTGACCTTATATGAGTCTGTAATTATATCTGGCCCTCTGTGTGTCCTTATCACATGAGTCTGTAATTATCTCTGGTCCTCTGTGTGGTCTTATCACATGAGTCTGTAATTATCTCTGGCCCTCTGTGTGTCCTTATCACATGAGTCTGTAATTATCTCTGGTCCTCTGTGTGGCCTTATCACATGAGTCTGTAATTATCTCTGGTCCTCTGTGTGACCTTATCACATGCGTCTATAATTATCTCTGGTCCTCTGTGTGGTCTTTTCACATGTCAGATATACAATAATTAAATAAGATTGTTTAATATATATATATATTACAATCATTAAACTTAATATAAACCATAAACTCAGTAAATATCATTGGTGTTTAATATGAGGGTTTCAGCATGAAATATTCTTTATGTTTTTTACACACTTGTATTTATTCATGAATTATCTATTGGACAATATAGACAGACACAATATATAGCAATTCATTTCTACTCAAGTATAAATTACCAAAGTTACCATAGAAGATTCCAGTAATTTTGGTAAACTACCAGTAGCTTAGCAACTCTAACAGGAACCTAACTGGAAAATCAAATCAAATGTATTTATATAGCCCTTCTTTCATCAGCTGATATCTCAAAGTGCTGTACAGAAACCCAGCCTAAAACCCCAAACAGCAAGCAATGCAGGTGTAGAAGCACGGTGGCTAACTCTCTAGTCACAGTGCAGATCTCTCTCTGAATGGCAGACACCATTTGCCCTCTAACCCCTGCTATCCTCTAACCCCATTGGTCCATGACAGACATTTGCCCTCTAACCCTTGGTATCTTCCAACCCCAATGGTCCATGACATGCAATCTCTATTGCACTCAACACTGCCCTTTCCCACCGGGACAAAAGGAACACCTATGTGAGAATGCTATTCATTGATTACTGCTCAGCGTTCAACACAATAGTGCCCTCAAAGCTCATCACTAAGCTAAGGACCCTGGGACTAAACACCTCCCTCTGCAACTGGATCCTGGACTTACTGACAGGCAGCCCCCAGATGGGAAGGTTAGGTAACAACACATCCACCATGCTGATCCTCAACACGGGGGCCCCTCAGGGGTGCGTGCTCAGTCCCCTCCTGTACTCCCTGTTCACTCATGACTGCATGGCCAGGCACGACTCCAACACCATAATTAAGTTTGCCGACGACACAACAGTGGTAGGCCTGATCACTGACAACGACGAGACAGCCTATAGGGAGGAGGTCAGAGACCTGACCATGTGGTGCCAGGACAACAACCTCTCCCTCAACGTGATCAAGACAAAGGAGATGATTGTGGACTACAGGAAAAGGAGGACCGAGCACGCCCCTATTCTCATCGACGGGGCTGTAGTGGAGCAGGTTGAGAGCTTCAAGTTCCTTGGTGTCCACGCCACCAACAAACTAACATGGTCCATGCACACCAAGACAGTCGTGAAGAGTGCATGACAAAGCCTATTCCCCCTCAGGAGACTGAAAAGATTTGGCATGGGTCCTTAGAACCTCAAAAGCTTTTACAGCTGCACCATCGAGAGCAAGGCACTACAGAGGGTAGTGCGTACGGCCCAGTACATCACCGGGGCCAAGCTTCCTGCCATCCAGGACCTCTATACCAGGCGGTGTCAGAGGAAGGCCCTACAAATTGTGAAAGACACCAGTCATAGACTGTTATCTCTTCTACCGCACGGCAAGTGGTACCGGATCACCAAGTCAAGGACCAAAAGGCTCCTTATCAGCTTCTATCCCCAAACCATCAAACTCCTGAACATCTAATCAAATGACCACCAGACCCCTCTTTTACACTGCTGCTACTCTCTGTTTACTATCTATACATAGTACCTTTAACTCTCCCTACATATTACCTCAATTACCTCCACTAACCGGTGCCACCTCACATTGACTCTGTAACGGTACCCCAATATAGCCTCCACATTGTTATTTTACTGCTGCTGTTGAATTATTTAACTTTAAAAAATATATGTTAATTTAACACATTTTTTTCTTCAAACTTCTTAAAGCAATGTTGGTTAAGAGCTTGTAAGTAAGCATTTCACTGTAAGGTCTACATCTGTTGTATTCAACATTTGTCACGGGTGTCGTTGTGTTGAACTGACCAAAACGCAGCAGGAATGTGGATGCTCATCTTGAATTTTTATTAAATAAAGAGAGCACGGAAAAATAACAAAAACGAGAAACGACAGAAGACAGTTTAACAGGCTATACAAAATAACAGCAGTGCTAAAGGCACCAACCCACAAAATCCAGATGAAAACCCACTCCTAATATATGACTCCCAATCAGGAACAACGACATGCAGCTGTTCCTGATCGGGAGCCACACAGACTACAAAGAAATAGACAGACTAGAAACTACATACAAAACACAAACCCAACTGCCACGTCCTGACCAAATACTAATACAATAACTCCCTTTGCTGGTCAGAACGTGACAACATTTCACTGTAAGGTGTTGTATTAGTGTATTAAACTACACCTGTTGTATTCAGCGCATGTGATTAATACAATTTGATTTGATTACATTTTTTATTTAACCCCTGGTATCCTCCAACCCCAACGGTCCATGCCAAATATTTGACCTCTAACCCCTGGTATCCTCTAACCAGATTGGTCCATGACAGACATTTGACCTCTAACCCTTGGTATCCTCTCTCCCCATTGGTCCAGGTGAGAAGAAGAGGTCATTGGGACGGGACTACCACCCTCTGTGTCTGAAGTGTCAACAGTGTCAGAGACAGTTGACGCCGGGACAACATGCTGAGGTATGGAGAGAGAGGGAGGGAGGGAAGAGGAGGAGGGAGAGAAGGGGGAGAGAGGAACAGGAGTTGAGAGGGAGAGGAGTATAGCGGAGGGGGGAGACGTAGGAGGAAGAGGGGAGAGAGGGAAGGGGGAGAGTGAGTGAGTCAGGGAGAGAAGGGGAGGGGAGAGAGGGAAGGGAAGGGAAGGGGGAGTGAGGGGGAGAGATGGAGAAGTGGTGGGAAAGATAGTGTCAACAGTGTCAGAGACAGCTGACCCCAGGACAACATGCTGAGGTACGAAGACATGGAGGGGTAGTGTGGGGAGGGAGTGAGGGAGGTGGGGTGGGGAAGGTCTGTCTGTCTGTCTGTCTGTCTATCCGTCTACATGTCTACATGTATGTGTGTATCTATGTATCTCATGAACTAAGATGTTTTCTGTGCTTTGTGTTTCAGCATGATGAGAAACCCTACTGCACTAACTGTTACATGAAGATGTTTGGTACCAGAGGTAGATACTGCTTGGTGATGTACTTTAGCTGGTGTGCGTCCCAAATGGCAGCCTATTCCCTACATTGTACACTACTTTGGCCAGAGACTTGGTCAAAAGTAGTACACTAAATAGGGAACAGTGTGTGTCTTAGGATGCTATGTACAGCAAATATGTCTCTCTCTCTCTCTCTCTCTCTCTCTCTCTCTCTCTCTCTCTCTCTCTCTCTCAGCAGGTAACAGGAGACTGATGTCAAACTGTCACAGCTCAGCCTCCTCTTCCTCTTCCTCCTCCTAGGAACCAGTCTAACCAAAAACCACCAAAATACAACCTAATGAGAACTAACAGGCTATCAACAAGGATCTATTTTCAACAAACCTGACATTCAGCCATCAAGCCAATGACCAACCAACGAGACCCAACATTCAGCCAACCAACTTTGACCAACCAAGAAATACTCTGAAAGTCTCCCTCTTTCAGTCAGTCATAAAACAACTACCTTGACCACAACATTGTGTTCAATGGAGACAACGGCTGTTCTTCAATAAAACAGAAGCTTCTACAGTCGTCTGGTTGAAGTGTGTTAAACACAGAGTCTCTTTAGGCATCAACACACATCCTACACTACACATGTACTGGAGTACACAGACACACATCCTACACTACACATGTACTGGAGTACACAGACACACATCCTACACTACACATGTACTGGAGTACACAGACACACATCCTACACTACACATGTACTGGAGTACACAGATACACATCCTACGCTACACATGTACTGGAGTACACAGACACACATCCTACACTACACATGTACTGGAGTACACAGACACACATCCTACACTACACATGTACTGGAGTACACATATACACATCCTACACTACACATGTACTGGAGAACACAGACACACATCCTACACTACACATGTACTGGAGTACACAGACATACATCCTACACTACACATGTACTGGAGTACACAGACACACATCCTACACTACACATGTACTGGAGTACACAGACACACATCCTACACTACACATGTACTGGAGTGGACACTACCTAGTCAGATCATGTTTTAATACCACTAGAGTTCTGAACAGACACACACAGACACACACACACACACACACACACACACACACACACACACAGTTGGCTATGAGGGTTTCAGCATGATATTCATACTGTATGTTGTAGTCTGTCAGAGAGGAGAATCACACAAGACTGATCTCAGTTAATTCATACTGTATGTTGTAGTCTGTCCAAGAGGAGAATCACACAAGACTGATCTCAGTTAATTCATACTGTATGTTGTAGTCTGTCCAAGAGGGGAATCACACAAGACTGATCTCAGTTAATTCATACTGTATGTTGTAGTCTGTCCAAGAGGGGAATCACACAAGACTGATCTCAGTTAATTCATACTGTATGTTGTAGTCTGTCCAAGAGGGGAATCACACAAGACTGATCTCAGTTAATTCATACTGTATGTTGTAGTCTGTCCAAGAGGAGAATCACACAAGACTGATCTCAGTTAATTCATACTGTATGTTGTAGTCTGTCCAAGAGGAGAATCACACAAGACTGATCTCAGTTAATTCATACTGTATGTTGTAGTCTGTCCAAGAGGGGAATCACACAAGACTGATCTCAAATAATTCATACTGTATGTTGTAGTCTGTCCAAGAGGGGAATCACACAAGACTGATCTCAGTTAATTCATACTGTATGTTGTAGTCTGTCCAAGAGGAGAATCACACAAGACTGATCTCAGTTAATTCATACTGTATGTTGTAGTCTGTCCAAGAGGGGAATCACACAAGACTGATCTCAGTTAATTCATACTGTATGTTGTAGTCTGTCCAAGAGGAGAATCACACAAGACTGATCTCAGTTAATTCATACTGTATGTTGTAGTCTGTCCAAGAGGAGAATCACACAAGACTGATCTCAGTTAATTCATACTGTATGTTGTAGTCTGTCCAAGAGGAGAATCACACAAGACTGATCTCAGTTAATTCATACTGTATGTTGTAGTCTGTCCAAGAGGAGAATCACACAAGACTGATCTCAGTTAATTCATACTGTATGTTGTAGTCTGTCCAAGAGGGGAATCACACAAGACTGATCTCAGTTAATTCATACTGTATGTTGTAGTCTGTCCAAGAGGAGAATCACACAAGACTGATCTCAGTTAATTCATACTGTATGTTGTAGTCTGTCCAAGAGGAGAATCACACAAGACTGATCTCAGTTAATTCATACTGTATGTTGTAGTCTGTCCAAGAGGAGAATCACACAAGACTGATCTCAGTTAATTCATACTGTATGTTGTAGTCTGTCCAAGAGGAGAATCACACAAGACTGATCTCAGTTAATTCATACTGTATGTTGTAGTCTGTCCAAGAGGAGAATCACACAAGACTGATCTCAGTTAATTCATACTGTATGTTGTAGTCTGTCCAAGAGGGGAATCACACAAGACTGATCTCAGTTAATTCATACTGTATGTTGTAGTCTGTCCAAGAGGGGAATCACACAAGACTGATCTCAGTTAATTCATACTGTATGTTGTAGTCTGTCCAAGAGGGGAATCACACAAGACTGATCTCAGTTAATTCATACTGTATGTTGTAGTCTGTCCAAGAGGGGAATCACACAAGACTGACAGCCTGTAAGTTTATTAAAAGCATTCAGTTGATTACATGGCAGTTTAGAGAGCAACATCATAACAATAATTTACTTCATAATCAATAATCAATATCATAACATTTATAATCAATAACATCATTATCTATATATTACTAACAACATCATAACAATAATCTACATCATAATCAATAATCAATATCATAACATTTATAATTAATAACATCATTATCTCTATACTACTAACAACATCATAACAATAATCTACATCAACAATCAATATCATAACATTTATAATCAATAACATCATTATCTATATACTACTAACAACATCATAACAATAATCTACATCATAATCAATAATCAATATCATAACATTTATAATCAATAACATCATGAGAGGTAAACAACAACAACAACAAACCAAAATAAATTGAGAAAAAGATGCCCACTTTATTAAAAATGTTTTAAAAATACAAAGAATGAACAGATGATTATAATAATACATGAACTAATAATGGAAACACTTCAAGATAAAGAATCTAAGAGACACTAAATAAGATAAAGAATCTAAGAGACACTAAATAAGATAAAGAATCTAAGAGACACTAAATAAGATAAAGAATCTAAGAGACACTAAATAAGATAAAGAATCTAAGAGACACTAAATAAGATAAAGAATCTAAGAGACACTAAATAAGATAAAGAATCTAAGAGACACTAAATAAGATAAACACATTAAGACAAAATCTAAAATATACATTCAAAACAGACGTAATTAAGCAACTCTCTTAAAATAATCAAAACCCCATGTTACCCAGAACCCCATGTTACCCACAACCCCATGTTACCCAGAACCCCATGTTACCCAGAACCCCATGTTACCCAGAACCCCATGTTACCCAGAACTCCATGTTACCCAGAACCCCATGTTACCCAGAATCCCATGTTACCCAGAACCCCATGTTACCCAGAACCACATGTTTCTCTGGTGGTAAAACCAAACTAAAAGGAATAATGGTGGTTGCAGTCACTCCTTTTAGATTTCTTCCAAGGTTCTAGAAAGAGAAACTAATTCTGAACTTGTTATTAAAATTAGAACCACTTCAGGTTTGTCACCACATTTTAAACACCAGTCCACTGCTGACCATCCATTTAAAACACAAAACTGACCTAAGATCAGCATGTAGGGTCAGCTTCATTCTACTCCTACTCCGTCCCCTGGGCTGCTCTCTCCTCTCCCGGTCCAGCTTCAGCTCTGGAGCTCAGAGAGACCATCTCCATGGCATTGACATAAAGATCCATGCTGCTCACCCTGTTCACTCTCTTCTGCCTCCTGGTGGGCTAGGGAGACACAGCACCAACAGTCAGACAATTACTCTCTAGTATCTCCATTCTCTCTCCCTCCCTCTCCCCCTCACCCTCTCCCTCTAGTTTAAATGACTTGTAACATCTGAGTAAATGTCTTTACCTTGTAGTACAGGTAGGAGGTGGTGATGGCTGTCAGTAGGATCAGCAGCACTACAACGTGTCTGATGATGAAGGCTGGCAGAGGAGAGGCTGCAAACAGAAACACCTTTGATGAGGGGACTGATCATCATCACATAGATCTGTGGGAAATCTGTCAATGACAAAGTTATAAGTCTGGTTCATGTTCAGTTACCTGTGATGGTGAGGGAGAGGAGCTCACTCTCAGAGGAGAAGTTATGAGAGAAAACATCATTGTCATAAACACAGCTGTAGTTCCCTTGGTGGGAGTCATCTGCAGCAGGGAAGAGGAAGGCAGCAGAGTGATTGACAGCTGGCTGGGTCTGGGTTCTGTTGGAGCCGGTGAACGTGAGGAGGAAGGAGCCTCCTGGGTACTGTGGCTGAGTGGAGCAGGTGATGGTGAAGTTGTAGCCCCTGAACACCTCGGGCCCCTGGTGGCCCCTGGAGACCCCTCCCATTGAGTCAGTAAGGGAGATATCTGGCTGGACCAGGAGATCTGTAACAATAAAAGAGAACAAGACAAACCTCTTCAACTAGTTTCCTATAGATATGACAATAACATCAGCATGTAACAGTGGTAGTGAGTAGAGACGTTCACTGAGATAACACTCAAATACAAAAGCATTCTGGGATATTTAAGGTGTATTTGATTCCTACTTGACTGAGTGATCTATTTAGTAAAGCAGACTGACAAGCTAAACAGTCATCATGAGAGGTGCAGAGGAAGTTGTATGAATGAAGGAAATCAGTTGAATACAATTATAATATGTTGTTATTACCTGAGCAGATCACTGTGAGTCCAGGAAAGAGCTCAAAACTTCTCCAACATTCCCTCAGTGAAGACTCAGTCCCAGAACAGTAAACTAAAAACCCTCCAGTGGTGTTTCCAGGTAGTACTGAAACAGTGGAGCCACAACCCAGCTGTCTACACACTACTGCAGCTACATGTGTCCTGGCCCTGTCAGCAGCTCCCACAGTCCTCCACTCTCCCTGGTCGTACCCCTCCACTCCACCAGCACAGCGACTGCCTCCTCCCACCAGCCTCACATCATCAGGCTCTGAGAAAAGAAAAGAGAGAGACAGTAATCTTACTATTTTCTCACTAAAACACACCTATATTGTCTCTCATATTCTTCACTCCAGGTGAGAAACAATGTGGATTGAGAGACAAACTGTTTCTTACCTGAGCAGGTGAGTCCAACAGCATTACCAGGTAGACAGGTGTTGATTTCTCTGTCTGAGGTGTCACAGTCCAGGAGAAGGGACTCTTTGCCTTTACACTGGAACTCTTTATCCCAGGTCTGACCCTCACCTTCTCCATAGAGCCCCCCCTGTAGAGCTGCAGGAGCCCCACAGCCAAGCTCCCCACAGACTACCTCTGCATCCTGCCGGTCAAAGTCAGCTTCACACACTGAGGCCCAGGACTGATCGGACTTCACCTCCACTCTTCCAGAGCAGAGACCAGCTCCATCCACAAGCCGCACAGACTCTGGAGAAAAAGACTTGGTTGAACATTCAATCAGTTTTGTTGATGACACTGTCAAGGACTAAACACAAATATGTTGGATAAAAGATTGTAGTTTGCTATGTTTGATACTGTAAGAGGTAGAAATGGGTTCTTAGTCACTCAGGATAGGGTTGGGAATAATGCAGGCAGGAGACAGGAATAAGTTCACTTCACTTTATAGAAAATAAACAGCTGGACATCCATCAGGCAGCTTCACTTCAGTACCATCTGAACTACAATGATCTACCCATGAACATCTCCCATAAACCAATATGACAAACACAAATATAATGTTTAAATACATCTGACATCTCTCCCTCTATTTAAATGAAATAAAAACACATAAAACATGATACATGGTAATATTGTATAATGTATAAATAAATCTCTCAATATGACCAGTCTCTTACCTGAACAGGTCACATGATGATAATATCCACCAATACAGTCACCAGGTTTTACTCTGATGACACACTGTCTAATAGGAGACTCATCTCCACTACATCTAAATAGTCTGACTCTTCTTCTTCCATGTTGAACCAGAGGTCCTCTAGATACAGATACAACATTCCCACAGTCCATCTCTCTACACACAACCTTAACCTCCATCATGTTCCACCACCCAGTACATAGACCCAACCACTCTCCTTCATAGAAGACTTCCACTGTCCCAGAACAGGAAGTGGTTCCATCCACCAGTCTGACTGAGAATTCAGCTGTAAACAGCAGAGAGGAAAACACAGTGGTGAGGACAGATGATGACATTGATTGTGTTATTCTAACAGCAGTAGTGCTTTGTGGTTGACAAGTATTAGTAGTTCCATAAAACACTACTTGTTATTGGGGTTTAGAATGGTTTGTATGGACACATGAATTTCTCCATGTGGGATAATAAAGTTGACTAATATTGAACTGCTATAATCACTGTAGATTTATACTCTACCTACCTGGTGGACTGACACTTTGAGCCTGGAGATCTGAGGAGAAAGAGAGAGACAGAGGAGAAAGAGAGAGAAAGAGACAGAGAGATAGAGAGAAACAAAGGAGAAAGGGAGGAGTCAGAGGAAGAGAGACACAGAGGAGAAAGAGAGAGAAAGAGACAGAGAGATAGAGAGAAACAAAGGAGAAAGGGAGGAGTCAGAGGAAGAGAGAGACAGAGGTTAAATGAACATCAACATGATCTTTCATGATGTGATGGGGAAGACAGGCTTATCGTTGGTATGGTGCAACAACACCCATGTGTACATACACTATATATACAAAAGTATGTGGACACCCCTTCAAATGAGTGTATTATAGTTCAGCCACACCCCTTCCTGACAGATGTATAAATCAAGCACTCAGCCATGCAATCTCCATAGACAAACATTGGCAGTAGAATGGCCTTAATGAAGAGCTCAGTGACTTTCCCCTCTCTTCTCCCCCTCTCTTCTCCTCTTCTCCCCCTCTCCTCTTCTCCCCTCTCTTTGAGTCTTCTCACCCTCTCGTCTCCTCTTCTTTACCTCCCCTCCCCCCTCTCCTCTTCTCCCCCTCTCCTCTCCTCTCCTCTTCTCCCCCTCTCATTTTCTGCCCCCCTTCTCTCCTCTCCTCCCCTCCCCTCTCCCTTCTGCACAACTCTCCACTCTCCTCTTCTCCCCCTCTCCTCTCACTTTCCACTACTCTTCTCCCCCTCTCCTCTCCTCTTCTCCCCCTCTCTTCTCCCACCCCTCTTCTCCCCCTCCCCTCTCCTATTCTCCCCCTCTCCTCTCTTCTCCTCTCCTCTCCTCTCCTCTTCTCCCACTCTCTTCACCTCTTATCCCCCTCTCTTCTCCTCCCCTCTCCTCTCCTCTTCTCCCTTCTATTCTCCCCCTCTCTTCCCTTCTTCTCCCCCTCTCCTCTTCTCCCCCTATTTTATTCTCCCCCTCTTGTCTCCTCTTCTTACCCTCCCCCCCTCACCTCTTCTCACCCTCTCCTCTCCGCTTCTCCATTTCTCCTCTTCTCTTCTCCCCTCCCCTCTCCTCTCCTCTCCTCTCCCTCTCTTCTCCTCCTCTCCTCTCCTCTTCTCCCCTCCTCTCTTCTCCTCTTCTTCGCCTCCCCCTTTACCTTTCTCCCCCTCTCCTATTCTCTCCTCTTCTGCCCCTATCCCCTCCCCTCCCCTCTCCTCTCCTTCCTCTCTCTTCTCCCCTCTCTTCTACCCCTCCCTTCTCCTCTTCTCCCCCACTCCTCTTCTCCCCCCTCTTTTATTCTCCCCCTCCCTTCTCCTCTCCTCCCCTCTCCCCTCCCCTCTCATGTCCTTCCTCCTCTCCTCTTCTCCCCCTCTCTTCTCCTCTTCTCCCCCTCTCCTTCTCTTCTCCCCCTCTCCTTCTCTTCTCTTCAACCCCTCTCTTCTCCTCTTCTCCCCTCTCTTCTACTCTTCTCCGCATCTGTTCTCCTCTCCTCTCCTTCTCACTCCCTTCCTTTCTCCTCTCCTCCCCTCTCCGCTCTCCTCCCCTCTCCTCCCCAGTCTCCTCTCTTCTACTCTTCTCCCCCTTTCCTCTTCTCCCCTCTCTTCTCCCCACTTCTCCCCCTCTACTTATCTCCCCCTCTCTTCTCCCCCTCTCTTCTCCTCTTCTCCCCCTCTCCTTCTCTTCTCCCCCTCTCCTTCTCTTCTCCCCCTCTCCTTCTCTTCTCCCCCTCTCCTTCTCTTCTCCCCCTCTCCCTCTCCCCTCCCCTCTCCTGTCCTTCCGACTCTCCTCTCCTCTTCTCTCCTCTCCTCTCCTCTCCTCTCCTCGTCTTCCCCTCTCCTCTTCTGTTCTCCCCCTCTTCTCCCCCTCTCGTCTTCTGCCCCCTTCTCTTCTCCCCTCTCATCTCCATCTTCTCCCACTCTCCATTTCTCCCCCCTCTCTTCTCCTTATCTCACCCTCCCCTCTCCCCTTCCCCTCTTCTTCCCCTCTCCCCTCTCCCCTCCACCTCTCCTGTCCTTCCTTCTCTCATCTTCTCTCCCTTTCCTCTTCTCCCCCTCTCTTCTCTTCTCCCCCTATCATCCTTTTCCCCTCCCCTCCCACCTCTGCACTTCCCCCACTTCTCCCCCTTTCTTCTCCTCTTCTCCCTCCCTCTCCTTTCCTCTTCTTCCCCTCTCTCCCCCCCTTCTCACCCTTCTCTTCTCCTTTTCCCCCAATCTCTTCTCCTCTTCCATCCCTCTCCTCTTCTCCCCCTCTCCTCTTTTCACCCCTCTCTTCTCCCCCCTTTCTACCCCTCTTCTTCTTCTCCCCCTCTCATCTTCCCCCTCATCTCTCACTCTCTTCTGCTCTTCTCCCACCTTCTCCCCTCTCCTCTTCTTCCCCTCCCATCCCCCCTCTCTTCTCCTTTTCTCCCCCCTTCTCCCCCTCTCCTCTTCTCCCCCTCTTTTCTCATTTTCTCCACCTCTCTTCTCCTCCCCTCCCCTCTCCGCTCTCCTCTCCATTTCTCCCAGTCTCTCTTCTCCCACCTCTAATCTTCTCCCCCCTCTCATCTCCTCCCCCTCTCCTGTCCTTCCCCCTCCCCTCTCCTCCTCTCTCCCCCTTCTCCCCCTCTCGTCTTCTCTCCCTTTCCTCTTCTCCCCCTCTCTTCTCCTCTTCTCCCCCTCTCCTCTTCTCTCCCTCTCTCTCTTCTTCTCTTCCCCCCTCTTCTCCCCCTCTCCTATTTTCACCCTCCCCTCTCCTCCTCTCTCCCCCTTCTCCCCCTCTCTTCTTCACTCCCTTTCCTCTTCTCCCCCTCTCTTCTCCTCTTCTCCCCCTCTCATCTTTTTCCCCTCCCCTCCCACCTCTGTTCTTCTCCCTCCTTCTCCTCCTCTCTTCCCACACTTCTCCCCCTTTCTTCTCCTCTTCTCCCCCTCTCCTCTTCTCTCCCTATCTTCTTCTCTTCCCCCCCTCTTCTCCCCCTCTCCTCTTTTCACCCCTATCTCCCCCCTCTCCTCCGCCTCTCCTCTTCCCTCCCTCTCTTCTCCTCTTTTCCCCCCTCTAAACTTCTCCCCCCTCTCTTCTCATCTTCTCCCCCCTTCTCCCCCTCTCCTCTTCTCTCCCTCTCCTCTTCTCTCCCTCTCCTCTTCTCCCCCTCTCCTCTCCTATTCTCCCAGTCTATCTTCTCCCCCTCTTTTTTTTGTTTTAACCTTTAACCTTTTAACTTTTTAGCGTCCAATCTGGCCAAGACCCGGTGAAATTGCAGAGCACAAAATACAAACTACAGAAATAGTCATAATAAACTTTCATGATGACACAAGTGTTATACATCAAAATAAAGGTTAACTTCTTGTTAATCCAGCCGCTGTGTCAGATTTTAAAAAAGCTTTACGACAAAAGCATACCATGCGATTATCTGAGGACAGCGCCCCACTTACAAAAGCATTCAAACAATTTCAAGCCAAGTAGAGGAGTAACGAAAGTCAGAAATAGCGATAAAATTAATAACTTACCTTTGATGAACTTCATCTGGTTGCACTCACAAGAGTCCCTGTTACACAATAAATGTTTGTTTTGTTCGATAAAGTCCCTCTTTATATCCCAAAAACTCAGTTTTGTTGGCGTGTTTTGTTCAGTAATCCACTGGCTCAAAGACGGTTACAACAGTAGAATACTTGCTAATAGTACCGGTAAAGTTCGTGGAAACATCAAACAATGTTTTTTATTAATCCTCAGGTTGTCTATTGTCTTTATAATCGATAATATTTCAACCAGACAATAGCGTATTCAATACAAAGGAAAAAAGAACGGGGGGCGCACTCCCGGTCGTGCGCCAAAAAGCTCTGGTTCATTCGACCGACCCTCATGAAATGCTCTCATTCTTCTTCATTTCTCAGAATACAAGCCTGAAACAATGTCTAAAGACTGTTGACATCTAGTGGAAGCAATAGGAACTTCAATCTGGGTCCTATCCACTTATATGGTCAATAGGCTTTCAATGGAAAAACACTCACATCAAAAGAATACCATTTCCTGGATGAATTTCTCAGGTTTTCGCCTGCCGTATCAGTCCTGTTATACACACAGACAATATTTTAATGAACCATTTTTATGACACTAAAATAACCTTCAACTACAGTATATATGAAGGGATTATTGTCATTGTTACATTATATAGGCTACAGTAAGTTATATTCTTCCATTTTAAATAACAGGCTCTCCCACCATCTAGAATCACCAGGTCTGCTTGCAGATGAACAGAATGTCTTGGAAAGACAGACCTTTAGACCTCATAGGCCTGTCCAATACATTGTTGATTTTTTATTATTTATACTTTCCTTACAAGTTGGGATTTAAATTGATGTACACGCCATGATGTCTCAGTGAAAAATGTATTATATATATATATATAAAACAATTTAGAAAACGTCACTCAAATCCTGTTCAAATGTATATAGAGGTATTAGTCTCATGCTACAGTATATAAATGATATTGTTCCATTTTAAACAGCCTAACAGGCTCTCCCACCATCTCTAATGATCTGGTCTGATTGATGATGAACAAAATGTAGACGACAGCATGATTATTATATGACTACCACATCTCATTTAACCCTTAGAATACCATTTAACCCTTAGAATACCATTTAACCCTTAGAATACCATTTAACCCTTAGAATACCATCTAACCCTTAGAATACCATCTAACCCTTAGAATACCATCTAACCCTTAGAATACCATCTAACCCTTAGAATACCATTTAACCTTTAGAATACCATTTAACCCTTAGAATACAATTTAACCCTTAGTCTACAATTTCCGTGAACCTTTAGAAATGTAATTAACATTAAAAAACAATCCCATCAAAATCCATCTGTTTAAACTAGAGATATGTTTTGCATCTCAATCCAGCACATCCACCAATGTCTCCATTCCTCATCTGAGGTGAAAGGTCACAGAGCTAGAGCTGCGTTTGTCAGACCTTGAAACATTATGAAAATGGGTCTTCTCACGATAATAACTAACGTCCGATCAGTTTGGCCTGTAAACTATGGAAAGACTATTTGGACTATTTGGACTAACTGAGGAAAAATGTACAATGTACAAATGAAGTGAGCATAGCCTTGCTATTGAGAAAGGATTGAAACAGGCAGAGAGAAGACAGGCTATGTGCCCACTGCCCACAAAATGAGGTGGAAACTGAACTGCACTTCCTAACCTCCTGCCAAATCTACAACGATATAAGAGACACATATTTCCCTCAGATTACAAGGACCCCAAAATAATTTGAAACAAATATAATATTGACAAGCACCCTGTCATGACATTGGCCTGTGGGTAAGGTTTATGACCCCCCCCCCATAAATACCTTTCTCCCTTCCCCTCACTTACTGACCCTACTGAAGGACTGCTGTCCTGTTAAACATAGAGAGTCTGGGAACATCAAACAAATGGGGAAAGGAACCATATTTTGGTAATAAAACCAGTTGGAAATATGCTTGATAACGTAATGAGTATGTATGTCAGTTCATTGTTATCTGAGACATTATGATTGATGACAGGACGACATAAACTGTACCTGAGAAAGTATACACCCTCTAGTTATCAGAGTCACATGGAATTGTTATGCAATTGAAATGTTTGATATTGAAATTGTTTGTTAGGAGATTAAATGTAATTTTAGCTTCCAAATGAGAGAATTGGGTTTTCATAAGGAAAGTGCCCTGCTCGATCAGTGGCCCAACCCTGTGAAGAGACAGGGGTTATAAACGATGAAACACCTCCTCCCCCCTCTCCACTATATAAGCCTTTGACGAAAAGATAACCGGTAGTTCCAGTACGTGAGGACTGCAGCCTCTACGTTAGAAGGACACACATGAGAACTAAGCCAACCTCGGCGTGAGCTTTGATGGCGAATGGTATGAACTTTGAGCTTATTCACTACAGAAGTGATACTTCCTAGCCGTTGAGTTAGCAGCGGCCGCTGTAGACGGGGGCTAGGAAAGGACGGACGACGGATCCAGTCTAACAGACGGACGAAGATACCACCACGTATCCAATTTACCACCAGAGACATTCTTCCAAGTACAGGAAGATCTGTTGGCCAACCCGGCCAGCATCTACGACCAATCTACCGAAGCGCAGCTCAGAGTAAACATTTTCCTTTTCCAAATGAGCGGTAATTTACAATGCATAAGATAATGTATTTACGATAGCATAGCTGCTGTTTCTTTGTTCCTAAATCTTCCCGCTCTTTCATTCAAGCCCAACCCCCCTTTCCTTTGTGTAACCAGGTTCCGTCCACCGGGACGTTTTCTGTATGACATCATTGGTATTCTGTGTATTTGTAATTCTGTGTGATTAGTTAAATATTTAGTAAATAAATAATTATACCCAATTTTGTATTGCTGATTCAACTTGTTAGCCAGGGTTCGTGAAGATAACCAAGAATTTACAACTTTCATTATGAGACTGAAAATAAGATAAGGGTTAATATTGACTGCTATCGATGTAAAATATTACTAAGTATTTTAAGAGTTTATTCGGAAGATAACGGCTCTATAAACGTTCTTCCGTGGTGCCCCGGCTTTCTAGTTAATTACATTTACATGATTAGCTTAATCAGGTAATATTAATTAGAGAAAGAATTTTATAGGTTAGCATGTCATATCCTTAATCCGGCATAGCCAAAGACACGACAACCCGTATCTGTTAGGTGAAATACCACATTGAGCAATCATGGCAGCAGAATGTGTGACCTGTTGTGATGAGAACAGGGTAACCAGTGGAGAACAAACACCACGGTAAATAAAACCTAGGACTAGATTTATCACTTTAGTTCATTTCCCCTGACATTTGTACTTCTACTTTTTGTACACACAGCTCACACTCTCCTACACACACTAGCTGGCTGCGAGGGCCCTAGTGGAGCCAGCTGGCTGAGAGGGCCCTAGTAGAGCCGGCTGGTTGAGAGGTCCCTAGTGGAGCCGGCTGACTGTGAGGGCCCTAGTGGAGCCCAATGTCTTTTCATACCTGACTTCTCACCAGTGATGTTATCACAATCAGTCACCGGTGACCAGCACATTGACTCAACCAGCCGGCTCCACTAGGGCCCTCTCAACCAGCTGGCTCCACTAGGGCCCTCTCAACCAGCTGGCTCCACTAGGGCCCTCTCAACCAGCTGGCTCCACTAGGGCCCTCTCAACCAGCCGGCTCCACTAGGGCCCTCTCTACCAGCCGGCTTCTCTAGGGCCCTCTCTACCAGCCGGCTCCTCTAGGGCCCTTTCTACCAGCCGGCTCCTCTAGGGCCCTCTCATCCAGCTGGCTCCACTAGGGCCCTCTCTACCAGCCGGCTCCTCTAGGGCCCTCTCATCCAGCTGGCTCCTCACAACTTCAGAAATACTTTTGAGGAGATGGGAAACGTTGCCCTGCTACCTCAATAGGCGGCGCGGTGCATTCTGGGTGATTCTGGGACAAGGAGAGGCTCTTTCAAGGCTGAATAGTAGTCTATTGGGCGCTAGATCAAAAACCCAACATTAACATGAATTTTGTCAAAAAGAAGTACAACATTACAGATATTTTCGGAGATGTGAGATAATTAACTTGCTAGCTTTGGAATCGTGACAGTACGTACTTTTGATGAAAATAGACAGTTTCTCGACATAAAGTAAACTGACTTTGAGAAGGGATTACGTGACGATTGGTTTAGCAACCGCGTGACGCAGCATGACAACGTGAACGTGATTGGTCGCCAGTCTGCTGGGTGGGGTGTTATACAGGCACACAGAACTTTAGAAATGGGAGAATCATTTGTAAATTGAAAAACGTTGCCGACCCCCTGCTATAATGTATATGAAGTCACCTGTCTTGTTTTGCACGCTTTGTACAAAATAATAAAATGCAGTACTACAGGATATTTCTTAACGTAGCTCTTTATTAGCTGGCTACAACTGGCATGTTCACGTATCTCCAACCATGATCAACTGACCATGACCTAACCATCTGGGTGGTCTTAACCAATCATAACACAGTATGATACCGGGCGGTAAAATGCATCCAATTATAATTCAGTATGTTTACACATATGAATATTACATCACCCTTGTCGAGCGGTTCGTATAGTGTACATGTGCATGTGCTTCCCACCAAAATTGTTGCTTTGCATCCAGAGATGTTCCTTATGATGTCTGCACCCAGCTCATTATGTATCTGCCTGTCTGCATTATTCACCAGGGAAAGGAAACATTCTGTGAATACTGAAGCATTGCATCAACAAGGAGGCTCTGATAATATTGAAACATTGTATAAATGAACGAGGCGGCTCGGAGAAACTGAAACATTTAGTATCAACAAGACAACTCTGAGAATATTCATATTGCAACATAGTAGCCAACGCGGAGGCAGCAGGGCCAGCTTGTCTGTCTGATATTATTGTGTTGCCTACGCAGCATCTGGGTGCTCATTATATACTAAAACCAGCCCTACATCCACACTATAGCTAAATAACTTAGCAATATTTAATGACGTTATGCCAGCAATATTGATCTGTTCATCTTTTAATTCAGGAAGATGGACAAGCAACACTGATGGAGTGAGATGTGGAAATGCATTATACCAGAGGTAGGTAGACTACAGGTAGGGATAGGATGCAGACAGAGCAACACTGATGGAGTGAGAGGTGGAAATGCATTATACCAGAGGTAGGTAGACTACAGGTAGGGATTAGGATGCAGACAGAGCAACACTGATGGAGTGAGAGGTGGAAATGCATTATACCAGAGGTAGGTAGACTACAGGTAGGGATTAGGATGCAGACAGAGCAACACTGATGGAGTGAGAGGTGGAAATGCATTATACCAGAGGTAGGTAGACTACAGGTAGGGATTAGGGATGCAGACAGAGCAACACTGATGGAGTGAGAGGTGGAAATGCATTATACCAGAGGTAGGTAGACTACAGGTAGGGATTAGGATGCAGACAGAGCAACACTGATGGAGTGAGAGGTGGAAATGCATTATACCAGAGGTAGGTAGACTACAGGTAGGGATTAGGATGCAGACAGATGTAACACTGATGGAGTGAGAGGTGGAAATGCATTATACCAGAGGTAGGTAGACTACAGGTAGGGATTAGGATGCAGACAGAGGATGTAGGCCTATTGTTTTACTTAACTAGGCAAGTCAGTTCAGAACAAATTCTTATTTACAATGACGGCCTAGGGACAGAACAACTGCCTTGTTCAGGAGCAGAACGACGATTCAATCTAGCAACCTTTCAGGTACAGGCCCAACGCTCTAACCCCTATAAGCAAGAAGTTTATTTTGGGCTCGCTAGGAGGCTATATCAGACCGCTTATACAGTACTGGACAACTAGGGTGAAAAAATGTTTTCCCCCAAAGTTAAAAAAATATATATAATTACATTTTTTTTTGTTTGTTTTTTTCAGGGGGTGCTGCAGCACCCTCATCACGCCTACTTCCTTCAGCTATGCTCTGTCCTCCCCACCCCACCCCACCCCCTCCTCTCTCTCCACTACTCTCTCCTCTGCCCTCCCCACCCCTCCTTCCTCTCTCTCTCGTTCTCTCTCTCTTCCTGACATGTAGCATCAGGCCTGTTGATCTTGACTCAGGTCACAGACCTCTGGCATCGACACTCTCCCCTTCTCCTGCTCTAACATCAGACCAATATTAAATAGATACATAAAATATGCTCTCATTCAATTACATAGAGACATATACAATCAATCATTGACACACTGAATATACAACAGTCAGATGCATGACACCATCACAACTTAACTGACATTAGTGCCTGTCCCCAGATGGACAGTTAGACTACAGTAAAGTACATTTACAGGTGATCACATCATTGTCCTGCTTTGAGACACATTTCTACTGTCTGCTTCCAGCTGCATGTTCTTTTACTAGCCCTGCAAATTATAATATATCTTTCAATATCAAAACAAATGTCAGTAACTGTCACCAGTGTATATTATTATAACAGCATCCTACCTGTGCGCCACAAGAGGGTCATCAGTATCACTGCAGGTATCATATCTGTCTCTAACTGGGGTTACTGTCAAGAAGAGTGGACTGAAGTGTGGAAAATACTGCTAGGCTATATGACTTCTCTCTCATTACTTCCTGACTTCTATGATGTGACAAACTTAAGCAGATGAGATCATTTAAACCCACCTACCTACAGGAAACACTGACATTAGAAAAACTCCACAGGAAACTGCTGGCAGAACAGCAAAGTTACACATAGTGTTCTATAATATCACCTCTAACTTTCTACTGCTTGAGTTCACCTCTTACCTGACCTCTTGTCAGGGTTGGGATCAGGTAGGCAGCAGGTAGGGGTCAGATTGGGATCAGGTAGGGGGTAGGTAGGGGTCAGGTTGGGATCAGGTTGGGGTCAGGGTAGGGGTCATTGTTGGGGTCAGGTTGGGGTCAGGTCAGCCTACAGCTGTGTCTGTAAACAACGACCCTTTATGGAAGTAAATGACAACAAACTACATTCAAGTCTTGAGTTTATTCAAGTAGAAAAAGAAAAGAACAAAACAACATCAAGGTGAATCTGTTAGAAATCATCAATGACATCACATAAACTCACAGGTATCACAGTAGGATAGAAATTAACACTTGGTAGACGATAAAACTTAAACATCCATGGTGGAGACATTAACACTTGGTAGACTATATAACTTAAACATCCATGGTGGAGACATTAACACTTGGTAGACTATATAACTTAAACATCCATGGTGGAGACATTAACACTTGGTAGAATATATAACTTAAACATCCATGGTGGAGACATTAACACTTGGTAGACTATATAACTTAAACATCCATGGTGGAGACATTAACACTTGGTAGAATATATAACTTAAACATCCATGGTGGAGACATTAACACTTGGTAGACTATATAACTTAAACATCCATGGTGGAGACATTAACACTTGGTAGACTATATAACTTAAACATCCATGGTGGAGACATTAACACTTGTAGACTATATAACTTAAACATCCATGGTGGAGACATTAACACTTGGTAGAATATATAACTTAAACATCCATGGTGGAGACATTAACACTTGGTAGACTATATAACTTAAACATCCATGGTGGAGACATTAACACTTGGTAGAATATATAACTTAAACATCCATGGTGGAGATGTCTGGGTAGGTTCCTAGTTCCTTGTCAATCATTTGCTTATTGGTGAAATCAGCAACCAGACATTATCTTTAAGTAAATCAATCATTCATTTATAAATGCAATTGCAGACAGAAGCTGACAATGGAAACACATAATGTATGTTTCAGAGTAAGTTCTGCATCCCACCTAAAGGCACAGCTGATTATATACATGTGATCACTACCTGGTGGTCTGATCACCTATGTCAATGTATGTGTATCAATAATCTGAGGTTACCTTATAAAGTAACCTAGTACAGTAGCTTCTCTGAATTCATTAGCATTGTCCACTGTCACACAAGATCAACATGTCAAAACCAGACAGTGGTTACTTCTCTTTATCTAGTTTCAGTCTGACTCAGACCCAGCCTGCAGCTCACTCTCACAGCAGCCAGGGCTTAACCACAAACACTAATATAGATGCTACTGCAACGTATAGTGGCAGAGTTTAGACACATAGCAACAGTATCTATTATAAGGCCTGCAGCAAAACATATGAATCTTAAAGTCCCCTTAATACATAATGGGGAGGGTCTCTGAGACCCTCCTCCTACATGACGAATACATTTTGATTTGATTTGAACGATGAGCTATCGTGCAGCTATGAGGCCAAGTAAAACTAATTCTAAAGGCTACTTACACAAGAGAGTGATGAGAGAAACACACAGCCTGTCCATCTGGTGGTCTGATGGTCTGATGGTGACTGTCAGAGAGTAGCTGGGTCTTTGAGTATAAAGGTCTTTGCTGCGTATTTCCGTGTTCAAGACTAGATGTACTTTACCATGAAAGGACATACGAGCAGCGATTGGTTCGATCGAGTGGAAAGTTTTCAACTCGTGGTCCTTTTCTCTGAAACCCATGTTGTGTGACATGAAGGGGATTGTCTAGCATCGAGGTAAACAGGTTTGGAAAATATTCAGCTTCTTTTCTGTGGTCGTTGTAGATAGCAACACCTAAATAGCAGCACCTGGTCAAGTCAACCTGCTGCAACATCATCAAACACAACATGAAGAACCAAATACTAATGTTGATGTAACTGTTGACCCATGAAAGAGAAGACACTTCTGACAGAGACCTATCATGTGAAAGAGACTTAAGGTTGGCATCTATAGCTGTAGCCTGCCAGTATTAATGTTTGATTTACCAAATTATGAACATCCAGTAATCATAACATATACATCTCACTATGATCTGTGTCCTAAAATGTAGTATTTATCCACAAAACATCTTGGCCTCACCAATCTTGGACACCCTGAATTGAAGGCAGCCTGAAACTACAACCAGAAACTACAATAACCATGATCCTCTGGAGAGGATGTGATGTTACAGCCAAGCCAATTGTAGGTCTTTGTCTTTGTGGATGTATTTCTGTATCTAACAATCTCTTTTTATTCCGGGATAGTAGGACAACAAATAGGACAAAGACAGAAAGAGAAATGCACTCAGTGTGAAATGTGAGTTCATCATCAGGAGAATAGCAGCACGATGGCAACACCAACAGGAAGTAAGTGTGGGTTTCCTGTATAGTGAGTGTGTTTTCTGAGACAATCATGACTAGCTCTTATATGAGTACTGTAATGCCAACATCATGATGATGATCAACAATAGTAGTGGTCAATGTATGTATATATTTATATGTGTTTATATACATATATATGTGGGTATATGGGGGTGTGTCAATATGATTGTATATCATGCATACTCCTTTTTGTGTTGTTGCTACTCTGATACTGTTACTGACAGACCCAGCTACTCTGATACTGTTACTGACAGACCCAGCTACTCTGATACTGTTACTGACAGACCCAGTTACTCTGATACTGTTACTGACAGACCCAGCTACTCTGATACTGTTACTGACAGACCCAGCTACTCTGATACTGTTACTGACAGACCCAGCTACTCTGATACTGTTACTGACAGACCCAGCTACTCTGATACTGTTACTGACAGACCCAGCTACTCTGACACTGTTACTGACAGACCCAGTTACTCTGATACTGTTACTGACAGACCCAGCTACTCTGATACTGTTACTGACAGACCCAGTTACTCTGATACTGTTACTGACAGGCCCAGCTACTCTGATACTGTTACTGACAGACCCAGTTACTCTGATACTGTTACTGACAGACCCAGTTACTCTGATACTGTTACTGACAGACCCAGCTACTCTGATACTGTTACTGACAGACCCAGCTACTCTGATACTGTTACTGACAGACCCAGCTACTCTGATACCGTTACTGACAGACCCAGTTACTCTGATACTGTTACTGACAGACCCAGCTACTCTGGTACCGTTACTGACAGACCCAGCTACTCTGATACTGTTACTGACAGACCCAGCTACTCTGATACTGTTATACTGATAGATCCAGCTACTCTGACACTGTTACTGACAGACCCAGCTACTCTGACTCTGTTACTGACAGACCCAGCTACTCTGATACTGTTACTGACAGACCCAGCTACTCTGATGCTGTTACTGACAGACCCAGATACTATGATACTGTAACTGACAGACCCAGCTACTCTGATACTGTAACTGACAGACCAGCTACTCTGATACTGTTACTGACAGACCCAGCTACTCTGATACTGTTACTGACAGACCCAGCTACTCTGATACTGTTACTGACAGACCCAGTTACTCTGATACTGTTACTGACAGACCCAGCTACTCTGATACTGTTACTGACAGACCCAGATACTCTGATACTGTTACTGACAGACCCAGATACTCTGATACTGTTACTGACAGACCCAGCTACTCTGATACTGTTACTGACAGACCCAGCTACTCTGATACTGTTACTGACAGACCCAGATACTCTGATAATGTTACTGACAGACCCAGCTACTCTGATACTATTACTGACAGACCCAGCTACTCTGATACTGTTACTGACAGACCCAGCTACTCTGATAATGTTGCTGACAGACCCAGCTACTCTGATACTGTTACTGACAGACCCAGCTACTCGGACACTGTTACTGACAGACCCAGATACTCTGATCCTGTTACTGACAGACCCAGCTACTCTGATACTGTTACTGACAGACCCAGCTACTCTGATACTGTTACTGACAGACCCAGATACTCTGATCCTGTTACTGACAGACCCAGCTACTCTGATACTGTTACTGACAGACCCAGCTACTCTGATACTGTTACTGACAGACCCAGCTACTCTGATCCTGTTACTGACAGACCCAGCTACTCTGATGCTGTTACTGACAGACCAAGATACTGTAACTGACAGACCCAGCTACTCTGATACTGTAACTGACAGACCCAGCTACTCTGATACTGTAACTGACAGACCCAGCTACTCTGATACTGTTACTGACAGACCCAGCTACTCTGATACTGTTACTGACATCCCAGCTACTCTGATACTGTTACTGACAGACCCAGCTTCTCTGAAACTGTTACTGTCAGACCCAGCTACTCTGACACTGTTACTGTCAGACCCAGCTACTCTGACAATGTTACTGACAGACCAGCTACTCTGATACTTTTGCTTACAGACCCAGCTACTCTGATACTGTTACTGACAGACCCAGCTACTCTGATGCTGTTACTGACAGACCCAGATACTATGATACTGTAACTGACAGACCCAGCTACTCTGATACTGTTACTGATAGACCCAGCTACTCTGATACTGTTACTGACAGACCCAGCGACTCTGATACTGTTACTGACAGACCCAACTTTTCTGAAACTGTTACTGACAGACCCAACTTTTCTGAAACTGTTACTGTCAGACCCAGCTACTCTGACAATGTTACTGACAGACCAGCTACTCTGATACTGTTACTGACAGACCCAGTTACTCTGATACTGTTACTGACAGACCCAGCTACTCTGATACTGTTACTGACAGACCCAGTAAATCTGATACTGTTACTGACAGACCCAGCTACTCTGATACTGTAACTGACAGACCCAGCTACTCTGATACTGTTACTGACAAACCCAGCTACTCTGATACTGTTACTGACAGACCCAGCTACTCTGATACTGTTACTGACAGACCCAGCTACTCTGACACTGTTACTGACAGACCCAGCAACTCTGACGCTGTTACTGACAGACCCAGCAACTCTGATGCTGTTACTGACAGACCCAGCTACTCTGATGCTGTTACTGACAGACCCAGCTACTCTGTTACTGTTACTGACAACCCAGCTACTCTGATACTGTTACTGACAGACCCAGCTACTCTGACACTGTTACTGTCAGACCCAGCTACTCTGACAATGTTACTGACAGACCAGCTACTCTGATACTGTTACTTACAGACCCAGCTTCTCTGATACTGTTACTGACAGACCCAGATACTCTGATACTGTTACTGACAGACCCAGTTACTCTGATACTGTTACTGACAGACCCAGCTACTCTGTTACTGTTATTGACAGACCCAGCTACTCTGTTACTGTTATTGACAGACCCAGCTACTCTGTTACTGTTATTGACAGACCCAGCTACTCTGACACTGTTACTGACAGACCCAGCTACTCTGATACTGTTACTGACAGACCCAGCTACTCTGATACTGTTACTGACAGACCCAGCTACTCTGATACTGTTATTGACAGACCCAGTTACTCTGATACTGTTACTGACAGACCCAGTTACTCTGATACTGTTACTGACAGACCCAGTTACTCTGATACTGTTACTGACAGACCCAGCTACTCTGATAATGTTACTGACCGACCCAGCTACTCTGATACTGTTACTGACAGACCCAGCTACTCTGATACTGTTACTGACAGACCCAGCTACTCTGATACTGTTACTGACAGACCCAGTTTCTCTGATACTGTTACTGACAGACCCAGTTACTCTGATACTGTTACTGACAGACCCAGCTACTCTGACGCTGTTACTGACAGACCCAGCAACTCTGACGCTGTTACTGACAGACCCAGCTACTCTGACGCTGTTATTGACAGACCCAGCTACTCTGACGCTGTTACTGACAGACCCAGATACTCTGACACTGTTACTGACAGACCCAGTTACTCTGACACTGTTACTGACAGACCCAGTTACTCTGACACTGTTACTGACAGACCCAGCTGCTCTGACTTTGTTACTGACAGACCCAGCTACTGTGACTCTGTTACTGACAGACCCAGCTACTCTGACACTGTTACTGACATACCAGCTACTCTGACTCTGTTGCTGACAGACCAGCTGCTCTGATACTGTTACTGACAGACCCAGCTACTCTGATACTGTTACTGACAGACCCAGCTACTCTGATACTGTTACTGACAGACCCAGCTACTCTGATACTGTTACTGACAGACCCAGCTACTCTGATACTGTTATTGACAGACCCAGTTACTCTGATACTGTTACTGACAGACCCAGTTACTCTGATACTGTTACTGACAGACCCAGCTACTCTGATACTGTTACTGACAGACCCAGTTACTCTGATACTGTTACTGCCAGACCCAGCTACTCTGATACTGTTACTGACAGACCCAGCTACTCTGATACTGTTACTGACAGACCCAGCTACTCTGATACTGCTAATGCCAGACCCAGCTACTCTGATACTGTTACTTACAGACCCAGCTACTCTGATACTGTTACTGACAGACCCAGTTACTCTGATACTGTTACTGAAAGACCCAGCTACTCTGATACTGTTACTGGCAGACCCAGCTACTCTGATACTGTTACTGACAGACCCAGCTACTCTGATACTGTTACTGACAGACCCAGTTACTCTGATACTGTTATTGACAGACCCAGCTAATCTGATACTGTTACTGACAGACCCAGTTACTCTGATACTGTTACTGACAGACCCAGCTACTCTGATACTTTTACTTACAGACCCAGCTACTTTGATACTGTTACTGACAGACCCAGCTACTCTGACACTGTTACTGACAGACCCAGATACTGTGACGCTTTAACAGACAGACCCAGCAACTCTGACGCTGTTACTGACAGATCCAGCTACTCTGACGCTGTTACTGACAGACCCAGCTACTCTGACGCTGTTACTGACAGACCCAGCTACTCTGACGCTGTTTTTGACAAACCCAGCTACTCTGACGCTGTTACTGACAGACCCAGCAACTCTGACGCTGTTACTGACAGACCCAGCTACTCTGACGCTGTTACTGACAGACCCAGATACTCTGACCCTGTTACTGACAGACCCAGTTACTCTGATACTGTTACTGACAGACCCAGTTACTCTGATACTGTTACAGACAGACCCAGCTACTCTGATACTGTTACTGACAGACCCTGCTACTCTGATACTGTTACTGACAGACCCAGTTACTCTGATACTGTTACTGACAGACCCAGCTACTCTGATACTGTTACTGACAGACCCAGCTACTCTGATACTGTTACTGGCAGACCCAGCTACTCTGATACTGTTACTGACTGACCCAGTTACTCTGATACTGTTATTGACAGACCCAGCTGCTCTGATACTGTTACTGACAGACCCAGTTACTCTGATACTGTTACTGACAGACCCAGCTACTCTGATACTGTTACTGACAGACCCAGCTACTCTGATACTGTTACTGACAGACCCAGCTACTCTGATTCTGTTACTGACAGACCCAGCTACTCTGACTCTGTTACTGACAGACCCAGCTACTCTGATACTGTTACTGACAGACCCAGCTACTCTGATACTGTTACTGACAGACCCAGCTACTCTGATACTGTTACTGACAGACCCAGCTACTCTGATTCTGTTACTGACAGACCCAGCTACTCTGACTCTGTTACTGACAGACCCAGATACTCTGATACTGTTACTGACAGACCCAGATACTCTGATACTGTTACTGACAGACCCAGCTACTCTGATACTGTTACTGACAGACCCAGCTACTCTGACACTGCTCCTCAGACCTGAAACCCAGGCCCCCCTTAACCCCTCCCCTACAGAGCAGCAGCACTAGCTGAGTAAACCACAGCTACACAAAAAGGACTCGGCATGCATGTGCAATCATCTACAAACACACTCACACAGTACACAGGAAACCCACATTGACTTCCTGTTGCCATGGTGTTGCTAAACTCATGACGATGAGCTCACACGTGTTCACACTAAGTAAATTTCTCACTCTGTCTCGGTCCTATTTGTTTCCCCACTGTTCCTTTAGCTGTTAAACTACAACTGGTTTGGACGTACCATCACATCCACTCCAGAGTTTCATGGTCATTGTAGTTTCTGGCTTCCTTCAAGTCTGGCTGCCAACTGTAGATTAAAGTGTGCAGAGAAGTCAAGGGAAGTTCATCTGTCACAGTAGAAAGTCGGACACTGTAGTGGTTTTCCAACAGCATGACTCAGATCAACATGTCAGTGTCAACATAGCTGCTGGTGTTTCTAAAAGTTTTTCTTTATACATTTCTAAAGAACCTTTACTATACCCCCATATCACTCACTGACAAACTGAAAACATAACGTATGTACTGTTAATTGGTTAGAGAGAGGTCACAAATATCACTACATTTTATCATCTGTTGCTTTACAATCATGACAAGGAGGTTCCTGTTTCAGTCACATCTTCCGTCACGTTCCAGGAGGTCGAACAATGAAGCTGCTGCAGCCATTTCATCAACATCTGCATGACCTTTGGTCACATGGTTTTAGTCAAGTTCATGTAGTCGCAAGTCAGACAGTTTTTATAACCATAATGCAACACACTCTGAAAGGCGGTCACCAACTCGACAGAAGTGATCCGCTCGAACGCGTCCATGGTTTTCATGTCAGGGTGAGGCCTAGATATTTGGTGGATAAATACTACATTTTGGGAATCCTGAAATAGTTAATGCAGATCAGGTTTTAAATGTTGTGATTACTGGATGTTCATCATTTGATAAATCAAACATTAAAACTGGCAGGATACAGGTATAGAGGCCAACCTTACGTCTCTGTCTCATGATAGGTCTCTGTGTTCATGATACGTCTCTGTCACATGATAGGTCTCTGTCTCATGATAGGTCTCTGTCTCATGATAGGTCTCTGTCACATGATAGGTCTCTGTCTCATGATAGGTCTCTGTCTCATGATAGGTCTCTGTCTCATGATAGGTCTCTGTCACATGATAGGTCTCTGTCTCATGATAGGTCTCTGTCTCATGATAGGTCTCTGTCACATGATAGGTCTCTGTCTCATGATAGGTCTCTGTCTCATGATAGGTCTCTGTCTCATGATAGGTCTCTGTCTCATGATAGGTCTCTGTCACATGATAGGTCTCTGTCTCATGATAGGTCTCTGTCTCATGATAGGTCTCTGTCACATGATAGGTCTCTGTGTCATGATAGGTCTCTGTCTCATGATAGGTCTCTGTCTCATGATAGGTCTCTGTCACATGATAAGTCTCTGTCTCATGATAGGTCACTGTCACATGATAGGTCACTGTCTCATGATAGGTCTCTGTCTCATGATAGGTCTCTGTCACATGATAGGTCTCTGTCTCATGATAGGTCTCTGTCTCATGATAGGTCTCTGTCACATGATAGGTCTCTGTGTCATGATAGGTCTCTGTCTCATGATAGGTCTCTGTCTCATGATAGGTCTCTGTCTCATGATAGGTCTCTGTCTCATGATAGGTCTCTGTCACATGATAGGTCTCAGTCTCATGATAGGTCTCTGTCTCATGATAGGTCTCTGTCTCATGATAGGTCTCTGTCAGAAGTGTCTTCTCTTTCAAGGGTCAAGAGTTACATCAACATTAGTGTTTGGTTCTTCATGTTGTGTTTGATGATGTTGCAGCAGGTTGACTTGACCAGGTGCTGCTAGTTAGGTGTTGCTATCTACAACGACCACATCAAAGAAGCTGAATATTTTCCAAACCTGTTTACCTCGATGCTAGATAATCCTCTTCCTGTCACAACATGCGTTTCTGAGAAAAGGACCACAAGCTGAAAACTTTCCATTCAATCGAACCAATCGCTGCTCGTATGTCCTTTCATGGTAAAGTACATCTAGTCTTGAACACAGAAATACGCAGCAAAGACCTTGTTACTCAAAGACCCAGCTACTCTCTGACAGTCACCATCAGACCATCAGACCACCAGATGGACAGGCTGTGTGTTTCTCTCATCACTCTCTTGTGTAAGTAGTCTTTAGAATTAGTTTTACTGGGCCTCACAGCTGCACGATAGCTCATCGTTTGATGTGGTTTTATAGTTCTCTATATTTACTAACCTACACTTTTTGGTTCCAGTCAGAACACTTTTGGGTTCTAATTAGAACACTCTGTTGAAATGGTTCAATCTTGAACCCAAAAGGGCTCTACCTGGAACCAAAAGGGTTATTCTAAGGGTTCTCCTTTGGGGACAGCCAAAGTACCCTTTTTACTAAGAGTGTAGTGTGTACGTGCTGTTACTTTGCATGCTATCTTTGTTTTTGGCGGATGATGGCATGCCATAGCTCTCTGTAGTTGCCATAGCTCTCTGTTGTTGCCATTGCTCTCTGTTGTTGCCATAGCTCTCTGTTGTTACCATAGCTCTCTGTTGTTGCCATAGCTCTCTGTTGTTGCCATAGCTCTCTGTTGTTGCCATTGCTCTCTGTTCTGAGACCAGTGTCTCGGCAGATGTTGTCCATGTTGGTTTCATGTGGTGTTCCTGAGGGTGAACCCACAATATGAGACTGTAGAAAGTGAATCATATCCAAACAAGATTCTGGTTCTTTCTAACACTGTTCCTCTGCTACCTGTAGGTGCTGTTTCCTCCAGTCAGTTCATCCTAACACTGTTCCTCTGCTACCTGTAGGTGCTGTTTCCTCCAGTCAGTTCATCCTAACACTGTTCCTCTGTTACCTGTAGGTGCTGTTTCCTCCAGTCAGTTCATCCTAACACTGTTCCTCTGTTACCTGTAGGTGCTGTTTCCTCCAGTCAGTTCATCCTAACACTGTTCCTCTGTTACCTGTAGGTGCTGTTTCCTCCAGTCAGGATGGGATCTCTGCAGCAGAGGTGGAGCTGAGAGTCAGACCAGGAGACAATGTTGTTCTTCACTGTGACATCAGACAGACCATAGAAACAGTCTGGATCAGAAACTGTTCTCGTGGGAGTGAAACGTGTGAGGTTTCTGTCTTCAAGTCGCTAAAGATCCCTGTCCCACGCTTCACTTTCCTATGGAGGCGGTCTCTGAGATTCAATGACTTGCTGATTGAGAACATCACTGAGTCTGACCTGGGACTGTACTACTGCGCCACCATGGGGACAGAAGAGCAGAATAGATCCGACGGGGCTGTATATTACCTGGAGGTCTATCGCTATGGAAACATCACCACTAGGATTTCCTTTGGTGAGAACAAACTCCTTTTCTTTTTTACATGTTTCTGTTTTATCGATTGGTTTCATTTGGAAAGAGTCTAGAAAGTGTATAAATGTCTTTACGTGACTAAAATTGATGGAGGAACATTTATTTAACCTTTGTATCATAAGATTTTTACTGTCAACAATATCAGTGTAAACACAATATTTCCATTTCCCTTGGTGTAATGTAGAAAGGACACACTGATTGATTGGTCTGAAAATAACATAGAAAGTTGCCCACTGATAATGTACCTCACCATTAAACAGAGAACATCCAGGACAACCCTGACCCTGAATGTGGTCTGAGCTGGGTCCTGGTACTGGCCTCCAAATCTCTGTTCCTGCTCCTCATTCCTGCTGCCTTCTGGGTCGGAAAAATACACAGTGAGTCAGCAGGACATTGGGGGATACATGCCTACTGATATCAGTTAGTTTTGTTATGTATCAAATACACAGTGAGTCAGCAGGACATTGGGGGCTACATGCCTACGGATATCAGTTAGTTTTGTTATGTATCAAATACACAGTGAGTCAGCAGGACATTGGGGGATACATGCCTACTGATATCAGTTAGTTTTGTTATGTATCAAATACACAGTGACTCAGCAGGACATTGGGGGATACATGCCTACTGATATCAGTTAGTTTTGTTATGTATCAAGGTGTTTGTCATGATAGCAGTTGATGTTATTCTTCAATAACACAGACTCCAAAGCAAATCAGGGGGAGAAAAAGTGGTTTATTCAAACAGAAGGAATCATAGATGTTATGCTGGGAAGTAGATGGTCATTCTTCACTGTCCTAGCTAGCCTGTGGTCGACCAATTAGAATTCCTTGCAGTAAAATTGGGCCAATGGCCAAATAACAAGTATCCTGTTTCAGGCTCAATGTATAGACGATTTGGACCAATGAGAACTTGACATGTAGCTATGAGTCCCGGACTGAAATCCCTACACAGATGTTGAACTGAAAAACAACTATTTCCATTGATCATTCATGCCCCATTGACCTCTAGTCCTCTGTGTTGTGTATTATCTTACAATATTGTTACAGTCCCTTACTGAATGACATGTCTGTTATTCCCTACTGATTATGACGAATATCTGTTGACGTGTGTACTAGTTTTAATGTTTGTTTTTTTATATTAGCGGCAAAGAGGAATGCCAGAAAATAACCAGAGACCAGTCATTCTCCATGACACCACTGTAGTTGTTATGTCCCCTGAGAGACCAGAGACCAGTCATTCTCCATGACACCACTGTAGTTGTTATGTCCCCTGAGAGACCAGAGACCAGTCATTCTCCATGACACCACTGTAGTTGTTATGTCCCCTGAGAGACCAGAGACCAGTCATTCTCCATGACACCACTTTAGTTGTTATGTCCCCTGAGAGACCAGAGACCAGTCATTCTCCATGACACCACTGTAGTTGTTATGTCCCCTGAGAGACCAGAGACCAGTCATTCTCCATGACACCACTGTAGATGTTATGTCCCCTGAGAGACCAGAGACCAGTCATTCTCCATGACACCACTGTAGTTGTTATGTCCCCTGAGAGACCAGAGACCAGTCATTCTCCATGACACCACTGTAGTTGTTATGTCCCCTGAGAGACCAGAGACCAGTCATTCTCCATGACACCACTGTAGTTGTTATGGCCCCTGAGAGACCAGAGACCAGTCATTCTCCATGACACCACTGTAGATGTTATGTCCCCTGAGAGACCAGAGACCAGTCATTCTCCATGACACCACTGTAGTTGTTATGTCCCCTGAGAGACCAGAGACCAGTCATTCTCCATGACACCACTGTAGATGTTATGTCCCCTGAGAGACCAGAGACCAGTCATTCTCCATGACACCACTGTAGTTGTTATGTCCCCTGAGAGACCAGAGACCAGTCATTCTCCGTGACACCACTGTAGTTGTTCTGTCCCCTGAGAGACCAGAGACCAGTCATTCTCCATGACACCACTGTAGATGTTATGTCCCCTGAGAGACCAGAGACCAGTCATTCTCCATGACACCACTGTAGTTGTTATGTCCCCTGAGAGACCAGAGACCAGTCATTCTCCATGACACCACTGTAGTTGTTATGTCCCCTGAGAGACCAGAGACCAGTCATTCTCCATGACACCACTGTAGTTGTTATGTCCCCTGAGAGACCAGAGACCAGTCATTCTCCATGACACCACTGTAGATGTTATGTCCCCTGAGAGACCAGAGACCAGTCATTCTCCATGACACCACTGTAGTTGTTATGTCCCCTGAGAGACCAGAGACCAGTCATTCTCCATGACACCACTGTAGTTGTTATGTCCTCTGAGAGATGTAATAGGTTTTTCTATGATAAAATCAGTGTTGTTTTTCTAGAAAATCGTGCAATACGTTTTGTCAATGGAGCCTTTATGCTTTATGTCTTTTGATTAAAGTTGTGTGTGTCACCCATTACCCAAGGTGTTTAATACCAATTAAATGTATTCCCTTATTAAAAATTTGAATTCTCAATTATGTAAAAAGGTTATCTTTACTTTTATCTGTAGCTATGTGACTGTTTTAGCATTTTGTTTGAGAATGTACTGTAACCAAGCAATAAATACTTACAAAACAATGATACATTTGAAATTTTGTTAACATTTATTTTAAAATTCATCATTATCAATGCATACAAAGTTTCCTTTCAATAAAGTATTTTAGTGCAGGTCCGTTTCTGAGGACCTTGACTTGGTCAACACTTTCTTTAGATATAGTTGACTCTTTCCTAGACACCCAAGACTGTAAAACGGTCAATAAAATAAATTATATTTAATTAACAAACAAGTAAAAGATGTCATGAACATTTTTTACATAAAAATTCAGAAACTACCCCCCCAAAGGCACCTTCAAATAAAATCAGTAAATTAATCACCTTGAAAAGAAAAACTGAACTTCCACAAAGAAAAAGAACAGAACAATTCTCAAAAACAAGCTAATTTAATTACATTAATTTAGTTTTTAAAAATCACATCCTTTCTCAAAGCTCAGTTCTAAAAGAAACAAAACGCAACAGTGGTTAGAGAGTCTAACCTAGTGGTTAGAGAGTTGGGCCACTAACCAAAAGGTTACTTGATCAAATCCCCAAGCTGACAAGGTAAAACATCTGTCGTTCTGCTCCTGAACAAGGCAGTTAAACCCACTGTTCCTAGGCCATCATTGTAAATAAGAATTTGTTCTTAACTGACTTGCCTAGTTAAATTAAAAAAACATGCTTTTCAACTAATTTCTAGGTTTTCCAGAAATCCTGGTTGGAATATTTCCGATTTTCCCTCTAGATTCTGGGAACCTTCTGACCAGGATTCCAGGGAATCTTCTGACCGGAAAACCTGGGAATTTGGGAAAGTTATCTAAATGTTGCAACCGTACACATACTAGAAATCTACCCCAAGCAAAGCTCTGTGACTGCACTGAGGAAAAGGTCTAGGAACCATACTAGAAATCTACCCCAATCTACAGTCAATAAAATTCATTGTATTTAAATAACAAACAAGTAAAAGATGTCATGAACATTTTTTTACATAAAAATTCAGAAACTACCCCCCAAAGGCACCTTCAAATAAAATCAGTAAATTAATCACCTTGAAAAGAAAAACTGAACTTCCACAAAGAAAAAGAACAGAACAATTCTCAAAAACAAGCTAATTTAATTAGGTTAATTTTGTTTTTAAAAAATCACATCCTTTATCAAAGCTCAGTTCTAAAAGAAACAAAAAGCAACAGGTAGCCTAGTGGTTAGAGAGTCTAACCTAGTGGTTAGAGAGTTGGGCCACTAACCAAAAGGTTGCTTGATCAAATTCCTAAGCTGACAAGGTAAAACATCTGTCGTTCTGCTCCTGAACAAGGCAGTTAACCCACTGTTCCTAGGCCGTCATTGTAAATAAGAATTTGTTCTTAACTGACTTGCCTAGTTAAATTCAAAAAACATGCTTTTCAACTAATTTCCAGGTTTTCCAGAAATCCTGGTTGGAATATTTCCGATTTTCCCTCTAGATTCTGAGAATCTTCTGACCAGGATTCCAGGAAAACCTGGGAATTTGGGAAAGTTATCTAAATGTTGCAACCGTACACATACTAGAAATCTCCCGCAAGCAAAGCTCTGTGACTGCACTGAGGAAACCGTCTAGGAACCATTGAACAGCACTGTGACTGCACTGAGGAAACCGTCTAGGAACCACTGAACAGCACCGTGACTGCACTGATAAAAAGGTCTTGGAACCATTGAACAGCACTGTGACTGCACTGAGGAAACCGTCTAGGAACCATTGAACAGCACTGTGACTGCACTGATGAAAAGGTCTAGGAACCATTGAACAGCACTCCCCAATCCAAATAAACTACAGTTGCTTCTATCGTACAGGAGAAGAGCTCCGAAGAAATGCTCCCTAGTCAAGAAATAAATAGCTCAGCTCTAAACACCCAACGCTGAACATAGGAGGCGATCAAACATAGTATGGGATCACACTGCTTCCAAATGAAGCTGAAACGGGACACCCATCATTGGTCTACTTATTAAGACTTCCTTGCAGAGACAACATTTGTGCACCATAGGTTATCTTACACCCTTCATCCTCTTTGTCCCTCTGAGGACATCCGGCCAGAGGGGTATACTATAAAAGCAGGATCAATGAGTTAGCCAGCTAACTTGCCTAAACGTTATGAAAATAGCTTTTTATACCTTTAAGCTTGACATGGGCATTGTCCAATTGACTAAACAACCAAAGACACACATATCTAAGTTTAGCTTTTCTTAATGAACCAGAAAATCAATAGTTATTTCTGGTTATTTATCAAAGTTAGAGGGTTAACTATGGTGAATTAAAAGATAGCTGGTTAATTGATTCTGCTTTGTATTACCAAAATAGTACCGAAACTATACCAAACACTGTCTCCTGTTTTCAGAGTATTCAGTCCAGTATGAGTTTGATCAGTCTTAGAGACTGCCATGTCAACTCAAGAGTTTGGTGCGTGCCCATTGACTAGCCATTGCCAAAATAAGATGTTGTCCAGTAATCTGCGCTTTTTCGGCCAGGACACTATTTTTCTGGGTTTCAAAAATCAGTCTTTGTTGGCTTTGAAAAAACATTTATCAATCCTATTGCTCATGTTTTTTTCTTTCAAACATGCAATCCCAGCCAAGAGTCCGTGTCGGTTTTTAGAAAATCAAATCTATAAGACTAATGTTCATGTTTCCTCTCAGCTTTTCATGGCTGAGGTCTTTCCAGATCTCTCTCTTTAAAAAAAAATGAAGAGTTTCATAACCTCAAGAGAATTCCTGGTTAAAAAAATGGACATAAAAAAGTGTTTAAATTCCAGTTAACGGTCAGAGATTGTTCAGGCCCCCTTGTGGCAGTTCTGGGGTATGATCTTTCCTTTTCTTAAAAAGGTTCTTGAGTTTGGATGACTTCGTGCTTTTGTCTTTGTCCTTTTGGTGCCTCTCGCCTCTCATCTCCGGGGGCAACGTGTTTAGGGACCGGCCGCTCCTCGGGGGCGGAACAGGAGGATTACCTTCTCGCTCTCCTCCTTCCGTGATCCTCTGGGGCAGGTCAGAGGTTGTTGCTGGGGTCGTTGCTGGGGTGATACAGGACTTCTCCAGAATTCCGTCATACACCAGTTCGGTCAGGTGGTCGGAGGTATAAGGGTCAGGGGTCTGGGTTTGTTTCCATGGCGTAGACAATGTGAGGTCAGGTTGTCCGAACTGACCTCGATCCAAAACCTGGGGACCGTGACCCAACTGGGACGACCCAGCATACTCCTCCCTGGAAATCCTCCGTTTGGGGATTTCCGGGGCACTGTCGACCCTGTCCGGGTAGATCTTCCCAGTGGGAGTGTCTATGGATCTGTCAATCTTATCACTGTTTGTTCGTCTGCCAGCGTGAGAGCACATCTCATGGTGTTCGTCTATCGATATCTTCCTCGTGGCGGCAGATGGTGGTTCCACTGGGAACTCTATCTTCTTCCTGAGCATCTTGTGAGAAGAGTTGCTGTCCAGATGAAGGGTCAGTTTGTCTCTGGTCATCGCCATCCTCCTCTGAGTGCTGTCAGCTAAGAAGTCCACCTCCTCTCGGGATATCCTTCTCGTTGGGGTTCCAATGGCCGCCACAATTTCTTCTCTGGGCCTTCCTCTCATGGTGTTGTTGAATGAGACTTCCCCCCTGTTCTCTCTCATCATCTGCCTGGAGCCGGTGTCCAGAGACACACCGATCATGTCTGTAGATAGAAGAGACCTCTTCTTTGAGACGTGAGTCTCCAACGGAACCTCGTGATACTCATCTCTGGATGACTTCCTTGAGACGTTGTCCATCGAACGACCCAAGACCTTTTTGGCTGCTGCGTCGGCGGGGGGGTCCATGGAAGTCTCACTTTTGCCTCTTTGCATTTTCCTTGGAGCAGTGTTGTCCACAGCAGAAGAGTCTGGCTCGTCTTTAGATGATGTCTTCAATGTGGCTTCATCCAAGGAAGCTTCCAGTTCTTCTCTAGCTATCTTACAAACGGGGGATTCTGTTCCGGAAGGTTCTGATGACCTTCTGCTGACAGGAGGGGTCCTGTCAGAATAAATTACCTGAGAATCTCTGTAGAGAGAAGGAGAGAGAGAGGGAGGGGAGAGAGACGGGGGGAGAGAGGGGGAGTGAGGGAGAGTGAGAGGGAGAGAGAGGAAAAGATATATAGAGAGAAAGATTCCATCAAGGTTCACAAAGTTTCAATCATACATTGAAAATACTGTAAGTATACCGTGAGTCACCTTGTAATCAGTGGACACAGAGAAGCGTTGTAGAAAATTGGAATCAGAATTGGAACGTCAGTTTATTTCCTAAATTGACTGAATTGAAACTGTGCGACTCACCCCCTCCGCTGGGCGTTGATGAAGATCTGCTCCTCTTCCTCGAAGCAGGGGAGCGTGGTGTGGATAGGGATAAGGATATCAGGGTCGGAGAAGGAGGATGAGGAAGAGGAAGAGGAGGCGTGTCCAGAACGCCGTTGACGACACACAGTGGAGGTAGAGCCACGAGAGCGAGGGGAGCGCTTCATTGGTGGAACTAGGGTTGCAAAGGGAAGGGAACATTCCCGGTAACTTTTTTTTTTAAATCCCAGAAAAATGTGGGACAAATTTTGGGGACAAATTTTGGGGACAATTTTTTTCATTTTTTTCATTTTATGGAAACCTATTCAGGGACAACCTCGCAAAAATAAAACTAAACCTGATTCAACTAAGCAGCTAATCACTTAAACCTTGAATCAGGTATGGCAGTGGTTCTCCAACCTCTCCTCAGGAACCCCAGCCGTTCCAAACCTCTCCTCAGGAACCCCAGCTGTTCCAAACCTCTCCTCAGGAACCCCAGCTGTTCCAAACCTCTCCTCAGGACCCCCAGCCGTTCCAAACCTCTCCTGTGGAGCTTCAGCCGTTCCAAACCTCTCCTCAGGACCCCCAGCCGTTCCAAACCTCTCCTGTGGAGCTTCAGCCGTTCCAAACCTCTCCTCAGGAACCCAGCCGTTCCAAACCTCTCCTCAGGAACCCAGCCGTTCCAAACCTCTCCTCAGGACCCCCAGCCATTCCAAACCTCTCCTCAGGAACCCCAGCCGTTCCAAACCTCTCCTCGGGACCCCCAGCCATTCCAAACCTCTCCTCAGGACCCCCAGCCGTTCCAAAACTCTCCTGGGGAGCTCCATCCATTCCAAACCTCTCCTCAGGAACCCCAGCCGTTCCAAACCTCTCCTCAGGAACTCCATCCGTTCCAAACCTCTCCTGTGGACCCCCAGCTGTTCTAAACCTTTCCTCAGGACCCCCAGCTGTTCCATGTGTTTGATATATTCCAGAGCTAGCACCTGATTCAACGTGTCAACTAATCGTCAAGCCCTTGACTACGTATGGACATGAGATTGGTTGATTGATTACCACGGTGATCCCATAAACATACACTCACTGTGCTGTAAATCTGTTTGCATAAACATGTCTGCTTAAAATGACCACATTATATTTTCATTATATTGACCAACCGAGCGACTGATTGCTATAACCTACCTAAGATGGGTGCTGAGGGGTCTTCCATCAGATCCTCCAGAGAGCCTTGTATTGTTTCATGACAGGAAGGGAAGGTGGGAACAGACACCCTGGGCATTGCCACCCAGTTAGAGTCTGAATACAGCGTGGCTGTCAGGCTGGCCAGGCCAGAGTTCCTGAGGAGAGGGAAACCACACAGACGCTCTATCTGTTGCCAGCGGTGGAGACGCTCCCGTAGGCAGGCCGTGACTTCTGATAGGGCGTTCCTGTGAGGGATGTCAAAAGCACAGTTTACGTCGGCTAGCTGATACAACACACAGGTAAGGACTGTTGTAATACAGTAACATGTCAGCTATGTCAACACAACATACATTAGTTTAGTATGTTACTGTGACACAACAAAGTCAAATCGGTTACAAAAACTCCGTCACAAAACACGTCACAAAAACACATCAACTCCGTCACAAAGACACGTCAACTCCGTCACAAAACACGTCACAAAAACACGTCAACTCCGTCACAAAACACGTCACAAAAACACGTCAACTCCGTCACAAAACACATCACAAAAACACATCAACTCCGTCACAAAGACACGTCACAAAAACACGTCAACTCCGTCACCAAAACACGTCACAAAAACACATCAACTCCGTCATAAAACACGTCACAAAAACACGTCAACTCCGTCACCAAAACACATCAACTCCGTCACAAAAACACGTCACAAAAACACGTCAACTCCGTCACAAAACACGTCACAAAAACACGTCAACTCCGTCACCAAAACACATCAACTCCGTCACAAAAACACGTCAACTCCGTCACAAAAACACGTCAACTCCGTCACAAAACACGTCACAAAAACACGAGAACAGCAACTACAACTCATAGTTGCGGACCGTGGCACAGATGAATGAGTAACAGCACATATGGGAAAACTGAGCTTCTGATGTAATCAAATCAGGAAATAGCCTCCATGAAAGTAAGAGTGAGAGTAAACATGGTTTCTAGTTGAGGTTAGTTACAAGTCCAGTGTCCTGCTTCACATCAGTTCAAAAGACTGAAGAGTGACTGAAGAGACCGGCTGGAAGCTGTGTGGGAGAGCCAGTCAGATCAGCTCAATCAGATCACACAACTTTACTTCTGCCAATGAGAGGACTACATTAAATATTCTGCATGCTTGGTTAGGATTGGACGAAACGGATGAAAAGTAGATTCATGTCAAGTTAAATGTCCAGTAGTCTCATGTGGAATTCTCGTCATGTCACATTTTTATCGACTGAAATTCTAAGTAATTTGTTACAGTTATGTTTTTTTCTCTCTCTGGTCTCGTTATCCTCATAGTTTTAGTCAGGAAAAATAGGTTGTTATTTTGTCAGAGTTATTGTTGACTAAATTAAGACTGTGTGTGTGTCTGTGTGTGTGATCTTGTTCTTCTATCCTCGTGGGGACCTGAAATCCCCACGTCCCCATGAGGACAAAAGCTATTTTAAGCTTAGGGGTTAGGGGTTAAGGTTAGGAAAAATATGATTTTGAATGGTAATCAATTTTTAGGTCCCCACGAGGATAGAAAAACAAGTGTGTGTGTGTGTGTCTCTCACTTGGCCTCCAGGATCTTGGTGTCAACATCGTCCAGTGAGGAGCTGTGAGCCACGTGGAACGTCCCCATGAGGGAACTCCTCTTCTTCTTGATCTTCTCTGCCTGGACAGGATATACACATACCAATATGAGGTCACATCCTGCTGTTCATGTCCACACCAGGGGTTAATATGGAGGATAGATTACTTGTTTAATGCATTATCCTGGTCATGTCCACACCAGGGGTCAATATGGAGGATAGATGACTTGTTTAATGCATTATCCTGGTCATGTCCACACCAGGGGTTAATATGGAGGATAGATGACTTGGTTAATGCATTATCCTGTTCATGTCCACACCAGGGGTCAATATGGAGGATAGATTACTTGTTTAATGCATTATCCTGGTCATGTCCACACCAGGGGTTAATATGGAGGATAGATGACTTGTTTAATGCATTATCCTGGTCATGTCCACACCAGGGGTCAATATGGAGGATAGATGACTTGTTTTATGCATTATCCTGGTCATGTCCACACCAGGGGTTAATATGGAGGATAGTTGACTTGTTTAATGCATTATCCTGGTCATGTCCACACCAGGGGTTAATATGGAGGATAGATGACTTGGTTAATGCATTATCCTGTTCATGTCCACACCAGGGGTCAATATGGAGGATAGATGACTTGTTTTATGCATTATCCTGGTCATGTCCACACCAGGGGTTAATATGGAGGATAGATGACTTGTTTAATGCATTATCCTGGTCATGTCCACACCAGGGGTTAATATGGAGGATAGATGACTTGGTTAATGCATTATCCTGTTCATGTCCACACCAGGGGTCAATATGGAGGATAGATTACTTGTTTTATGCATTATCCTGGTCATGTCCACACCAGGGGTTAATATGGAGGATAGATGACTTGTTTATTGCATTATCCTGGTCATGTCCACACCAGGGGTTAATATGGAGGATAGATGACTTGGTTAATGCATTATCCTGTTCATGTCCACACCAGGGGTCAATATGGAGGATAGATTACTTGTTTTATGCATTATCCTGGTCATGTCCACACCAGGGGTTAATATGGAGGATAGATGACTTGTTTATTGCATTATCCTGGTCATGTCCATACCAGGGGTTAATATGGAGGATAGATGACTTGTTTAATGCATTATCCTGGTCATGTCCATACAAGGGGTTAATATAGAGGACAAATGACTAGTTTAATGCATTATCCTGGTCATGTCCACACCAGGGGTTAATATGGAGGATAGATGACTTGTTTAATGCATTATCCTGGTCATGTCCATACCAGGGGTTAATATAGAGGACAGATGACTAGTTTAATGCATTATCCTGGTCATGTCCACACCAGGGGTTAATATGGAGGATAGATGACTTGTTTAATGCATTATCCTGGTCATGTCCACACCAGGGGTTAATTACAGCCCCTATGTTCTTTCTTCCCATGTGAAGTCAGTGAACAGTCAATCAGTTGAATCAATAAACTGATTGATAGGTTTTACGTCTCTCTCCTACCTCCTCCTTTGCGGTGGCCAGTTGCAGCTCAGCGCTGTGTTTCTTGATGTTGTAGTACTGGACCAATCAACCAACGGATCAACTAATCCACCAACCAACTAATCCACCAACCAATCAACTATTCCACCAACCAACCAACCAATCAACTAATCCACCAACCAACTAATCCACCAACAAATCAACTAATCCACCAACCAACCAACTAATCCACCAACCAACCAACTAATCCACCAACCAACCAACTAATCCATCCACCAACCAACCAACCAACCAACCAACTAATCCACCAACCAATCAACTAATCCACCAACCAACCAACTAATCCACCAAACAACCAACTAATCCACCAACCAACCAACAAACCAACTAATCCACCAAAGAACCAATCAACTAATCCACCAACCAACTAATCCCCCAACCAACCAATGAATCAACTAATCCACCAACCCACCAACCAACCCACCAACCAACTAATCCACCAACCAACTAATCCCCCAACCAACCAACCAATCAACTAATCCACCACCCAACTAATCCACCGACCAACTAATCCACCAACCAACCAACTAATCCACCAACCAACAAACCAACTAATCCACCAACCAACTAATCAACCAACCAACTAATCCACCAACCAACTAATCCACCAACCAACTAATCCACCAACCAACCAACCACCCAACTAATCCACCAACCAACTAATCCACCAACCAACCAACCAACCAACCAACTAATCCACCAACCAACTAATCCACCAAATAATCAGTAGTCTCCAATTAATCTAACCAACCAACCAACTAATCCACCAACCAACTAATCAACCAACCAACTAATCAACCAACCAACTAATCCACCAACCAACTAATCCACCAACCAACTAATCCACCAACCAACCACCCAACTAATCCACCACCCAACTAATCCACCAACCAACTAATCCACCAACCAACCACCCAACTAATCCACCAACTAACTAATCCACCACCCAACTAATCCACCACCCAACTAATCCACCACCCAACTAATCCACCAACCAACTAATCCACCAACCAACCAACTAATCCACCAACCAACTAATCCACCAACTAATCCACCACCCAACTAATCCACCACCAAACTAATCCACCAACCAATTAATCCACCACCCAACTAATCCACCAACCAACTAATCCACCACCCAACTAATCCACCACCCAACTAATCCACCAACCAACTAATCCACCAACCAACCAACCAACCAACTAATCCACCAACCAACTAATCCACCAAATAATCCACCACCCAACTAATCCACCACCCAACTAATCCACCAACCAACTAATCCACCACCCAACTAATCCACCACCCAACTAATCCACCACCCAACTAATCCACCACCCAACTAATCCACCAACCAACTAATCCACCACCCAACTAATCCACCACCCAACTAATCCACCAACCAACTAATCCACCAACCAACCAACCAACTAATCCACCAACCAACCAACCAACTAATTCACCAACCAACTAATTCACCAACCAACTAATCCACCAACCAACTAATCCACCAACCAACCAACCAACCAACTAATCCACCAACCAACTAATCCACCAACCAACTAATCCACCAACCAACCAACTAATCCACCAACCAACTAATCCACCAACCAACTAATCCACCAACCAACTAATCCACCAACCAACCAACCAACTAATCCACCAACCAACCAACCAACTAATCCACCAACCAACTAATCCACCAAATAATCAGTAGTCTCCTACCTCTTCCTTGGCTACGTTGAGCTGCAGCTCAGCACTGTGTTTCTTGATGTTGTAGTACTGGACCTCCACCTCGTGGGTCAGCTGTAGCCAGAGCTGTAGGGCCTCCGGGACAGACCAGTAAGCCATCATGTCCTTCTCTGCCTTCTTTAATGCTCCCCGAACCTAGATACACACACACAGTCGCACACACACACACAGGCACACACAAACACACAGTCGCACACACACACACAGGCACACACACACACACAGGCACACACACAGGCACACACACACACACAGGCACACACACAGGCACACACACACACACACAGGCACACACACAGGCACACAAACACACAGTCGCACACACACACAGTCGCACACAAACACACAGGCACACACACAGGCACACAAACACACAGGCGCACACAAACACACAGTCGCACACAAACACACAGGCACACACACAGGCACACAAACACACAGGCGCACACAAACACACAGGCACACAGGCACACACAGGAACACACAGGCACACACAGGAACACACAGGCACACACAAACACACAGGCACACACAGGCACACACAGGCACACACAGGCACACACACAGACACACACACACAGGCACACACAGGAACACACAGGCACACACAAACACACAGGCGCACACAAACACACAGGCGCACACAAACACACAGGCACACACACAGGCACACAAACACACAGGCGCACACAAACACACAGGCACACACACAGACACACAGGAAAAGGGTTAGAGATTTTGATTGATTGATGGATGGCACATTTTCACCACCAGCCTTGACCCAATACTGATAGTGTTTCCTACACTGTGGACTTGCTTCACACAGGAGATGGAACTGGTTAGCAAATAGCATGTGTTTGGAAGATCAAAGGCGGTTAATGGCCCACTCCTTAATTTGAAAAAACCCTCCAAACTGCCCTGCCACTTGGTTTGCTCTAAAGCTGAGGGCTGGTGCAGGAGAAATGGAACCACTTAAACTGGACACAAGGACAACCCTACCCGCTCCTGCTCCTCCTCTACACATCTGAGTCAGATCAGTTTGGGTTAAGAGTTAGCTTAGGTTAGGTAATGCTAGGTTAGGCAAGGCAAGATTAGGTTAGGTTAGGATAGGTTAGGATAGGTATGGTAAGGTTAGGTTAGTTTAGGTTAGGTTAGGTAATGCTAGGTTAGGCAAGACAAGGTTAGGTTAGGTTAGGTTAGGATAGGTTAGGATAGGTATGGTAAGGTTAGGTAGGGTTAGGTAAGGTTAGATAAGGTAAGGTTAGGATAGGTTAGGTATGGTAAGATTAGGTTAGGTATGGTAGGGTTAGGTATGGTAAGATTAGGTTAGGTTAGGTAAGGTAGGGTTAGGATAGGTTAGGTAGGGTTAGGTTAGGTTAGGTTAGGTTAGTTAAGGTTAGGTTAGGTTAGGTTAGGTTAGGTAGGGTTAGGTTAGGTTAGGTAAGGTTAGGTTAGGTAAGGTTAGGTTAGGTAAGGTTAGGTTAGGTTAGGTAGGGTTAGGTTAGGTTAGGTTAGGTAAGGTTAGGTTAGGTAAGGTAGGGTTAGGTAGGGTTAGGTAGGGTTAGGTTAGGTAGGGTTAGGTTAGGTTAGGTAAGGTAGGGTTAGGTAGGGTTAGGTTAGTTAAGGTTAGGTTAGGTTAGGTTAGGTAGGGTTAGGTAGGGTTAGGTTAGGTAGGGTAGGGTTAGGTAGGTTAGGGTTAGGTAGGGTTAGGTAGGGTAGGGTTAGGTAGGGTTAGGTTAGGTAGGGTTAGGTTAGGTTAGGTAAGGTAGGGTTAGGTAGGGTTAGGTTAGTTAAGGTTAGGTAGGTTAGATTAGGTTAGGTTAGGTTCTCTACCTGCTCCAGCTCCTCCTCTGCATATCTCAGTCTGCTCAGTTGACTGACGGCTCCAGCTCTCAGCTGATGGAGTCTGTGTGCCTCCTCCTGGGCTCCCATGATCTCATCCCTCATCTTCTCCTCCAGGTTCTGTTTCTCCTCCGCCACGTTACGCTTCTCCTCCTGGGCCTGCTCCAGCCTGGTTTCAGGACGGGTCACGCGTTAGTAGGACAGCAGCAAAGACACACACACACACACGGAGGTAAGCAGGACAAACACATACATTATCAGGAAACATTTAAACACACACACACACACACACATTAGCAGGAAACACACATAACAGTCCTCCTCAACCCTCCAATACACACACAGTTATAGACACTCACTGTTCCTGTAGTTCTCTGAGGCTGAGCTCAGCACTCTGCAGACTCTCCAGGTCCTTCATCATCTTGGAGATGTGAACTTTAGAAGCTTTGTTCTGGACCTGGGAGAACCAGCAGCCTCCTACACCCATCATCACAGAAACTAGCAGCAACAAGTCCTTCATGTAGTTATGGGGTGGGCCTGGAGGAGGAGGAGGAGGAGGAGGAGGAGAGGAGGAGGAGGAGAGGAGGAGGAGAGGAGGAGGAGAGAAGAGGAAGGGGGAAGAGGAGAAAGATGATTTCATTTGTTCAGAGCTTTTCAATATAATCAGTGGACATGAGCAAATGCACAAAGTGTGTGTGTGTGTGTGTGTGTGTGTGTGTGTGTGTGTGTGTGTGTGTGTGTGTGTGTACTGTCTACACACGTATAGGAGCACCAAACAGCACCACGTCCAGAGCCTTGATGTTGAGTTTCTGTTTGTCTCTCTGGTCCAGGATCTTCAGCTGGCCACTCAGGAACGACGGCTCATTGGCTGCTATCCTGCACACATCACAACAACACCAGCTCTGATTAGACGAGAAAACTAAAGTGTTCTGATTGGATCTTTCTACATCTGATTGGACTGTGTTTCTCTTTCTGTTCTGTTGTTATTAAGCGTTTTAATTTGACAAATTGAGCTGCTTCGGATTTGTTTGTAATTGTATAGTAATGACTCAAAATCTACCAAATGGATATTGAACTAGGGTGTGTTACCTGATTGACCAGTAAGTTTCAGTAAGAAGCTTTCTGATTGGCTGTGCCCACCAGGAAGAGCCTCTCTGAGGTTTCTGATTGGCCGTTCTCACCTGGGGAGGGTGTTGCCGTTGACTCTGAAGTCTTTAAAGTTCTTCTCGTACTGAGGCAGCTCTACAAACTCCCTGAGCCACCTCAACACCTCATCCTGAGTCCAGTTATGGACTGATAGAGAGAGGAGGAGGGGGAGAGAGGGAGGGGAAAGGAGAGAGAGGAGGAGGGGGAGAGGTGGGAGGGTTTGGTAATGAAGAAACTGTGAATGTAATAACATATTGCATAATCACACACACACAACGTACCTTCTGAGAACTTCCAGCCCCTCCATAGTTCTTCTATGGTGATGTGTTGGTCCTCTCTGTGAAGATTGCTGTGTTTGTTGGTCTGCTGCTGCTTCATGTCCTCGATGATGAACTACACAGCCAAGACACACACACACACACACACACACACACACACACACAGGATTATGAAAAGCTTGCAGCTTAATGTCAAAAGGTAAACGTCTAACACACACAGAGGGACGCACACACACACACAGAGGGATACACACACACACACACACACACACACACACACACACACACACACACACAGAGGGATACACACACACACACACACACACACACAGGATTATGAAAAGCTTGCAGCTTAATGTCAAAAGGTAAACGTCTAACACACACACACAGAAGGATAAACACACACACAGATACACACACACATACACACACTTAACCAACCACACACAACCACGCATGTCTAATAAACAGTCCACACATCCTTAACCTTTCTAACTTTCCACATTAGTTTGACGACTGTCAACTGTACCAATGATAAGGACCAAGACGTTTTAGTTTAGAGATAAAATAGACTGGGTGTCTGTGTATGTGTGTGTGCGTGTGTGTGTGTGTGTGTGTGTGTGTCTGTGTGCGTGCGTTCCACCATCTTGGAATCTATCCTTGGCTGTAATTCGATTCTTCATGTGATGGGGACAGGAATATCAGCCACCTTCCCCTCCCATCTCCACGGTAACAGCAACCCAATCCCATGGATCATCTAGCCCTGGGTGACATTCTGATGAGTTCTGGAGTTCTGGGACAAACAGTCCAACATTCTACACTTCTAATCTGGAGTCACTTATTCTAAAGGGGTTCTAGTGTCTGTGGCTTAAACAAACTAACAGGACAGGAATCATGAGACAGACAGACTGGACAACAGATGGTAGGGGTCTGACTGGTCGACGAGGATATACACACAGCATGTAACTGTATAAAGACCCCTACCATCTGTTGTCCAATCAAAACACACCTGAATCCCTCCTCCATGGTTACCGTACCTCCACGCTCTCCTCCACCTCTATCCCTCCATCCTGGTCGTCATCCATCTCTCTGTGGATGTTCCTCAGACCCTCCAGACTGTATCGGTCTGCCTCGTTCATACAGGGAGGTGACACCACCAGGCATGGGTCTATAGAGACGGTCAATCAATACATTTATCAATATGTTAGGTAGCCCTTTCCTGCAGTCAAACACCAGAAGTGCCCTCTAGTGGCCTCATGGTGGAATGTTATTCATGTTTTTCAGAATTAGTTTTAAAACAAAATTAACTGACAAAAATCTGGTGTTTCTATGTCAAACTGTTTTGTTATACTTCAGTCTACTGTGATGTATATAAAGTGTAATATTGGGATGCAAACTCTAAATGTAATATATTTCATCTCTATCTGACATGATACAGGTGTCTTATTATGTTTAAGTCCATAAACATGTGGGTGAAGTGTATACTTTTGTTACAAAGTAGATTTGTTTAAGACTACCAAGAAACACTCTGTGTGACCCTGATTTAGCCCACTGCAGTACAAGGTTTATCAATATACACTACATGACCAAAAGTATGTGGACACCTGCTTGTCGAACATCTCATTCCAAAATCATGGGCATTAATATGGAGTTGTTCCCCCCTTTGCTGCTATAACAGCCTCCACTCTTCTGGGAAGGCTTTCCACTAGATGTTGGAACATTGCTGTGGGGACTTGCTTCCATTCAGCCACAACAGCATTAGTGAGGTCGGACACTGATGTTGGGCGATTAGGCCTGGCTCACAGTTGGCGTTCCAATTCATCCCAAAGATGTTAGATGGGGTTGAGGTCAGGGCTCTATGCAGGCCAGTCAAGTTCTTCCACACCAATCTCGACAAACCATTCTCTGTATGGATCTCGCTTTTTGCATGGAAGCATTATCATGCTGAAACAGGACAGAATCTTCTAGAATGTCATTGTATGCTGTAGTTTCCCTTCACTGGAACTAAGGGGCCCAAACCATGAAGAACAGCCCCAGACCAGTATTCCTACTTCACTAAACTTAACATTTGGCACTACACATTGGGGTAGGTAGCGTTCTCCTGGCATCCGCCAAACCCAGATTCATCCATCGGACTGCCAGACAACGAGTTTCCACTGTTCCAGAGTCCAATGTAAGCGAGCTTTACACCACTCCAGCAAACGCTTGGCATTGCTCATGGTGATCTTAGGCTTGTGTGTGGCTGCTCGGCCATGGAAACCCACTTCATCAAGCTCCCAATGAACAATTCTTGTGCTGACGTTTCTTCTAGAGGCGGTTTAGAATTCAGTAATAAGTGCTGCAACCGAGGACTGATGATTTTTACGCTTTACGTGCTTCAGCGCTCTGACATCCCGCTCTGTGAGCTTCTGTGGCCTACCACTTCGCGGCTGAGCCGTTGTTGCTCCTATTTCACATTAACCTGCATTCTTAGTCACTGAGCACCGACCGGCACCGGATGTTCATGGAAGTTGAAAAGTAGTTGAAATTTGGTCAGTCTGCCTTGTCCACAGAATTGTTTTTGGTTTTTGGTACGGTCTGGACCAGATTTATATTTCAACATCCACAGATGTCAATTTTTGGTTTGTTCCGGAATTGATTGGGGCCAAACATAGACGTCCAACCAAACTGTACTCTACAGTACTCTACTGCACAGTACAGTACAGTATTATATTGTATTGTGCTCTACTGTACTGTAATGTACTCTAATCTACTGTACTGTACTGTAATCTACTGTACTGTACTCTAATCTACTGTACTGTCCTGTAATGTACTCTCCTGTAATGTACTGTACTGTACTATACTCTAATCTACTGTACTCTCCTGTACTGTACTGTACTGTACTCTAATCTACTGTGCTGTACTCTAATCTACTGTACTGTCCTGGAATGTACTGTACTGTACTCTAATCTACAGTACTGTACTCTAATCTACTGTGCTGTACTCTAATCTACTGTACTGTCCTGGAATGTACTGTACTGTACTCTAATCTACTGTACTGTACTCTAATACTGTACTCTAATCTACTGTACTATACTCTAATCTACTGTACTCTCCTGTACTGTACTGTACTCTAATCTACTGTACTGTACTCTAATCTACTGTACTGTACTCTAATCTACTGTACTGTACTCTAATCTACTGTACTCTTCTCTACTCTACTGCCACAATTCTCCACAGTTGCAACCCCCCCAAAAGAAATTGTGGGAGGAGGTGAAAAATACTCCAGTCTGAATTTAAACTACTAAAGCCTGGTAGAAAGTGTGTAGACATGATAATGAACCTACAATTATGAATCATTTCATCTCTGAAAACAACCAGTGAGCTTACTAAAATTATTAATCAAGAATATGGGAAAAATGTATTATTGACGATGGAAAAGGTGGGAATCTTGTTCCCTTGTATTTTTGGTGTGTATTACACGATTTGTGTGGCATTAATAATTTGTTGTGGCTAACGTTAGCTAGGCTAGGGGTTAAGGTTAGGGTAAGGAAACATGCTAGCTAAGTAGCTAAAAGGTTAAGGTTAGGGTTAAGGTTAGGAGTTAACCCTTTATTCTAAGGTCAAGGTTAGGGGAAGGATTAACTAACATGCTTAATTGTTGCAAAAGTAGCTAAAATGTAATAAGGACTTGCAAAGTTGCTAATTAGCTAAAAATGCTAATTGTCCATGATGAGATTCGAACACCCTCACCCATCCTCCCCAACCAAGCAACGTTGATCGTTTGTCTTAAGTAACCTACTGTGTCTTTAACTGTGATTGAAATTCCCTGTATACAAAATCGTGTAGTGCGCACGAAAAACATTACACTTGTAATCTGTGAAATTAGGTTGTGTGCATAGAGTTACATGGTTTGTTAAATTCTAAAGTGATACATCTATGTCACAACGCAATTCCGTCATCATGGAATTGCCCCAGTCCAAACCACACCTCTGGTCCTTGCCCTGCCGAAGTGCTCATGTCCAATTCTCAATGTCCAGTGGCGCCCTGTGTCTGAATGTGTCAATTAAGATGATCCATCCCGCATCCAGCTATGTTCGGCTACAAACAGCTGCTAGACTACTGCATGGCAAGAACACCATGCCACTCCACACCTGTTTCCATCTCCAATGCCCAGTGTCCCAGTGACTATAGAACGATAGGACCAGTGACCGAAGAGGTGTTGATAAAACGGTACATTTCCACCACGCCAGTTTGTTTCTCAACATTGATGACTCCCCCGTAACACCGAGCTCAGATAACCGCTGAGTGCGCAAAACACGTGCATAACAGTTAACGGTTGTCACTCCCTGTCTCCGCGAGATCCTGCTTCAGGACACACATTGCCCTGTGGTTGGAATAACTTCTCTTGATGAATCAAAGATCTGCAGATCTGGGCCAAATAAATGTAGCTAGTTTAGTTGCGCCTGGATTTACTTTTGGGGATATACCACAGGTTCCGTTACACCGGGCAAACTGCGCACAGCTCAATGATTAGAACGCGTTGATGCTCTTTGACCCAGATCTGCACTGATCTGACTCAAGTCAATCAAATTTATTCATAATCAATCAAATGTAATCAAATCCAATGTATTTATAAAGCCCTTCTTACATCAGCGGAAGTGCAGCAGAACGGCTGAAGTGGTTGTGTTTCAACTACATATGTGGACCCTGTCCTATTAACCTGTCCTATTAACCTGTCCTATTAACCTGTCCTATTAACCTGTCCTATTAACCTGTCCTATTCACCTGTCCTATTCACCTGTCCTATTCACCTATCCTATTAACCTGTCCTATTAACCTGTCCTATTCACCTATCCTATTCACCTGTCCTATTCACCTGTCCTATTCACCTGTCCTATTCACCTATCCTATTCACTTATCCTATTCACCTATCCTATTTACCTGTCCTATTCACCTATCCTATTCACCTATCCTATTCACCTATCCTATTAACCTGTCCTATTCACCTGTCCTATTCACCTATCCTATTAACCTGTCCTATTCACCTGTCCTATTCACCTATCCTATTCACCTATCCTATTCACCTATCCTATTTACCTGTCCTATTCACCTATCCTATTCACCTATCCTATTAACCTGTCCTATTTACCTGTCCTATGCACCTGTCCTATTCACCTGTCCTATTCACTTATCCTATTCACCTATCCTATTCACTTATCCTATTAACCTGTCCTATTCACCTGTCCTATTCACCTATCCTATTCACCTATCCTATTCACCTATCCTATTCACCTGTCCTATTCACCTATCCTATTCACCTGTCCTATTAACCTATCCTATTCACCTATCCTATTCACCTGTCCTATTCACCTGTCCTATTAACCTGTCCTATTCACCTATCCTATTCACCTGTCCTATTCACTTATCCTATTCACCTATCGTATTAACCTGTCCTATTCACCTATCCTATCGTTGCTAGATCAATGTTGGAGCAGGGTTTACTTCGAGGTAATGAGGGCGTATGGACGCATTGTTAGGCTACGGCTCTCCACGCTTATTGTCACCGTCAGTCATTCGGGGATCATTTTTACCTGTCGAGTCGAACACCGTTCTTTGGCCGGCAAAGGTGAGTCCGAGTTCCGGGTCATTGTGGTGATAGTAGCCGCTGTCCTGGATGATGCCCTGCGAAGCCTCGAATAAGACCCCGCGGAGCAGAAGGAGGAGAACCGGGGAAAGGAGCAACATCATGGGGTTAAGAGAAACTCTCACCCCGGTGGGAGCGAGAGAACCGGGAGAAGATCCACAAAAACAGATGTAGGCTACACAAACCCGGTTGGTTAACGATGTCAACTGCCAACACTCACATGCACTACCGTGCGCAAGTGTTACGCGATCAGATTGAGCTATTAACCGAACCGTTATTCAGAGATGTGACGCTAATGATTGGGTTCTGGTGGAGAAACTAACCAAGGGGGTATGGTGAAATATTCGATAACATTATAAAACAACTCATCCGTTACATTAAAACTCCAGAAAGGGTTCGAATTATTTTAATCCTTATCATGGGTTACAAAAAAAAGAATGGTTTGAATCCAAGATTATTATATCCAATAAGAAAATCCAATAGAAACTTCGACAGCAAGGAAATCTGAGTGAGACCGAAGCTCTCTCTCCACAAATTAAATCCACGGATTGAGAGATCAGAAGTCGAGCGTTCCAAAATTCCAAATCCAGTTCCAAAGTTCTAAATCCAGTTCCAAAATTCTAAATCCAGTTCCAAAGTGCACTGAAAGTTCTTTGATCACAGTTCAATATCCTGTCAAATACTGCAGTCATATACTATAACTCTTTATAGACATGTCAACTCTCTCCAGTTTTCCATATATATATATATATATATATTTTTTTTTTTCTCTTGCTCTCTCGTCGTGACGATCTTGCGAGAAACTGTCACACACACACGCAGAGATTAAATGACACTGAGGCTAGTTGTCCCTCCCGAGTCCCAGCAGCTTGCACAAACACTCAGAAACACATTTTTTCCGGTCATCCCTTGACTGCGTGTCCATTGGATCCGTTTGTGCACGCGTGTATGCGTGCGTCAAGGCTAATTCCCGACTGTTTATGCATGTTTCCCCAGACCTGAGGGTCATGTGGATGGGATTAACCAGTGTTTGGACACCTGTTAAAAGGCCTTCTCTGATGACGTCTATATCAGACACAGTAGGCTATTTTATGCAGTTAGAAATACTTGTAAATGGCTGCATTCTTCACACGCGCGCACTGACGCGGAGACAAACTCACTGATGAACACAGCAAGCGGACGAGGACGTCTCTCTCTCGTTAGAGGAACAGGGTGTCGTCTTTCTCCCGGGAACCCCCCTGAGAGCCTAAAAATAAAAAGGGGCCGGCTTTGGAGGTGACCTTTACCCTGTGAGCATGTGCAGGGGACAGTTGTCCATCCCTGGGAGTCAGCGGGCTCCGAAGAGTGTGGGGGGGGGACATTTTTACTGTGTGTGAACATAGTCTCAAACACACACTTTGTGACAATCAGGAAGCAGGGTGGGTGATTATAAAATATAATGTAGGGTTATAAAACACCCCAGTCGATGACTATTGTAAAGTATATGAAAGACTTTGAGCGTATTTGAGTTGACTTCCAAAAGCAGAGGATTTCAGATGGAAGTCAACGATAGTAGTCAGGGGGAGGTGCGAAAGCAGAGGATTTCAGATGAAAGTCAACGATAGCAGTCAGGGGGAGGTGCGAAAGCAGAGGATTTCAGATGGAAGTCAACGATAGCAGTCAGGGGGAGGTGCGAAAGCAGAGGATTTCAGATGGAAGTCAACGATAGTAGTCAGGGGGAGGTGCGAAAGCAGAGGATTTCAGATGGAAGTCAACGATAGTAGTCAGGGGGAGGTGCGAAAGCAGAGGATTTCAGATGGAAGTCAACGATAGTAGTCAGGGGGAGGTGCGAAAGCAGAGGATTTCAGATGGAAGTCAACGATAGTAGTCAGGGGGAGGTGCGAAAGCAGAGGATTTCAGATGGAAGTCAACGATAGTAGTCAGGGGGAGGTGCGAAAGCAGAGGATTTCAGATGGAAGTCAACGATAGTAGTCAGGGGGAGGTGCGTCTTCCACAATCACAAGTCAGATGCTGTGGTTTTCAACGCGCTTAACCGCTAGGCTACCTACCTCCTCTAACCGCTAGGCTACCTACCTCCTCTAACCGCTAGGCTACCTGCCACCCCATATCACGAAAATCAACTTCTCTGTACACTGGAAGTCAGTCTAACTCAATATTTTGATTTAATTGTGTTACGAAACTCTAAGACCGGATTTATTAATAGCAGATTGTGGATAAACATGTTTGTAATATCTCGATCTGTAAAATACTAAAAAGGTAGGCTATATTTAGCGAACAGTTGAAGACAAATACACTGAATTTAGACTAGGAAACACTTACCTAGACCCAATCACCATCTCTTCAAAAAGTAACATACTACATATAGTCCAGTTAACATTATGTATGAAATCGGCTTTGAATTGTGTTTCAATGATCATTGAAATGATGGCCGCATGTCTACTTAAGTGGTAACAACTCATGAAATGTTGATGGTCCTACGATAAACTAACGAACATATAAAATTATCAACTTCCACATTTTTATTTAACAAAACACTAATATTAAAATGGTTCAAATTACAAAAATCGGTAAGTAGATGCAAAAATGTAATTTAACGCTATGGTGCCTGGCCTCGAACTGAAGAGGAACTGACTCCAACTCTAGTGTCAACATAGCTGGGTGGATGACAAATAAACATGGACGAACTGATGGATCAAACCTATTACAGGAAACAAACTGAGAGACAAGCCAACTCCCAAATTGTATTTATTAACCTTTTCTTTTGCCAACACTGTTGTCAGACCTGCCTTTTTAGTGACCCTCTCAACCAAGAGAGCTGAAGGCATAAAGACCTTTTCTTCAGAGAAATTTAATAAAACAAACTCAATGCATTTTATTTATTTTGCCTTTTTTTTATGTGGTTTTAAAAAAGCTGCCTGTCTTGAGGTCCAAAAGCATGAAAAACACTGTCTTTGTCTGAACTGGCAACCTATTCCCTACACAGTGATACTTTTGATCAGGCTCTGTAGGTAGTGACCTATATATGGAATAGGGTCCCCGTTCAGATGCAGACACTAAGTTAAAACAAGGGAAAAGTTCATTCATTTGGCATGTTAAGAGAGTATTGGTTATCGTTTCAGTTCTCAGGAAAGCAAAACACTTGATTCACAACTATAGGGCCAAACCCGAGCTGTACTGGACTGATATACGCCTCCATTTAGTGTGAATTAGGCATCAGATCAGTGTCCTCAACCCAGACAACCACAGGGTGGTGCTATTTCTGTGTTAGGTTCATCTACACTATAGATAAGGCTGGGGTACACAACTCTCTTCTTAAGAGTTGTGTGTGCAGGTTTTTGTCCCGACCCAGCTCTAACACAACTGAAAATGAATCCACTACTCCTGGTCTTGAATTGATTTGTTGACCATGATTAGGCTAGATTAAATTAGCTATGTTAGAGCTGGAATAAAATCCTGCATTCACACTACAGCCCAGCAGAAGCAGCGATGGCTCGCTCCAGGGGCTAAGCGAAGGCAATACGAGTGGTTTAGCTGTAACAGGGAAGGGAGAAAGAGGTTTTGGACCAGGGTCGTATTCATTACAGCAAATCAAATGGGGAAAAAACGAAAACAAGCGTTTCTTATTTAGACAAGTTCAGGTAGTTTCCTGCAGAGTTTGATTCTGTTTAGTTTCCTAGTGAATACAACCCAAGAGACACCACCAATATGAAGGAGGAAAAATCATAATGTAACAAATGATCCCAGGCCAGTTTGTAGTTGTGTAGCTTATACTGGTTAGGGTGGGGACCACAGATTTGAGAACAGTCATATTGTTCCTCTTACTTGTTAAGGGGCAAGGCACCACAATTAAAGCAGAGCAGACCAAAGACAATTTCTTCCAAAAAAGGCAAAAATTAGTGACCTGTATTTGAGAACCTGTGGACAAATAACTTCCACAGGGTTTTATCAATGAATAACACCAAAAAGCAATAGCACTACGAGAATTGATCCAAGACGAATACCGGTAAAATAAAATGTTTTACAACTCAAACAAAATCAATCAGTTAGACCCAGTTACTTTACAGTATGTGTTATAATAACAACCTGTTCCCATAGTAACAGAGCAACCATCCCTTTCAATGTAGTACAGCACCAATGACTGACAGGTAGCAACAGGTTCCATCGACCAAACCCCAAGAAGTTGGGACACACATTGTGGCGATCATTTCAATAAACGTTTTCTACAGTGGGAAACACTGTAGTTGTATGGTGAACATAGAAAATGATTCCCTCATGATGAACAACAATAAAAACACACCAACTGGTAGGCTAGCTATCTGACGTGACGTGTGAAACACTTTAGCTACAAAAAGGCTACTTTGTGAGAAGACACAGTGGTGAGACAGAAAACAGTCTCTTGCTAGGGAGTGGTTTTTAAGGCAACGTGATTTCAATTAAGTTTAGCTGTAGCCAAGTGACATTAATTACATATTAGCATTAGCTTCACCACTAGAATTACATTGTAGCTTAGCGTTAGCTTAGCTTCACTATTAGAACTACATAGTAGCATTAGCTTCAGCTTAGCTTCACTCATATAATTACATTGTAGCATTAGCCATTAGCTTAGCCAATTGAATTCCAATGAAGCTTTAGCTAATTAAATGTACAGTGTAGTGGGCTATCAGCTTAGCGACGCAAGTGATTTCTGTTTGATGCTACGGCTTCATTAGATAAGAGGGGGAGCAGGTTGGAACTGTTACAAGGTAAAGGCAGTGGTGGTATTTTTTTAAAGCTCTTTGTTAAAAAAAATATTTCTGCCCAGTCCCAAACCAATCCCTAGCCCCTAGATAGTGTGCACTAGGTAAGCAAATGTCCTCCTAGATAGTATGCACTAAGTAATCAAAATGGCATGAATTACCCCAAGACCAGAAGGCTAGAGGGGTGACTACCATATTGTTAATACTTGTCCAATCCTCTCAGATTTACACAAACGTCTACTAGTGGCAAGGTGCTAGGAGCCGATTTGGGAATGAGGCCGAAACGGTAGTGTAAAAACAACTTCTGCATCCCAAACGGCACTCCAATCCCTATTTAGGATCCCCCATAGGAGGGCCCTGGTCAAAAGTAGTGCACTATTTAGGAAATCAGGTGTCATTTGAGAGACAGACCAACGACATGATTAAACATTCCCAGGCCTTGGCTTGACGACTGTCGACCAAACACTCTTATACAGTTTCAGAAAACGACAACCTTATATACAACAACATAGAAAGAAAAAAAAAAGTACATATTTTTTTTTCTAAAAAGGTCTGGTGAGAGACTGATCGATTTAAGGCGATTGGCCAGGAAGATTTAAGATTGCTGTAGAAACCGGCTGAGATTATGGGGTGCGTCTCAACCGTCTAAAATGGCTTCCTTCCTCCCTTTACCCCAAGCCTAATTTCCTCTCCTTAATATCTGGACAGGACAGAGAAGGTGAAAGAGATGGGGTAGATGGAGATAACCTACTGCAAGTTTGCATTCACTTGTTCAACTCTAGCCCTATTCAGATAACTACAACCCTGATCTTTGCACAAGCACTGAGGTTGCTTCACTCAGTCACACTAATATGATTGAAGGGAGGAATCCAGTTTAGGCGATTGAGACGCAGCCTGAATCACGTTAATCAATCTCAAATGGAGAGAAAAAAAAACAAAAAACTATTTGGTAACAAAAAGTGTACTTCCTAAAACATTATAATACAAAAAACATTGGAAAATGTACCTCGGCTAAAGCTTATAAAATATCATAAAGATTCAAATACTATAATAATAATAATATTCCTTGGTCCGTAAAAATTGTTACTATAATAAATGTTTCCCCATAAACAATAATGAAGTTTCTCTGCACACGAGTGATACTTCCATCATTACCAAGCCCTATGTTGTGGTCAAAAAAAAATCTAAACTTTGTAGAAAGAGTGAGTGTTGAAAAAAAATAAAATAAAAAAAGCTGTTCTCCAAATGTATACAAAGGGCTCCTAGTTATTGTGTCATCCTGGAGGTGAAACCTCTCCCAGACTGAATGACCCAGGCTGCAGTGTCATGTGTCATCCTGGAGGTGAAACCTCTCCCAGACTGAATGACCCAGGCTGCAGTGTCATGTGTCATCCTGGAGGTGAAACCTCTCCCAGACTGAATGACCCAGGCTGCAGTGTCACGTCCACAAATAGCCACACGGGGGCGCCAGAGGGGGATCCCCTCCGTCCAGGTCTGTCTTTCATCAGAACCTCATCTCTCTTCTTCCCTTCCCCTCCTCAACTCAATCGCTCCCTTTCCAAAGAGTCCTTGAGCGAGCAAGCGAGCGTGTGTGGTTCCAAAGCAGGTCCATGATCCTCTCATACACACACACTTCCCCACTGCTATGATGAAACAGACATCACCGATGAACCCGACAACAACCCAACGCTATTGGTTGACCCTCCCCCTTGGCCAATCCCGTAGCCCGCCTGTCCTTCCGCCAACCCCCCTAAACCTCCCATCCCCAGACTCCCTGAGGAAGAGGAAGGTGAGGATGAGATACTGTGACTGTGGGCCTGGAGGATGGCCCCGGCAGCGCTGCAGTGAAGGCGAGGGCCTGGTTCTGGGGTATAGGTGAAGGTGAGGGCCGTGGAGTAGATGACGCCGTCGTTGCGGACCAAGGTGACGGGGACCTGGACGGGCTGACGGACCCAGCGCCACCCCTCTCTGAAGGCAGAGATGTCAGGCACCACGCAGAGCACGCTCTCTCCACACCTGAAAGAAGGGGTTAGACAAAGACAGATTTACCACGTTGTAGAGTCCGTGTTACCACGGAAACGGACTCGACCGCATGTCAGCCATCTTCAGTCAGCCGTTTGTCAACTTAACAACAATTTAAAACGGGTTAGGTTAGCCTCCTCTGGTCTCTCCAGATATCAGTTGTGGCTGTGGTTTGTACCTCCCTTTTAAATTTACTGCTTTTGGGTAAAGTCTGTCCTCTTAAAAATTGAGTTCATACAAAAATAAAATAGCCGTTTTAATAATTGTATTTATGACAGTCTTCATCCATAATTGTCAATTACACAATTATACAGTTACCATGCCAGCCATACACACCCCCCCCCCCCACACACACACAAACACACACACACACACACACACACACACACAGCTTACCTGTACATAGTGTCAGCCTCTATATCTCCAAACCAGACTCTGAGATCTGGAGCAAAGTTCTGTCCTGTCAGCTCCAACATGGCCACATCCCCTCCACCATTCAACTACAGAGACAACAGAGGGTTAGTGTGGGTCCTGTCATCTCCAACATGGCCACATCCCCTCCACCATTCAACTACAGAGACAACAGAGGGTTAGTGTGGGTCCTGTCATCTCCAACATGGTCACATCACCTCCACCATTCAACTACAGAGACAGAGAGTTAGTGTGGGTCCTGTCATCTCCAACATGGCCACATCCCCTCCACCATTCAACTACAGAGACAACAGAGGGTTAGTGTGGGTCCTGTCATCTCCAACATGGCCACATCACCTCCACCATTCAACTACAGAGACAACAGAGGGTTAGTGTGGGTCCTGTCATCTCCAACATGGCCACATCACCTCCACCATTCAACTACAGAGACAACAGAGGGTTAGTGTCTGTCCTGTCATCTCCAACATGGCCACATCCCCTCCACCATTCAACTACAGAGACAACAGAGGGTTAGTGTCTGTCCTGTCATCTCCAACATGGCCACATCCCCTCCACCATTCAACTACAGAGACAACAGAGGGTTAGTGTCTGTCCTGTCAGCTCCAACATGGTCACATCACCTCCACCATTCAACTACAGAGACAGAGGGTTAGTGTGGGTCCTGTCATCTCCAACATGGCCACATCACCTCCACCATTCAACTACAGAGACAACGGAGGGTTAGTGTGGGTCCTGTCATCTCCAACATGGTCACATCACCTCCACCATTCAACTACAGAGACAACAGAGGGTTAGTGTCTGTCCTGTCAGCTCCAACATGGTCACATCACCTCCACCATTCAACTACAGAGACAACAGAGGGTTAGTGTGGGTCCTGTCAGCTCCAACATGGCCACATCACCTCCACCATTCAACTACAGAGACAACAGAGGGTTAGTGTGGGTCCTGTCAGCTCCAACATGGCCACATCACCTCCACCATACAGAGACACAACAGAGGGTTAGTGTCTGTGTGTGTGTGTGTGTGTGTGTGTGTGTGTGTGTGTGTGTGTGTGAGAGAGTATCTAGATATGTGGTGAGAGCATCCAATGTGTCACTTTCTCCGGTTATGAAAGTTAGTGTTTCAGTAGAGAATATACTGTGTGTGTGTTTAGGTGTATGTTAATGTGTGTATATTTAGGTGTGTGTGTGTCTAGGTATATGTTAATGTGTGTGTGTGTGTGTATTTAGGTGTGTGTGTTTAGGTGTGTGTTAATGTGTGTGTACCTGCAGACTCTCCACCACAGGAACCGGTGTAACAGGACAGAGTACAGGACCCATCCCCTGGTAGAAGGTGTACTCTGCCTTGTCTGTACTGATGATGGTCCAGGACGCTCCATCGTTTATCATCTCCTTACTGGGCTCTTTGGGGCAGGGCGTGGCCTGGGGGAGGAGATATGCTAATTAGTAGTTCATTATCTCCTTACTGAGGTGCGTTCAGTTCGAGTTAACGTGGGCTAAGTTGCGTAACAGTTTGTACAGAACGACACGTTTCCCCAAAACGTCCTGGAACAGACTTCGCTCCCGCTCGGTGGGTGTGGCCAGGTGTTACGTATTTAACTTCTATGGGCAAGCGTCCCACCCCTGGTACACCCCATCAACAACAGGTGAAATATCAAGAGCGCCAAATTTGAAAACAATTAAATGTCATAATTCAAATTTCTCAAACATACAACTATCTTACACCCTTTGAAAGATAAACATCTCCTTAATCTAACCACGTTGTCCGATTTCAAAAAGGCTTTACGGCGAAAGCATAAAGTTAGATTATGTTAGGAGAGTACATTGAAAATAGCTGTGTGTAATGTTTTGTCAATGCAAAGACAGGCGTCACCAAAAGCAGAAAACCAGCTAAAATTATGCACTAACCTTTGACAATCTTCATCAGATGACACTCCTAGGACATTATGTTAGACAATACATGCATTTTTGGTTTTATCAAGTTCATATTTATATCCAAAAACAGCATTTTACAATGGCGTTGATGTGGTCCAAGTGGTCCAATAAGAAACCCTCATTAAACGGGGAGGGACTAGATGAACTAGTGGTCCAATAAGAAACGCTCATTAACTTCTTCGCTATAGGGGGCAGTATTTTCACGGCCGGATGAAAAACGTACCCAAATTAAACGGCCTACTTCTCGGGCCCAGAGTAGTAGATTAGGATAGAAAACACTAAAGTTTCTAAAACTGTTTGAATGGTGTCTGTGAGTATAACAGAACTCATATGGCAAGCAAAAACCTGAGAAAATTCCAAGCAGGAAGTGGCCTGTCTGAGAATTTGTAGTTCTTCTTTTGGTTCTCTATTGAAACTACAGTATCTGTGGGGTTACGTAGCACTTTCTAAGGCTTCCATTGGCTCTCTAAAGCCTTCAGAAAGCGCATTGAGGCGTCTCCCGTCTCTGGGCAATGTGTAGTAGCTCAGTTTCTCAGTGGTCTGCCTGGTGACAAAGAGATTGTATATGGGCATTCACGAGACCAAGCTGTTTTTTCTTTTCCTCTTTGAATGAATACACTATCGTCCGGTTGGAATATTATCTCTATTTTACGAGAAAAATACCATTTAAAACAGCGTTTGACATGCTTCTAAGTACGGTAATGGAACATTTTGAATTTTTTTGTCTCGAATTGCGCTTGCGCGTTACCCTTTGGATAGTGACCTGAACGCACAAACAAAACGGAGGTATTTGGACATAACTATGGATTATTTGGAACAAAAACATCATTTCTTGTGGAAGTAGCAGTCCTGGGAGTGCATTCTGACAAAGATCAGCAAAGGTAATACCATTTTTCTAATACTAATTCTGAGTTTAGTGAGCCCCGAACTTGGCGGATGTCTGAATAGCTCACCGTGATGGCTGAGCTATGTACTCAGAATATTGCAAAATGTGCTTTCGCCGAAAAGCTATTTTAAAATCTGACATAGCGAGTGCATAGAGGAGTTCTGTATCTATAATTCTTAAAATAATTGTTATGTATTTTGTCAACATTTATGATGAGTAATTTAGCAAATTCACTGGAAGTTTTTGGTGGGAATACAATTTCTGAACATCACATGCTAATGTAAAAAGCTGTTTTTTGATATAAATATGAACTTGATTGAACAAAACATGCATGTATTGTCTAACATAATGTCCTAGGAGTGTCATCTGATGAAGATCACCAAAGGTTAGCGCTGCATTTAGCTGTGTTTTTGTGACATATATGCTTGCATGGAAAATGGCTGTGTGATTATTTTTGGCTGTGTACTCTAACATAATCTAATGTTTCGCTGTAAAGCCTTTTTGAAATCGGACAATGTGGTTAGATTAACGAGAGTCATCTTTAAAATGGTGTAAAATAGTCGTATGTTTGAAAAATTGAAATTATTGCATTTTTGAGGTTGTTGTATTTCGCACCACGTTCTTCCATTGGATATTGGCGAGGCATTCCGCTAGCGGAGCCCCTAGATGTAAGAAGTTAAACAGGGAGGGACTAGATGAACTAGTGGTCCAATAAGAAACCCTCATTAAACAGGGAGGGACTAGACGAACTAGTGGTCTAATAAGGAACTCTGATTTTAGTTGACCAGAGGGCTGGGAAAAGCTATTACCAGATAGCACAAACCTGGCTCAGATCTACAAGGGACTAGGAGTGCGTGTGTGTGTATTAGCACGAGTGCTTGTGTGTGTGTGTGTGTCCATCAGTCTGTGTGTGTGTGTGTACCTGGAACTGAATGATTCTCTCCTGTGAGAGACAGAGGTACATTCTCTCTGTGTCTTTCAGGTAGAAGGAACACTTATGGAGCTGAGACACTGGGTCGTCTGCATCCATCAACGCTGTCTGCTTGTCCACCTTACGGATCACCTGGGGAGGAAGTGAGACACACAAACCCTGCTTATCTATCATATATCACCTGAGAATATGTAGGAACAGGAGAGAGACAGACAGACCTGTAGGTAGAGAGGTGAATATGTAGGAACAGGAGAGAGACAGACAGACCTGTAGGTAGAGAGAGGCGAATATGTAGGAACAGGAGAGAGACAGACAGACCTGTAGGTAGAGAGGCGAATATATAGGAACAGGAGAGAGACAGACAGACCTGTAGGTAGAGAGGTGAATATGTAGGAACAGGAGAGAGACAGACAGACCTGTAGGTAGAGAGGTGAATATGTAGGAACAGGAGAGAGACAGACAGACCTGTAGGTAGAGAGGTGAATATGTAGGAACAGGAGAGAGACAGACAGACCTGTAGGTAGAGAGGTGAATATGTAGGAACAGGAGAGAGACAGACAGACCTGTAGGTAGAGAGGTGAATATGTAGGAACAGGAGAGAGACAGACAGACCTGTAGGTAGAGAGGTGTATATGTAGGAACAGGAGAGACACAGACAGACCTGTAGGTAGAGAGGTGTATATGTAGGAACAGGAGAGACAGACAGACCTGTAGGTAGAGAGGTGAATATGTAGGAACAGGAGAGAGACAGACAGACCTGTAGGTAGAGAGGTGAATATGTAGGAACAGGAGAGAGACAGACCTGTAGGTAGAGAGAGGTGAATATGTAGGAACAGGAGAGACACAGACAGACCTGTAGGTAGAGAGAGGTGAATATGTAGGAACAGGAGAGACAGACAGACCTGTAGGTAGAGAGGTGAATATGTAGGAACAGGAGAGAGACAGACAGACCTGTAGGTAGAGAGAGGTGAATATGTAGGAACAGGAGAGAGACAGACAGACCTGTAGGTAGAGAGAGGTGAATATGTAGGAACAGGAGAGACAGACAGACCTGTAGGTAGAGAGAGGTGAATATGTAGGAACAGGAGAGACAGACAGACCTGTAGGTAGAGAGGTGAATATGTAGGAACAGGAGAGAGACAGACAGACCTGTAGGTAGAGAGAGGCGAATATGTAGGAACAGGAGAGAGACAGACAGACCTGTAGGTAGAGAGGTGAATATGTAGGAACAGGAGAGAGACAGACAGACCTGTAGGTAGAGAGGTGAATATGTAGGAACAGGAGAGAGACAGACAGACCTGTAGGTAGAGAGGTGAATATGTAGGAACAGGAGAGAGACAGACAGACCTGTAGGTAGAGAGGTGTATATGTAGGAACAGGAGAGACACAGACAGACCTGTAGGTAGAGAGGTGTATATGTAGGAACAGGAGAGACAGACAGACCTGTAGGTAGAGAGGTGAATATGTAGGAACAGGAGAGAGACAGACAGACCTGTAGGTAGAGAGGTGAATATGTAGGAACAGGAGAGAGACAGACCTGTAGGTAGAGAGAGGTGAATATGTAGGAACAGGAGAGACACAGACAGACCTGTAGGTAGAGAGAGGTGAATATGTAGGAACAGGAGAGACAGACAGACCTGTAGGTAGAGAGGTGAATATGTAGGAACAGGAGAGAGACAGACAGACCTGTAGGTAGAGAGAGGTGAATATGTAGGAACAGGAGAGAGACAGACAGACCTGTAGGTAGAGAGAGGTGAATATGTAGGAACAGGAGAGACAGACAGACCTGTAGGTAGAGAGAGGTGAATATGTAGGAACAGGAGAGACAGACAGACCTGTAGGTAGAGAGGTGAATATGTAGGAACAGGAGAGAGACAGACAGACCTGTAGGTAGAGAGAGGCGAATATGTAGGAACAGGAGAGAGACAGACAGACCTGTAGGTAGAGAGGCGAATATGTAGGAACAGGAGAGAGACAGACAGACCTGTAGGTAGAGAGGTGAATATGTAGGAACAGGAGAGAGACAGACAGACCTGTAGGTAGAGAGGTGAATATGTAGGAACAGGAGAGAGACAGACAGACCTGTAGGTAGAGAGGTGAATATGTAGGAACAGGAGAGAGACAGACAGACCTGTAGGTAGAGAGGTGAATATGTAGGAACAGGAGAGAGACAGACAGACCTGTAGGTAGAGAGAGGTGAATATGTAGGAACAGGAGAGACAGACAGACCTGTAGGTAGAGAGGTGAATATGTAGGAACAGGAGAGAGACAGACAGACCTGTAGGTAGAGAGGTGAATATGTAGGAACAGGAGAGAGACAGACAGACCTGTAGGTAGAGAGGTGTATATGTAGGAACAGGAGAGACACAGACAGACCTGTAGGTAGAGAGGTGTATATGTAGGAACAGGAGAGACAGACAGACCTGTAGGTAGAGAGGTGAATATGTAGGAACAGGAGAGAGACAGACAGACCTGTAGGTAGAGAGAGGTGAATATGTAGGAACAGGAGAGACAGACAGACCTGTAGGTAGAGAGGTGAATATGTAGGAACAGGAGAGAGACAGACAGACCTGTAGGTAGAGAGAGGTGAATATGTAGGAACAGGAGAGAGACAGACAGACCTGTAGGTAGAGAGAGGTGAATATGTAGGAACAGGAGAGACAGACAGACCTGTAGGTAGAGAGAGGTGAATATGTAGGAACAGGAGAGAGACAGACAGACCTGTAGGTAGAGAGAGGTGAATATGTAGGAACAGGAGAGACAGACCTGTAGGTAGAGAGAGGTGAATATGTAGGAACAGGAGAGAGACAGACAGACCTGTAGGTAGAGAGGTGAATATGTAGGAACAGGAGAGAGACAGACAGACCTGTAGGTAGAGAGGTGTATATGTAGGAACAGGAGAGAGACAGACAGACCTGTAGGTAGAGAGGTGAAAATGTAGGAACAGGAGAGAGACAGACAGACCTGTAGGTAGAGAGGTGAATATGTAGGAACAGGAGAGAGACAGACAGACCTGTAGGTAGAGAGGTGAAAATGTAGGAACAGGAGAGAGACAGACAGACCTGTAGGTAGAGAGAGGTGAATATGTAGGAACAGGAGAGACAGACAGACCTGTAGGTAGAGAGAGGTGAATATGTAGGAACAGGAGAGACAGACAGACCTGTAGGTAGAGAGAGATGAATATGTAGGAACAGGAGAGACAGACAGACCTGTAGGTAGAGAGAGGTGAATATGTAGGAACAGGAGAGACAGACAGACCTGTAGGTAGAGAGAGGTGAATATGTAGGAACAGGAGAGACAGACCTGTAGGTAGAGAGAGGTGAATATGTAGGAACAGGAGAGAGACAGACAGACCTGTAGGTAGAGAGAGGTGAATATGTAGGAACAGGAGAGACAGACCTGTAGGTAGAGAGAGGTGAATATGTAGGAACAGGAGAGAGACAGACAGACCTGTAGGTAGAGAGGTGAATATGTAGGAACAGGAGAGAGACAGACAGACCTGTAGGTAGAGAGGTGAAAATGTAGGAACAGGAGAGAGACAGACAGACCTGTAGGTAGAGAGGTGAAAATGTAGGAACAGGAGAGAGACAGACAGACCTGTAGGTAGAGAGAGGTGAATATGTAGGAACAGGAGAGACAGACAGACCTGTAGGTAGAGAGAGGTGAATATGTAGGAACAGGAGAGACAGACAGACCTGTAGGTAGAGAGGTGAATATGTAGGAACAGGAGAGACAGACAGACCTGTAGGTAGAGAGGTGAATATGTAGGAACAGGAGAGAGACAGACAGACCTGTAGGTAGAGAGGTGAATATGTAGGAACAGGAGAGAGACAGACAGACCTGTAGGTAGAGAGGTGAATATGTAGGAACAGGAGAGAGACAGACAGACCTGTAGGTAGAGAGGTGAATATGTAGGAACAGGAGAGAGACAGACAGACCTGTAGGTAGAGAGGTGAATATGTAGGAACAGGAGAGACAGACAGACCTGTAGGTAGAGAGGTGAATATGTAGGAACAGGAGAGAGACAGACAGACCTGTAGGTAGAGAGAGGTGAATATGTAGGAACAGGAGAGAGACAGACAGACCTGTAGGTAGAGGTGAATATGTAGGAACAGGAGAGAGACAGACAGACCTGTAGGTAGAGAGAGGTGAATATGTAGGAACAGGAGAGAGACAGACCTGTAGGTAGAGAGGTGAGACTGGTTGGTACGTACCAGTCTAGGCAGTGCCATACCAGTGACAGAACAGACCAGTTTAACAGTCTGACCATAGTGGATGTATCCATCCCTCACTGCAAACTCCTCCCCTTCTGGCTCTTCCTCCTCCACTACAGGGGAAAGAGTAATGAGTTATTACTGTAGGATACACATTTAATAACTGAAATCAGCCCTACCATGATATATATATATATATATTATAAACAACCCTCTATATGATGCTATATATCTATCTGAAGTCTTGTCTTGGTGGCATTGACTTCGACATCACCATGGCAATGCAGCATAATCAACAGAAAAACAACATGATTGGCTGAAACAGAGGAGAGAGAGTTCAACAGACGGAAGTCAGGAAGCTATTAGAGGAGAGGGACCGGGGTGAACGGAAGAGGGGGGACCGGGGTGAACGGAAGAGGGGGGGACCCGGGGTGAACGGAAGAGGGGGGACCGGGGTGAACGGAAGAGGGGGGACCGGGGTGAACGGAAGAGGGGGGGACCGGGGTGAACGGAAGAGGGGGGGACCGGGGTGAACGGAAGAGGGGGGGACCGGGGTGAACGGAAGAGGGGGGGACCGGGGTGAACGGAAGAGGGGGGGACCGGGGTGAACGGAAGAGGGGGGGGACCGGGGTGAACGGAAGAGGGGGGGGACCGGGGTGAACGGAAGAGGGGGGGACCGGGGTGAACGGAAGAGGGGGGGACCGGGGTGAACGGAAGAGGGGGGGACCGGGGTGAACGGAGAGAGGGGGGGACCGGGGTGAACGGAAGAGGGGGGGACCGGGGTGAACGGAAGAGGGGGGGACCGGGGTGAACGGAAGAGGGGGGGACCGGGGTGAACGGAAGAGGGGGGGACCGGGGTGAACGGAAGAGGGGGGGACCGGGGTGAACGGAAGAGGGGGGGACCGGGGTGAACGGAAGAGGGGGGGACCGGGGTGAACGGAAGAGGGGGGGACCGGGGTGAACGGAAGAGGGGGGGACCGGGGTGAACGGAAGAGGGGAGAGGAATCACACAAGACAGATGAAGGAGAGAGGAGGGGTAACTTACAGAGGTGTATGTAGAACGCTCCCCACTGTTGTGAACTGGCGTGGAAGTTCCCTCCCTCCACGTGTAGATAGCGGGTACTGACGGTCTGAGAACGCAACCGGTTAAACAACGCAACCTTGGTCCCTGACGCTATACACACTAGAGAGACAGAGAGAGTAGGGAGTGTGAGAGAGAGAGAGAGAGTGAGAGAGAGAGAGAGAGAGAGAGAGAGAGAGAGAGTAGGAAGTGAGGGAGGGAGAGAGAGAGAGAGAAGGAAGTGAGGGAGAGAGAGAGAGAGTAGGAAGTGAGGGAGAGCGAGAGAGAGAGAGAGAGAGTAGGAAGTGAGGGAGAGAGAGAGAGAGAGAGTAGGAAGTGAGGGAGAGAGAGAGAGAGAGAGTAGGAAGTGAGGGAGAGAGAGAGAGAGAGAGTAGGAAGTGATGGAGAGAGAGAGAGAGTAGGAAGTGATGGAGAGAGAGAGAGAGAGAGAGAGAGTAGGAAGTGAGGGAGAGAGAGAGAGAGAGTAGGAAGTGAGGGAGAGAGAGAGAGAAGGAAGTGAGGGAGAGAGAGAGAGAAGGAAGTGAGGGAGAGAGAGAGAGAGAAGGAAGTGAGGGAGAGCGAGAGAGAGAAGGAAGTGAGGGAGAGCGAGAGAGAGAGAGTAGGAAGTGAGGGAGAGAAGGAAGTGAGGGAGTGAGGGAGAGAGAGAGTAGGGAGTGAGGGAGAGAGAGAGTAGGGAGTGAGAGAGAGAGTAGGGAGTGAGGGAGAGAGAGAGAGTAGGGAGTGAGGGAGAGAGAGAGAGTAGGGAGTGAGGGAGAGAGAGAGTAGGAAGGGAGAGAGTAGGGAGGGAGAAGGTTAGACAAGCATTCATGGAGAGATCACACTTTGAAGTTGATCAATGTTAAATAAAAACAGCAGAGTTACAACACAGCTCGTAAAAAAAGACCTTTGTGCCGAAACCACTCAGGAAAACCCTACCATTGTGCATCAAGCTTGTGTGTGTGTTTTACATACTCAGTCAGTTCTATGTAACCGTAAATCTGCTCAAAATGTGGTGAGAGCATCCTCTGTGTGTGTGCACATACACATATATATACACACATACATACACATACACATATATATACACATACATACATACATACATACATACATACATACACATATATATACACATACACATATATATACACATACACATATATATACACATACATACATACATACACACATACATACATACACATACACATATATATACACATACACATATATATACACATACATACATACATACATACATACATACATACATACATATATAAGACAGACATGGGTACCAAATACTATTTAAAACATCTCAATTCTGTTCACATGCACTTAAAGAATTCAGATATATTTTATTTGAAAAGAAAAGTAGTTGAATATTTTAAGTAATTTTTAAAACACAGGTATTTGAAAATCCTCTCAAATACAATTTTGTATACCGTTTGGTCTTCTACAAATAACCATTCAAATACTCAAATAGAAGTACTTGTTTTGGGCTGTGGATTACAAAATACAAAAAATATAACAATTTTAAAATATTAGATACTATAATACACATGTATTATCCATTACTGTGGAAATGTGTGTGTGTGTGTGGTCCTAGTCATGTGTGTTCCTCTCCATACTCACGGTCAGCGTTCTTCAGAGACTGTTTCTTCTTGGAAGGTTTAGAGATAACTTTGATCCTCTTACTAAGGAAGACTCCTATGTCTGTACTGTTACCATAGAACATCTTGACTGACAGCATGAAGTGTTTCCTCTTGTCACTGTCACTGATGTATAGAGTCTTAGCTGTGCAGAAGTCCTGGGTGGGAGGAGGAGAGAAAGAGAGAGGAGGGAGAGAGAGAGGAGAGGGGGGAGAGAATGAGAAAGGGGGAGAGAGAAGAGTGAGAAGCAGAGAGAGAAGGAGAGGGGGGAGAGAATGAGAAAGGGGGAGAGAGAAGAGTGAGAAGGAGAGAGAGAAGGAGAGGTCATTTGAGTGTGTATACACAGGATTTTCAGTCATGCAGAAGTTCTGTGGGGAAAGGCTGAGGGGTGTGTGTTTCACTGTGTATTTCTGCCTCTGTGTGTGTGTGTGTGTGTGTGTGTGTAGACACGGTTTTACCCTTGCAGACATTCTGGGGAGAGAAAATGAGGATGTGTGGGTTTCAGTCAGCATGTCTGTGTGTCTGTGTGTCAGCGTGTGCGTGTGTGTGTCAGCGTGTCTGAGCGTGTGTGTGTGTCTTGTCCCTTACCTTCCCCTCTAAGTTGAGCTGCTGCATCTCCTGGTCACTGTTTCCTATCCCTATAAAGGCACAGGGCTGAGCCTCCTGCTCTGAACAGCCCTCTCTCTCCATCTCCTCGGTCTTCTTCTTCCAGCCACAACCCATCAGATAGATACAAGGAGGGGGGCAGAAAAACCTGCAGGACAGATAGATATGGTTAGTACAGTCCACCAGGGAGGGGGGCAGAAAAACCTGCAGGACAGACAGATATGGTTAGTACAGTCCACCAGGGAGGGGGGCAGAAAAACCTGCAGGACAGACAGATATGGTTAGTACAGTCCACCAGGTAGACAGAAACACACTATCAACTACAGAGACACAATGAATACACACACACTATCAACTACAGAGGAGACACCATGAATACAGACACTATCAACTACAGAGGAGACACAATGAATACAGACACTATCAACTACAGAGACACCATGAATACAGACACTATCAACTACAGAGGAGACACCATGAATACACACACACTATCAACTACAGAGACACAATGAATACACACACACTATCAACTACAGAGACACAATGAATACACACACACTATCAACTACAGAGACACCATGAATACAGACACTATCAACAACAGAGACACCATGAATACAGACACTATCAACTACAGAGACACCATGAATACAGACACTATCAACTACAGAGACACCATGAATACAGACACTATCAACTACAGAGACACCATGAATAACATTCTCTCTCTCATACACACCTCTTCTCATTGCCGTAAGACTTCTGTGCAACTTTAGCGTGTAGTATGAGTAAGGTCTGGTCTCCCCTCTCCTTCAGGTAGTTTCTCATAGCCTCTCTATAGGGGGAAAAACAAACAACGTTCAGACAACATTTATTGAACAGAATCAAACAACGGCGCTGCACCGGGGTACAGCGCTGCATAGATGCACCTTGGGTACAGCGCTACATAAATAAACTGGGGTACAGTGCTACTTAAAGAAACTGGGGTACAGCGCTACACAGATGCACTGGGGTACAGCGCTGCACAGATGCACCGGGGTACAGCGCTGCACAGATGCACCTTGGGTACAGCGCTATATAGCGCAAAATGTAAAATAAAGGTTACATTTTTATTTAAAAAATATATAAATCAACTGGGGTGTATTTATTCCGCTAAAACAAGAGTTTCTATTTTACAAATTCAGGCAGGTCCCTCAATTTCGTTTGGTTATGTCTAATAAAAATGTTGCAACAGAATCGGTGGAATGAATTCACCCGATGCATATGTTTCTCATTGCCTCTGGGGGAGGAGGTGGAGACCGTTCCGACAACACTTATTCAAGGTAAGACCACAACTATGCAAAGACACAGACCTGAGTCAAATAACAATCAGACAATGCTTATTCAAGGTAAGACCACAACTATGCAAAGATACATAGACCTGGGTCTAATAACAAGGGTGTATACACCATCTGTCAAATACGACGGCGAATTTAGGGCGGCAGGTAGCCACCCTAAATGGTTAGAGCGGTTGCGCCAGTAACCGAAAGGTTGCAAGTTCGAATCCCCGAGCAGACAAGGTAAAAAGAGCTGTTGTTCTACCCCTGAACAAGGCAGTCATTGTAAATAAGAATCTCTTCTTAACTGACTAGCCTGGTTAAATAAAAAATTATGCTTTTAGACACTTGAGTTGTTGATTTACATCATAGAGTGGAACCTATGGAACCGTCACAGATACACTATTGATTATAGCAGTATGAATGGTGCGCCTTTATAGAAACGGGTGTGAAGAAATCTTATGATAAAGTGGAAGAAATGAAAGTGGATAAGTGGTTTTACACCTTAGTAATTGCAAAACGCTGTGGAGGTGGAAGCTAGAGGTTTCTCATGTTTGATGTAACAGTTTAAATGAGATGTAGGAGTTATGAAACGTGTGGTGGGTACGTTTCCTTACCTTGTTAGGCGCTGCGGTGGAGCTCGCTCACTGAACTTCCTGTTTAACAAAACAAAAAAAAGGTACTTTTCTATCAGCGCAACATCATTATACTAGCTAACGTTAAATTATAAAGTTGTTCTAGCAATCTGAAACATCATGATTATTAACAGGTGAGTGTTGCCATGAAAAAAAAACTCTACTAAACAGTAGCTTAGATTTCTGCTGCAGGTGGCAAGATTCAATCAGTAACGTTAGTTTTTAACTTTGTTGCCAGTTTGTCGGACAAATGTGAGCAATACTGTCTTTGCTACTTTACATGATTTGTAAATGAAATAGGTAACATTGAACAAATATAAAACATTGTTTAATTGAACTCAGCATACACATAATGGCTAGGTGATCTAGCCATAAAATGTAGCTAAAATAAGTAACTAGTTAGCTATATCATTACTGGCGAAAAAAAAGGGCTAGTTAGGTAACGTTAGTTGGCTAGCTTTTCGTTGTGGCTAGCTAACGTTACACACCGCACTAACATTGACACAAAAGTAGCAATAAGTGCGCGACGCCAATTAATAAAGCACTTTCAAAGCTATCTGGGAACAAAAACGAGTGCAAAAAAAAAAGTGGTTAGGAAACTAGTTACCCAAACAAAGAAAGTGAACTTTTTAAACGGTTCTTCCTTCATTTTTGCTCTGAATTTCAACACTTACCCCGTCACAACGGGCGCCATTTTCGACTGTAACTCCAAGTCCCAACAATCGCGAGATCCCAAATCCATTTCCCAACGCCGCTGGGACAACAGAACGAACAGAAACCCCGAGGGGAAAAATATAAACGAGAGTAGAAAAAGGGGGGAGGGAGAGGCGGACAGAGGGCAGACGCCACAACAGGCGTGGGAAAGTTGCGAAATCGCGCGAGAATAGAAAAACTCTCACAATAGACAAGAATGGGGTTGGACTCGACCTATCGCGAGATTATGCTCGGTTTTTTTTTTCTCTCTTCTCCTTCCCACAAGGTGAAACTGTAACTCGATTCCCACGCTTTTATAAAGTCATAAACTACAGTAGAGTGGTTGCTTTAGGAGTGAAGATACACCTCACAGCATCATTGTAGCCTAAACTGTAGATTAAAATGTTATTCATAAAGTGAAGATGATATTGTTTTACATTTACCAGTGAAAGGGGGTTGGAGTGTACAGAGTTAGTTCACCCTGTGAGCCGAGAATACAATTTGCTAGATTACAAAAACAACTCACTGTTAAAACTATACCGCATTTCAAATTAAAGCAAACTAGATTAATATTATTTTATAATTGCATTCACCAGATGGCACACATATAACATAGAAAAGCCCAGTGCTTCTCAATAAATCCCACATAAATCCCACTGGGTGTGCACATTTTGGTTCCATCCCAGCACAAACGCACCCGATTCAACTAAACAACGGCTTTTGTCACTAGTTGATGGAAACAACGTTGAAAAGTAAGAAGAAAACGGCACAAGGACTATAGGCAAACAGATCACATGTAATACATTATATTTAATTAAAATAAAATAATTTAAAGGAATCACATGGAATGTTAAAATGTCGAAAACAACAAAAAGGAAAGAATGTCAGGATGTAAATTGAACTCTATTTTTATTTATTTAACTAGGCAAGTCAGTTAAGAACAAATTCTTATTTTCAATGACGGCCAAGGCAGTTAACAGTGGGTTAACTGCCTTGTTCAGGGGAACAGTGGGTTAACTGCCTTGTTCAGGGGAACAGTGGGTTAACTGCCTTGTTCAGGGGAACAGTGGGTTAACTGCCTTGTTCAGGGGAACAGTGGGTTAACTGCCTTGTTCAGGGGAACACTGGGTTAACTGCCTTGTTCAGGGGAACAGTGGGTTAACTGCCTTGTTCAGGGGAACACTGGGTTAACTGCCTTGTTCAGGGGAACACTGGGTTAACTGCCTTGTTCAGGGGAACAGTGGGTTAACTGCCTTGTTCAGGGGAACACTGGGTTAACTGCCTTGTTCAGGGTCAGAACGACAGGTTTTTACCTTGTCAACTCGGGGATTCAATTTTGCAACCTTTCGGTTACTAGTCCAATGCTCTAACCACTAGGCTACGCTGCCGCCCCAATTCCCTATATAGAATAGCCTGCTACTTCTTACCAGGACCAATAGGGCTTTATTCACTATATAGTGTAGCCTGCTACTTCTGACCAGGACCAATAGGGCTCTGGTCTAAAGTAGTGCACTATATAGGGAATAGGGTGCCATAGGACTCTGGTCTAAAGTAGTGCACTATATAGGGAATATGGTGCCATAGGACTCTGGTCTAAAGTAGTGCACTATATAGGGAATAGGGTGCCATAGGGCTCTGGTCTAAAGTAGTACACTATATAAGGACTATGGTGCCATAGGGCTCTGCTCTAAAGTAGTGCACTATATAGGGAATAGGGCTCTGGTCTAAAGTAGTGCACTATATAAGGACTATGGTGCCATAGGGCTCTGCTCTAAAGTAGTGCACTATATAGGGAATAGGGTGCCATTTGGCATGAAGCTTTATTTACATTTGAGTCATTTAGCAGACGCTCCCCACTGAGTACAGACGTCAATTCAACGTCTAATGCGCGTTGGTTCAAAGTCATTTAATTGAAAGGATGTGGTGACAACATTGATTCAACCAGTGTTTGCCCAGTGGGTCTTACCCTGAGAGAATAACAGCAGTGAGTGAATACATTTTCAGATTTATTTAATGAGTTTTTTTTTTTTGGTACTGTATCAAATAGCACTGCTAGTCGTCTTTGGTCGCATTTAAAAGATATTGATACAATTTATTCACAATGATGAAAAGTACACATATCACATTATTTGCATGAGTTTAGGTCGATATATTTTCATTTTTACAGTTTAATTCATTAACCACACCGTTAAAACACAAATACTAGTACTTGGGCGAAGGATTCAGTATGGTACAGTAACAGAATTTGGTAACAGAATACAGTAACAGAATCAGTAACAGAATACAGTAACAGTTGTCTGAATTTGGTAACAGAATTTGGTAACAGAATACAGTAACAGTTGTCTGAATTTGGTATAAATCATCAGTGTTGCATGAATAGTTGTGCCCTGCCATTCTTTGTGCTCATTTACATATCATACAGTACAATTACTTAAAGGGAAGTCCTAGGTTACATCCTAAATGGTACCCTTTGTAGTGCACTCCTTTTTGACCAGGACCCATATGGCTCTGGTTAAAAGGTAGTGCCCTATTAAAAGGGAATAAGGTGCTATTTGGGACTTAAAAGAGACCAAGGTTTCTTCTTCTGTAGTGTTTTGGCACACTGCTGTATGTTCATATGGAGGGTCATTCCACGAAAAAAGGTCCTTTTGTATTCCTTTGATATTTTAAGTAGAAAAAAAAAAATAAAAAGCCTGTTATATTAAATGAAGCGCCCTTTAATATAGACCACATGGAAAATTCAATCATTACGATTTTTTTTTTATATGAATAAGACTTGCTAAAGTGACATAATTCAGCATTTGACATGTCCTCCCTTGCACCCTCTGCGACTTCTTCTAGGAAGATTTTAACCGACTTAACCCAAAAAACGTCCCCCATGTTTTCACCATCATTGTAAAGCCCTAGTTATTTTGTTACTTTGACAAAGTCATTTCTAAAGATTATTTAGGGATTAAATTACCTGTCCCTCATTTTAAAGTGAACCCTCTTGCGTGAACTGAAGTCTCATTTTAATAGGGCAAAATTTTTCATAACAAAAAAAAAAAAACATTCAAAAGAGACATTGAACATCTAATAATCAAAATCATGTAAAAGCAGGTGAGCTGGTTTTACTCTTTATGGCCATTTTCTGGCGTTTTGTGTTGGAAAACTGAGCGTGTCGAGCATTACAAGTCAACCCTTTTACCCATAGACAGACAGGCTAGAAATGTTTTAACAATTAAAATTTTTTTTTGGTGATTCTTGCATTTAAATTGCCACTTCCATGTTGCACACGAGCTTTCCTTCTCCCGTCACAATGGGAATTACGATGAGATCATCAACCCCGTTAATTTATCTGGGATTGAATAGGCACCTACTGTGGTACTCGAGATGGGAAAACCTGCCATGAAGTTGAATATGTGCTCTTTATGACAGAATATTAAAATGAGGTGAAATCAAACCTTTTTTTTCTTTTTTTTTAAACCAAGTTACACTTCTCAAAAAGGCACTGAATTTGTGGAACGACCCGTGAAACGTACACATACAGTTAGTTGGCGGTTGGTTCATCCATCATTAAATTTCCTTGATGACTTTGGCAACAAAGAAAAAAAAAAAAAAGATAATGTCATTAATTAGTACAAGTTATTACAACGGTCTGGCGTTGGTTGTTTCAGTCCCAAGAAAGCAAGCGCTCGTACATGCACAAACGAGAATCAACACATTTGTATTATCCATGATACACTATTCAATACCTGTTTGGCTGTACACTCCATTTTGTTTTTGTGAAGCCCAGTTTGATCCCACACACATCCCAGTGACCTCTGAACTGTGTGTCCATAGTGAAAGTGTAGCGTAGACCAGAACCTGTAGCATTGTTTCCATGATCTCTATTTTCTTCAACTGTATTGTTGGTTACGGGCTCGTAAGTAAACATTTCACGGTAAGGTCTACTACACCTGTTGTATTCGGCGCATGTGACTAATAACATTTGATGAGCAGAAAAATGGTAATCATGGTTTCTTGAGTTTCCGCGTCTCTTGTATACAATCCCAGACCAGCCTTTTCCTGAGTGATTATGTTCCCTTCTCAAAACATCAGCGTCAAGCAAGGAGAGCACATGAGGAAAGGAAACAAGGAGAGGAAACGCTTTACACTATCCCTTTTTAAAAGGAAGCTGGAGAAAGGATACAAGGAATTGCTGAAAGACAAGTGAAATGCAACCCAGCCAAAGATCTTCAAGGACACAAGGAATTGAGGACTTTTGAGATACGGCCCAGCTCGACATCTCCCAGTGGATCGTTGGTTACAGGACACAAGGAATTGAGGAGACTATTGAGATATGGCCCAGCTCGACATCTCCCAGTGGATCGTTGGTTACAGGACACAAGGAATTGAAGAGAGTAGATCCTTCAGAAAGACTTGAGAAAATACTTATGAGACGCAGCCCGGCCCCTTAGACCTTCCCCCTAACTCTTTAGAGGACTTGAAGAAAGACTATTGAAACGTGTCCTGGCCCTCTAGATCTTCCAGAAGATGTTCTTCCTGTACAGCAGGAAGGAGATGAGGACCCAGCAGGAAGTGGCCAATAGGTTCTGGGTCAGGTGCTCTGCGTGGGATTGGTTGTTGGCCATGCGCCAGCGGAACGGGAAGTATTCCTCCAGGACCTCGTGTCCCACGTACACCAGGATGGAGTTCATACCTGGAAAGGGTCAAAGGTCAGGATAGAGCACAGGGGTCAGAGGGATTGTTCAGGAGTTGCGTAACATTTAGATAGAAATGTATAGTTTAGGACAGACGTGATTCTCCTGTCACGCAGAATAGGGATCATTGTCAGATCTATGCGTTACATTTCTATATATGCAGATTGAAATATATAAATGTACAAAGCAGAGCTGCTGACACAGAACTAGTTCTCACCAGGGTAGTAGAAGGGCGCCCCAGACCACCACCTCCTCACATCTACTGTGTAGTAGATCAACACCAGAAGCAGCAAGCCAAAACACGCCAGGGTGGTCACGTAGGAGAGAGACCTGACAGACAGACAACTCAGAGGTTGATTATTCCACACTACACTATTAACTAGGGCACTAATTATTCCAGGATCGCTACATTTATTCCATGGCAACAAAATAAAAACACAAAGCAAACGGTTTGGTGCTTTAAAAACCTGCTGGATGTAAAATATGGTGTGCTACAACTTGGAAAATAAATAAATGTGACTCTGGATGCCATCATAATGATGTTTGTTTCCAACATAATGATGTTTGTTTCCATCATAATGATGTTTGTTTCCATCATAATGATGTTTGTTTCCAACATAATGATGTTTGTTTCCAACATAATGATGTTTGTTTCCAACATAATGATGTTTGTTTCCAACATAATGATGTTTGTTTCCAACATAATGATGTTTGTTTCCAACATAATGATGTTTGTTTCCAACATAATGATGTTTGTTTCCAACATCAGGGCTGTTTTCCTAAAGAAGGTAAATCAGCTTTTTATTCTGTTTTCTTGCCACGACACTAACGAGTATTGTCCCGGCCCTACTAGGAAATATCAAGGGCCAGTTTCCCACACACAGATTAGCCTAAAACTAGTCCTGGACTACGAAACATGCTCAATGAAAAGTCTCCATTCAAAGTGCTCTTTAGTCCAGGACTAGATTTAATCTGTGTCCAGGAAACTGGCCCTGAGTGTTATACTGCACTATATGTGGCCTGGTCTCCTTACCATAGATTCTTGTTGATGGGGATGAAGCCTTCATTCAGTGAACATTTGGTCAGAGTGGCTGATATGATTCCCTGGAAAGATAAACATTTAGATACATCACGCTGACAAGGAAAATACATGCACGGTGAACACAGAAATACTATGCTACTATGTCTCAGTGTTGTCATATGAAGACATATGGAGAGGTTTAGTCTGATAAAAGATGCAATATACCAAGGCTGTGTGGCTCAGTTGGTAGAGCATGGTGTTTGCAACGCCAGGGTTGTGGGTTCGATTCCCACGGGGGACCAGTACGGAGAAAAAAATGTATGAAATGTATGCATTCACTACTATAAGTCGCTCTGGATAAGAGCATCTGCTAAATGACTAAAATGTAAAATGATATACCAAGGCTGCCCGACAGACCAAGGCTACGCGACAGACCAAGGATACCAGACAGACCAAGGCTGCCAGACAGACCAAGGCTTACGCGACAGACCAAGGCTGTGCGACAGACCAAGGCTACAGACCAAGGCTTACGCGACAGACCAAGGCGTACGCGACAGACCAAGGCTTACGCGACAGACCAAGGCTTACGCGACAGACCAAGGCTACCAGACAGACCAAGGCTACCAGACAGACCAAGGCTACGCGACAGACCAAGGCTACCAGACAGACCAAGGCTACCAGACAGACCAAGGCTACCAGACAGACCAAGGCTTACGCGACAGACCAAGGCTGCGCGACAGACCAAGGCTGCGCGACAGACCAAGGCTTACGCGACAGACCAAGGCTATAGACCAAGGCTTACGCGACATACCAAGGCTTACGCGACAGACCAAGGCTTACGCGACAGACCAAGGCTTACGCGACAGACCAAGGCTACGTGACAGACCAAGGCTTACGCGACAGACCAAGGCTATATACCAAAAGCTAATACAGTAATGACAAACAGCAATGTGATCATCTCACCATAACCAGGCTCCATATGAGGAACCGGGCCATTATACTGGAATGCTGATCCTTGTAGTGGAGGAGGATCTTTCCTGCCTGGATACAGATATCAGGGACAAAAACGGAGCCTCACAGTTAATCCCATTTATTACATTAGACTGATCCATTCAGTTATGCTGAGACATTCAACTCCACGTCTGCAATTACACACATCGGTCTAGTAGTGTAGAAACAGAACCACTGGAAAGAGAAGGACGAGGGAAGGAATATGTGAGAGAAACACAGATTAGTTTGGATGCAGAGAAGGAGTGTTGAGAGAGACAGACAGACACAGAGAGAGAGAAACAGAGACCGCAAGAAAGAGACAAGAGAGACTGCGACAGAGCGAGACAGTGAATGATAATTCCAGTGACCTGTAGTCCCAGGAAAGCCATGAGGACAGAGTTGATGCTGCCAAGGACTCCCTCTGGATCAAAGGGCATGTGAGACTTGTAGATCACCTGAAAAATGGACACGTCACGTTACGAGAAGAAAAAAAAACACCTGCAGAAAGTCATTTTTCTCTTTGTTGCCTGAAACAAGTCAGTGTTAACTCACCCGCGAGGAAGGTGTTTGGTAGATGTGGTTCTCTCCCAGTAGCCAGCGGTCTACATATCCAGCTGCTCCCCCTGTACAGTTAGGGTACTGGCCCATGTCCCCAATACCACCCGGGCCCAAATAACCACTAAGGAGAGAGAAGATGCTGGTCAGTAGGTGATTTGAGTCAGGTGTTAGTTATCTCCTCGTTCCTATCACCTCCAGCTACCCTCAGACTCATGGACGAGGATTAAATCATATATGAACTATATCACTGTACGTTTAGTCCGTCAGAAGTACAACTCAAATCAACTATTGTCAGACGAGTTGCATACGTAAAAAGTCAGACCATTGTTTTTGGGGGGGGGGTCGGAAAATCATCTCCGTTGTCATTCATCCTGCGACAGATCCATGGAAACTGTGTTGTCTCAATGTGTTCACAGCCATAGTCTTCCCTCTTATCTCACCTTGGGCAGTCAGGAACAGGAAGCAGGAAGGTCAGACAAAGCCACACGGTTTCCAAGACGATCACACACAGCCAGGCTGGCCAGTAGAGCAGGAACTCACGAGCAGAGTACCACCAAGCATCCTGGGTAAAAAAAAAATATTTAAAATAAACAACCCCAAAACAAAACAACCGTTTTGGTCACTATGGAAACAATACCGACCAGCAGACAATGAGTCGGGTAAAACATTAACACCAAGTGAAATGGAATGGGGGTGAATTCTGTCTGAAAACAATCTCTTCCGTACATCTAGAACGGTCAATGTCACAGTTAGCTGATGTTGAGTGTCAGAAGATGGTTATGTGACAATGAGTACGGTTACATGCACATTAATAATTAGATATTAAACTGATAATGGCAGCACGCTGATTATGCTAAAGAAATGTAAACATCTTACTCTGCTCATCTTAATCAGCGTAAAAAGGTCATAATTGAAGTAAACACAGGCCTGGTTTTCTGAGCTATCTTTTAAACGATTAGGACATTGTAAGCATCTTAAATCGGTGTTCCAGAGGTGTATTTGATCTGAGCATCAGCCGAGCGAACCTCCCTGTTACGCGCGAGAGAGTTCAGAACAACTTTAAATATGCATCTTAGAAATAGTTTTCACATATAAAGTTTGTGTCCAAACTCAGAATCAAATACGATTCACAAAAATAACATGGTCGCTGTGGTTGAATGTTCATTTTATTGCCGATTTTCTGCGTTTGTCAAAGTCCCATCAGGTAGTATGATTTCAGATGTGTCCATATAAACAGGATTATTAGGGAAATCATTCTTCTTGCTAAGCATGTAAACGTTTTAAACTAACTATTATATTGATCTGACTGTAACCGGCTGTACTCAATGTGAGCGTTACGACATATATTTAGAGATACATTTTGACATGACATTATTGTGACATATATTTGATTACAAGTGTAATAACATGGTTATAAGGCTGGTCTGACCACGGGGACGCGGTTATAAGGCTGGTCTGACCACGGGGACGCGGTTATAAGGCTGGTCTGACCACGGGGACGCGGTTATAAGGCTGGTCTGACCACGGGGACGCGGTTATAAGGCTGGTCTGACCACGGGGACGCGGTTATAAGGCTGGTCTGACCACGGGGACGCGGTTATAAGGCTGGTCTGACCACGGGGACGCGGTTATAAGGCTGGTCTGACCACAGGGACGCGGTTATAAGGCTGGTCTGACCACGGGGACGCGGTTATAAGGCTGGTCTGACCACGGGGACGCGGTTATAAGGCTGGTCTGACCACGGGGATGCGGTTATAAGGCTGGTCTGACCACGGGGACATGGTTATAAGGCTGGTCTGACCACGGGGACATGGTTATAAGGCTGGTCTGACCACGGGGCAGGGTTATAAGGCTGGTCTGACCACGGGGACGCGGTTATAAGGCTGGTCTGACCACGGGGACGCGGTTATAAGGCTGGTCTGACCACAGGGACGCGGTTATAAGGCTGGTCTGACCACGGGGACGCGGTTATAAGGCTGGTCTGACCACGGGGACGCGGTTATAAGGCTGGTCTGACCACGGGGACGTGGTTATAAGGCTGGTCTGACCATGGGTAGGCTGTCCAGGCGGTTTCTCACCACACACAGATTCAGACATGGTTATAACATGGTTATTTGTGTTATAACAGTATAATAACAGTTTATTTACAGAGGTCCTGTTAATTCTACATGTAGTTATATCAGTATAATGAGATGTATTCTGAGACTGACCACAGGAAGGTTGTCCAGGCTGTTCCAGGCAACACAGAGGTCCAGAGAGGCCACCACCAGATAGGAGAAGGCCAGACGCTGAAGCACGCCAGGGATACGCAGGGAGTCCCATGATACTGTAGTACACACACACACAGATTAGAAGAGTAAAACATTGTAAGGGAGTGAGCACGTGTGTGTGTGTGTGTGTGTGTGTGTGTGTGTGTACTGACGTGGTCCCTGGCAGTAGTTGGGGTTGATGATGAGGAGTCCTATGAGGAAGAGCTGAACACTCCTCCAGACTGCCTTGGTGAAGAGAGAGAAGCGAGACAAACCACACCGCAGGGCTGAGCTGACAGACAGGGATATAGATGTGCCCATGATGAACACAAACCTGAGAGAGAGACAGAGAGAGAGACAGAGAGAGAGACAGAGAGAGAGACAGAGAGAGAAAGAGAGAGACAGAGAGAAAGACAGAGAGAAAGACAGAGAGAAAGACAGAGAGAAAGACAGAGAGAAAGACAGAGAGAAAGACAGAGAGAGAGACAGACTTCACTAGAGGCACACAGTTTCCTCCTTTGAAGCAAAGTTAGATTTCCTCAATAAAAAGCCAATACATTTTGTCCTTAAATACAAAATATAAAAACTGATATTACCAGGGAAAGACCAAATCAGCAACTGTGAGTCCTGTGAAGAGGGGAAAAATATTGTCATTTTAACAATGCAGTTCAGTCTTCTAATTTTTCCTGAACATATTGTTGGATCTCCAGCACTTGCTAAAAACCACTAGAAGTGTGTACTTAATATTTTCCATTTCAGAATGGTGGACTCACCGTTCCAGCTCTCGTGTCTGAAGAACCAGTACCTCCCTCCTCCGTAGTTCACAAACACCATGATGACCAGGGACAACCCTCTGAAAGTGTCCAGGGATCGGAGCCTCCGGCTGGGGGTGGCGGGGAGTATGGTGTCTGTGGCTGTCTCCACCGTCCTGCCTGGAAACCCCAGCTCCTAGGAGAAAAGAGGAGAGTAAGTCAAAAGGTGTTAGTGTTGGGCTGGAACAAAAGCCTGCATACCCTGTATAGTATAAGCTCTCCAGAACCAAGGATATTGAACAATGCTTTAGGAGCATAGTTCAGCCACGTTGAGAAGAAAATATAACTCTGAACCCAACAAAAGAACACTAAAACTCCCCTCAACTGTAGCGACCCCCCCCGATCATCTGTAGCGACCCCCCCCAATCAACTGTAGCGCCCCCCCCCCCGATCATCTGTAGCGACCCCCCCCCCGGATCAACTGTAGCGAACCCCCCCGATCAACTGTTGCGACCCCTCCCCGATCAACAGTAGCGGCCCCCCCATCAACTGTAGCGAACCCCCCCCCGATCAACTGTAGCGACCCCCCGATCAACTGTAGCGCCGCCCCCCCCCGGATCAACTGTAGCGACCCCCCCCCCGGATCAACTGTAGCGAACCCCCCCGATCAACTGTAGCGACCAACTGTAGCGGCCCCCCCCGATCAACTGTAGCGACCCCCCCCGATCAACTGTAGCGAACCCCCCCCCCCGATCAACTGTAGCGACCCCCCGATCAACTGTAGCGCCCCCCCCCCCCCGGATCAACTGTAGCGAACCCCCCCGATCAACTGTAGCCCCCCCCCCCCCCCGGATCAACTGTAGCGGCCCCCCCCCGATCAACTGTAGCGACCCCCCCCTATCAACTGTAGCGACCCCCCCCTATCAACTGTAGCCCCCCCCATCAACTGTAGCGAACCCCCCCCGATCAACTGTAGCGACCCCCCCGCGATCAACTGTAGCGACCCCCCCGCGATCAACTGTAGCGACCCCCCGGATCAACTGTAGCGAACCCCCCCGATCAACTGTAGCGCCCCCCCCCCGATCAACTGTACCGACCCCCCCCCGATCAACTGTAGCCCCCCCCCGGTCAACTGTAGCGAACCCCCCCCCGATCAACTGTAGCCCCCCCCGATCAACTGTAGCGACCCCCCGATCAACTGTAGCGACCCCCCCGCGATCAACTGTAGCGACCCCCCCGCGATCAACTGTAGCGATCCCCTCCGCGATCAACTGTAGCGACCCCCCCCGATCAACTGTAGCGACCCCCCCCGATCAACTGTAGCGACCCCCCCCGATCAACTGTAGCGACCCCCCCGATCAACTGTAGCGACCCCCCCGATCAACTGTAGCCCCCCCCGATCAACTGTAGCGACCCCCCCGATCAACTGTAGCGACCCCCCCGCGATCAACTGTAGCGACCCCCCCGCGATCAACTGTAGCGATCCCCTCCGCGATCAACTGTAGCGGCCCCCCCCATCAACTGTAGCGAACCCCCCCCCGATCAACTGTAGCGACCCCCCGATCAACTGTAGCGCCGCCCCCCCCCGGATCAACTGTAGCGACGCCCCCCCCCGGATCAACTGTAGCGACCCCCCCCCCGGATCAACTGTAGCGACCCCCCCCCCCGGATCAACTGTAGCGACCCCTCCCCGATCAACTGTAGCGGCCCCCCCGATCAACTGTAGCGACCCCCCCCATCAACTGTAGCGAACCCCCCCCGATCAACTGTAGCGAACCCCCCCCCCGATCAACTGTAGCGACCCCCCGATCAACTGTAGCGCCCCCCCCCCCCCCCCCGGATCAACTGTAGCGAACCCCCCCGATCAACTGTAGCCCCCCCCCCCCCCCCCCGGATCAACTGTAGCGGCCCCCCCCGATCAACTGTAGCGACCCCCCCCTATCAACTGTAGCGACCCCCCCCTATCAACTGTAGCCCCCCCCATCAACTGTAGCGAACCCCCCCCCGATCACTGTAGCGACCCCCCCGCGATCAACTGTAGCGACCCCCCCCGCGATCAACTGTAGCGACCCCCCCCCGATCAACTGTAGCCCCCCCCCCCCCCGGTCAACTGTAGCGAACCCCCCCCGATCAACTGTAGCCCCCCCCGATCAACTGTAGCGACCCCCCGATCAACTGTAGCGACCCCCCCGATCAACTGTAGCGACCCCCCCGCGATCAACTGTAGCGACCCCCCCCGCGATCAACTGTAGCGATCCCCTCCGCGATCAACTGTAGCGACCCCCCCCGATCAACTGTAGCGACCCCCCCCGATCAACTGTAGCCCCCCCCCCGGTCAACTGTAGCGAACCCCCCCCCCGATCAACTGTAGCCCCCCCCGATCAACTGTAGCGACCCCCCCGATCAACTGTAGCGACCCCCCCGCGATCAACTGTAGCGACCCCCCCCGCGATCAACTGTAGCGATCCCCTCCGCGATCAACTGTAGCGACCCCCCCCGATCAACTGTAGCGACCCCCCCCGATCAACTGTAGCGACCCCCCCGATCAACTGTAGCGACCCCCCCGATCAACTGTAGCGACCCCCCCGATCAACTGTAGCGACCCCCCCCGCGATCAACTGTAGCGACCCCCCCGCGATCAACTGTAGCGATCCCCTCCGCGATCAACTGTAGCGATCCCCCCCGATCAACTGTAGCGACCCCCCCCCGATCAACTGTAGCGACCCCCCCCCGATCAACTGTAGCGACACCCCCCCGATCAACTGTAGCGACACCCCCCCGATCAACTGTAGCGACCCCCCCCGATCAACTGTAGCGACCCCCCCCCGATCAACTGTAGCGACCCCCCCGATCAACTGTAGCGACCCCCCCGATCAACTGTAGCGACCCCCCCCGATCAACTGTAGTGACCCCCCCGATCAACTGTAGCGACCCCCCCCGATCAACTGTAGTGACCCCCCTCGATCAACTGTAGCGACCCCCCTCGATCAACTGTAGTAGCGACCCCCCCCGATCAACTGTAGTGACCCCCCCCCGATCAACTGTAGTGACCCCCCCCTCGATCAACTGTAGTGACCCCTGTTCTAGAACTAAGTCTGGAGAATGACCACCACAGAGACTCACTGAGTTGATGAGCCTCTCAGTTTCCATGGAGTTGCCCAATCGGAACATCAGATTCTTCACCACGTCCAGCCTGTACCATACAAGACATAACCAATCGATTAGGAGAAGCCTCTGATCATCTCTCCACAAAAATGCAGATGGCAGACTCAAGACAATGGGATGACATACGGTAACAAACATAGTAAATGAAAACCTGTGTTAATGTTTTCTAAAATAATCCAAACCTACCCCATGACTGTGCCTCCAATAGCAGACAGTATCGCCAGTCCCGTGAACAACAGAAAGGCCACCATGATGGCTTTAAGAACAGAAAGGCATTTCATTGTTCAAAATAATGGTTTCAGAGCATAAACATAAGTGTGTGTGTGTGTGTGTGTGGATGTGAGTGTGTGTGTGTGTGTGGATGTGAGTGTGTGTGTGGATGTGAGTGTGTGTGTGTGTGTGTGTGTGTGGATGTGAGTGTGTGTGTGGATGTGAGTGTGTGTGTGTGTGTGTGTGTGTGAGTGTGTGTGGATGTGCATGTGAGTGTGTGAGTGTGTGTGGATGTGAGTGTGTGAGTGTGTGTGTGAGTGTGTGTGGATGTGCATGTGAGTGTGTGAGTGTGTGTGGATGTGAGTGTGTGAGTGTGTGTGTGTGTGTGTGTGTGTGTGGATGTGAGTGTGTGTGAGTGTGTGTGTGTGTGGATGTGAGTGTGTGAGTGTGTGAGTGTGTGTGTACTCACGCAGGTAGCTGTTGACCGTTTCTGTGTCAGTGACCACGGAACAGTTGACCACTGAGGAGTCGTTCAGGTTCTTGACCCACAGAGAGTAATTACCATGCTCCCAAAAGTGGAAATGAACCCTGGGGAGGAGACAGGAAACTACTACCAGTGAGTGTACTTTCTGTATAAATACAATGTACTTCCTAGATATTTAATTGAATTATACCCTACAGTCCAAAATCCAACTGTAGACACTGAGGTCCAATACTTTCAGATCTATAATAAAGGGTACGTCCCAAACGGTATCCTTCTCCCTACATAGTGCACTACTTTAGTAGAGTCCTGGTCACTAGTAGTGCACTATATAGGGAATAAGGCTCTGGTCTAAAGTAGTGCACTATATAGGGAATAGGGCCCTGGTCTAAAGTAGTGCACTATACAGGGAATAGGGCTCTGGTCTAAAGTAGTGCACTATATAGGGAATAGGGCTCTGGTCACTAGTAGTTCACTATATAGGGAATAGGGCCCTGGTCTAAAGTAGTGCACTATATAGGGAATAGGGCTCTGGTCTATAGTAGTTCACTATATAGGGAATAGGGCTCTGGTCACTAGTAGTTCACTATATAGGGAATAGGGCCCTGGTCTAAAGTAGTGCACTATATAGGGAATAGGGCTCTGGTCACTAGTAGTGCACTATACAGGGAATAGGGCCCTGGTCACTAGTAGTTCACTATATAGGGAATAGGGCTCTGGTCTAAAGTAGTTCACTATATAGGGAATAAGGCTCTGGTCTAAAGTAGTGCACTATATAGGGAATAGGGCTCTGGTCACTAGTAGTTCACTATATAGGGAATAGGGCTCTGGTCTAAAGTAGTTCACTATATAGGGAATAAGGCTCTGGTCTAAAGTAGTTCACTATATAGGGAATAGGGCTCTGGTCTAAAGTAGTGCACTATATAGGGAATAGGGCTCTGGTCACTAGTAGTGCACTATATAGGGAATAGGGCTCTGGTCACTAGTAGTTCACTATATAGGGAATAGGGCTCTGGTCTAAAGTAGTTCACTATATAGGGAACAGGGCTGGACATAGGGCCAGGGTGGGTAGTTGGTTGGTTAGTAGTGGTAATGTTGATAGGTGGGTAGTTGGTTGGTTAGTAGTGGTAATGTTGATAGGTGGGTAGTTGGTTGGTTAGTAGTGGTAATGTTGATAGGTGGGTAGTTGGTTGGTTAGTAGTGGTAATGTTGATAGGTGGGTAGTTGGTTGGTTAGTAGTGGTAATGTTGATAGGTGGGTAGTTGGTTGGTTAGTAGTGGTAATGTTGATAGATGGGTCCTTACTTACGTGCAGAGTTCCAGGCTGACGAGGCTGCTGTTGAGCTGCAGGGTGATGCCATGCTGTGTGCCCACGGTGAAGTCCACTGAGCTGGGAATGCCTGGTCCAGGGCCTGCTGGCACCACACCCAGGGGCTGGTACACACACTGGAGCACAGGGGAAATATGACGACAACAGTGTGTGTGTGTGTGTGTGTGTGTGTGTGTGTGTGTGAGATAGATACAGCAGTAAAGGTCAGTCTTACCTGATAGCAGTGGTCTGATAGCCAGCTCACGACCATCTCAGCACCCAGCTCGTTGTTCACAGTGAGAGAGGCCTCGTCCATCTTTACTACTGTAGCCTTATGCCGAGGGTGGCATACTGGAGAACACACGCACAGAGAGAGAGAGAGAGACAGACACACAGAGAGAGACAGAGAGAGACACAGAGAGAGACAGAGAGAGAGACAGAGAGAGACAGAGAGAGAGACAGAGAGAGACAGAGAGAGAGACAGAGAGAGACAGAGAGAGACAGAGAGAGAGAGACAGAGAGAGACAGAGAGAGAGACACAGAGAGACACAGAGAGACAGAGAGAGAGACACAGAGAGAGAGAGAGAGACACAGAGAGAGAGAGAGAGACACAGAGAGAGAGAGAGAGACACAGAGAGAGAGAGAGAGAGAGAGAGAGAGAGAGAGAGCACATGAGACACCGCAGATCTGATAAGAATAGTCACACACATTCTTTGATGAACAGTGGTGTAAATAGAGGCTTATATTTACGCTGAGACACACACACACACACACACACACACACACACACATTTCTAATGTAGATAGAACGTGTACAATGGTCCATCAATGCAGGCCTACACTGCAGTAGCTGCTTAGTGACTGATACTCTCCTCGTTGTTGTTGACAACCGTTTACCTTTGAATCAAAAACTCCTGCTGTACAGACTATCCTTCAAACGCCATTGTCCTCCTTTGGCATGCACAGTACTTACCACGAATAAGACGTAGTCAGCCCCTAACCAATGTGATCGGTAGCTAAGCTAGCCAAGACTAGCCTCCAGTCAACAGCCCTACTAGCCTTCAGACTGCTGCTAGTTACTGAATCACACTAGAGAGAGGGAGAGAGAGAGAGAGAGGGAGGGAGGCATGACGTTATGGCTATCACACTCCGATATCATGTGATTTATTAATCCACTTCTCCTCCAAGTGAAGAAGAAGAAGAAAATATATCCCCGAGGAGCCGGGAAGTTTAAACGTTGCTGTGATATAGGGCGGTTAGCTAAACCAGCGTTTTTTTTCGGTGGCTGACATTGGCCAAGGTAACATTAACTACATGACTTAAATGTAACTACACACCGTTGTAGTTGATAGGAGATTCCCAAGTTAGCATTAGCTACAGCACACATTACGTGGCTAGCTACGGCTACCGTTGTCTCTACCACGTCTGTCGCTTCTTACGACCAAACCGAGGAAATGAAACCACCGAACTGAGATATTTCAATCATTTGTGGCGTAAACTTTCACACAAAGAGTGAGTTTTCATATTGTTTAACTAGCTAACGTTAGCCTTGGGAGTTTTTTTTAAACTAGCACGGATGGATTTAATTAACTATTCATCATTTTACTTACAGGGGACTTCTGCCACGCAAATGGCAACCAGCAAAGTAACCACTGCTAGGAAAAACACCTTGTAATGCTTTTCTGGCTGTACCATGTTGATGTTTTTCTCCCTTCCCTCCCAGTCCCCACCGCCTGAAGATGTGCCTTTGTGTTTCTTCTTTATTTTGCCTCTTTCCATAACACTTCCGATCCCACCTTGTTTTTTACATGCTAGTGGGAGCGAGGAGGGTCAAAGTACGATTACATAACGGCGCTGCACATGAATCAACTCGTGATGACTGCGATTTCCAGTAGCGGTGCGTGTGTAAAACTACTGGGGAAGCCATGTCCATAGTTCTGATGTGTGTGTGTGTGTGTGTGCAAGTAGAAACACGTTGACTCACCCTACTTGTAGAGAAAAGCAAATGCTCCTCCTCTCTTTCATGTTGATGAAATGGTCTATCACTCTGTCATACAGGTACCCGCTTTTATTTTTTGTTGTTCTAGGCTATATGGTTAAAATGCTCGCTAGCATAACTTCCATTCATGGTCAACGTTAGCTAGTTAACATTAGCCTTCTACATCTAGCTGCATGTTGAACTTCCATCCTCTCAGGCCAGGGGCACAACAATGTATGAATTAATGGTTGGATCAGAATCGTTGTTATAATCATTAGCCAGTATGGAGAATTAAGTAAAACTGCAAATTGTATCTGAGCAAGAGAGGAGTTGCCACATTTATCCAATAAACCCTTTTCCAATAATTTATCAAGCGAATTAGCTAAGAAGGAATACCGACGAAATAAGAAGCAAAATTCGGTGACATAATAAAGGAATTTGAACATGTCGCAAGAGAAAATAAGATTTGCCTTTATTAAACTCGCCAGATCATTTTCCATCAATGGATATCGATTAAACACGTTTGACTGCTATGATTGTAAATAAATCCCTTTTGCGCATGTGCATAACTACAGATCAATCCGACAGGAGAGTTTGAGTGATGAAAGTTGGACAGAGGAACTCGAAATCTCTGAGCAAGAAACACTTGGACAAACTTTTAAAAAATAGCCTGTCTTCTGGCAAATGTGCGTTATTAGACCTATGTGTCAGATGTGAAGAACACAAACTGTTATAAATGGCATATTTTGCGAGATTGACTTTTCTTTTCAATAGGTATATGTTACTGACTAAAATCTGGGATTAGGATTGTAGGCTAATTCAATTTTGCCATGGTTTGCTTAGCTAGATGCAGGTAGCCTATAGCCCCAGATAGGCCTACATCTCATTTCAGATAGTAGCCAAGGCAAGATGTGAACTGAAAGATTTAGCAGCATGGTTAGTTCAAATTGACAGACTAAACATGGCCGTTAATAATTGCATAATAACACAAGGCTACAACAACAATACACTGAGGTCATAGGCTATTATTTTTTCATCGGTTTGCCAGCTCCACGTAGGCTAAACTAAGGGGCACAAATATTTACAGTAGCCTACAATGGCATATAAATGAATAGGCTACTTGATGACAACATATGCAGATGTTACATTCTCTACATCTAATATCAGTTTCATCGTGGAACTTTTTCCTATAAAACAGAAGCACAGATCTTTCCATAACTTCCAGTTAAAAATGTCCACTTGTGCAGCGCTCCAGACCCAATAACTGAGTATGTGTAAAACCCTTTGCTTGATCCAGTTTTCCATAAGTAAAGTCGACATTAGAATGCAGTTTAAACCACCTCTGATCGAATGTAACTAATGCGCTTTATTGCTAGTGCGCCTAAAGTAGTTTTCTAGTGGTTTGTAGCTGTTATTTCTTCATACGCATCAGTTCTAGCACGCACTTTGATATGTTTTATTGAAAAATGGTTGGAAATATGTGTGAAGTTATCACAATGTGCGCGCATGCTGCTATGGCTCATTCACTCACGTGACTCTCCACACACACACACACACACACACACGGATTTCCCCACCACTCACTCAGCAACAGCCTGCCTCACTGCCTGTTAGTCAGCAGCGGTAGGTCACAGTGAAATATATATATATAAATATATATCTTATTTATTTATTTTTTTCAAAAGAAATGCCATTGCGGCGGATGTGTAAAATATAAGTAGCCCAAAAACCCGCGACCAATACATTTCCACCCGCGACATCGTATTGAAAGTAGCAACATTTCTGGAAACCGGCTGACATGGCAATCTTGCTTTTCGGAGCTCTGCTCGTCCGGATGGAACGCACCTACACAATCAAGGATTAGCTGCCGATTACCGATCAATCGAACTAAGAGCGGAAGTCGGAGAATGCACGATGACAAGAAGCTAGCTTGATATTAAAGAAACAAAAGCCCAAATTACCTAGCGCATAAGTGTTTAAATATCTGTTCATCCAAAAGAGGGGATTAGACATTTGAAGAAAAAAAGGTAAGCAGAAATAATCAAGCTAGCTAAATTATCTTAAATACTAGCAAAGCCCAAAAGCTGTCTGACTAGCTAGCTAGCTTACTAGTTTTATTTTATAGCAACTAGGAAGCTAATATACATCTTTCAGTTTTATTTGTTGTCACTCATAAGATGTGATGTCACTTAGATGTTCTGGCAGAAGTGTCAGACAACTTACTAGTTAGGTATCAGAGTAGCAACTTGACCAGTGTGCTACCAGTATTAGCTACGTAAACCTAGCTAGCTAACGTTATGTGTGAACATCATACAAAGCTCTATGGTATGTGAACACACAAGCTAGGTCTGAACCATTGACTTAAATAAATAATAGTTTGCGCGTTGTTCAGCCCATATATCTACTGAGAAGTGTAACAACTTTGTGCATGTTTCTGTGAACTAACTATTTGTTTGTGTTGACTTCAGCTGGATTTTGTCTTTGAGGAGCTAATAATGCTGCTATATGTTGACATAGAGGATGGACCCAACACTAACATTGTGTTGCCTTCAGGTATATTGTTGTCTTTCTGTAGCTAGCGTATAACGTTGTAATGTTGTGTTGTATCAGGATGGACCCAGCCTTGTTGAGAGAGCGGGAGCTCTTTAAGAAGAGGGCTCTCTCTCAGCCCACGGTTGAGAAGAGACCTGCAGCCTCCGAGTCAGGTGGTTCCAAGAAGAAGAAGTCCAAAGCTGACAAAGAGGCCTCCGGGTCCAAACATGGCGCAGGTAAGACCAGGCGTGTATTAATTACGCCGATCCTGTTGCAAAACATTTAGTCTGTTGCGAAAGGTTTCCATTTACTCCAAATAGAAAACATTTTTCAAAGAAAAATAGTTTAAATTGGACAAATGAAGGTAGGTCCCTCCCTGTTTCGTTTGTCCGGTTTGCTTCCATTTTGTTCTTAAGTGGTAAACTGTTTCCGCTGCAAGAATGAATACACCCCAGAAGGGCTCTACAACCTGGGCTGTATTCATTAGTATAAATTGTAGTTAAAGGTTTTGCAACAGAAAAACGAAAACAAGCACTTCTTATTGGACAAATTTAGGTGTGTCCCTTCCTCCCCCATTTCAGCCTTTTTACTTCCGTCTGGTTTCTACTAGTGAGTACACACCTTTTTATATTTGGGTCATGTTCATTAGCCACCAGATGGAACAAATCTGACTGAAACGGGGAGAGATTACCTAAATTTACCTGTCAAATAAGAAACGCTTGTTTTCGTTTTCCGTTGTAAAACATACAGTCTTGAAATCTATTATACTGCTGGTTGTGTGTCACATCTGTAGCCTGGGTACCTGCTTGCTTCTACATTCTACAATGAAAGTGTTATTTTCTACAAACATGTTTAAATGGCTTGTTTAGTTTTTCTTCGTTGACCACAAACACTCGTTGTACACTTTAATAAGCTTCATTTCAACATCAGTCAGTACTTTTGAAGTGAGACCACGCAGTTTGTTTTTCTTACGTGATAATTGTTTATTCATCATCATCATCATCATTTTAGGCAAGTGAAATAATACCTTGTGCTCAATGCAAGTAGGCTATTTTATTTCCATCGGTGTGTGTACAGGTGCCCCCCTTCAAGAGAGAGTAGTATCATGGCCACTTGGCTGTGGTTTAAAATATGTTGGTGACATTAGCACAGGCCACATGTTGATTACATCATTACTACACAGCAAGTTGTGAACAGTTTTTGTCAAATGGATGAGATCTTCACACCAAAGGCAGTCAAAGCACTAGGGCATTGAATAAAAACAATCTGTAAATTACATTAAAATGTGGGACTTCTTCTGTGGTAGCTGGATCTTTTGTTGACATTTTTAAAGTAACTGTCCAGTGAAAACAGAATATTAACTTTGAAAGTGAGCTTAACTCATAATGTTTTTGATTAATTCCCATAATCGTATTTGTGGTCAAATCATAAATTGGAGGGAAAAAAACACTTCAAAACCCCCCACCTCAAACTTGGATCTCAAACAGACCATTTAAAAAAACGCTTGTTATTTCCTCATATGGGATGAGGTCATCATCCTGAGCAGGATGAGATGGCCAATCAGCGGTCTGCTCCATTAATATTTTTAATAACCAGTACACGCCCACACCATTCCAACACAGAAAAGCTGCTTTTTAACATAATTACTATTTTTTGTAAAGGAAAACTTTCATAGAAATCTGGAAACACTACGACAGTTACTTTAATTTTTGGTCATCTTGGTCGTTGACTTTGGGTGACTTCCTTGCTCTGTAGGGTCCTAGAGGGTTGCCTATCATTGTAAATCTCCTCTGTGTCTTTAGCTGTCTCGAATGGTATGTCTTGTACTTACAATGTGGTGATGGATGAAGATGCAGGCTAGGCTAAACATCCGTCGAATAATAGACTTGTCAAAACCTCTGGACTTGGCAAAGGAGAGCTCTTCTTCTCTCCTGCCTTCCCTGCTGACGTGCTTTGAATAGAAAACACCACCATTCCACACACACACACAATCTCACACATACGAAGGTGCAGTCTCATTATTCTCCAACTGTGAGCACACAGCACAGTCAGTTTCGGGTTCAGATTCAGGGTCAACGGTCATGACCTAACTTCCTGCTTGTCACTGTGGCAACGACCCCTTAACCCCTTTACACCACCTCGGTTTGTGACCCCGTGGGACTGCGAATCTTCTCCACCATGTTCTGGAAGGGTCCTTCCTCCTCCATCAGGTCACGATGGGTCTTCCCCTGGATGAGAAGGAAAACCGTAGTTTAGATGTAGACCTGTTATTGTACGATGTTGACAGCATGGAGGCCTGTCACCTTCATAACCGTAGTTTAGATGTAGACCTGTTATTGTACGATGTTGACAGCATGGAGGCCTGTCACCTTCATAACCGTAGTTTAGATGTAGACCTGTTATTATACGATGGAGGCCTGTCACCTTCATAACCGTAGTTTAGATGTAGACCTGTTATTGTACGATGTTGACAGCATGGAGGCCTGTCACCTTCATAACCGTAGTTTAGATGTAGACCTGTTATTATACGATGGAGGCCTGTCACCTTCATAACCGTAGTTTAGATGTAGACCTGTTATTGTACGATGTTGACAGCATGGAGGCCTGTCACCTTCATAACCGTAGTTTAGATGTAGACCTGTTATTGTACGATGTTGACAGCATGGAGGCCTGTCACCTTCATAACCGTAGTTTAGATGTAGATCTGTTATTGTACGATGTTGACAGCATGGAGGCCTGTCACCTTCATAACCGTAGTTTAGATGTAGACCTGTTATTGTACGATGGAGACCTGTCACCTTCATAACCGTAGTTATAGATATAGATCTGTTATTGTACGATGTTGACAGCATGGAGGCCTGTCACCTTCATACCAACACTGGTACAAGGTAGTGTACACATGATGGGTCTTCCTCTGGGTGCAGAACAACACGTTCAGACCAATGTTACAGCATGAAAACAATAGAGAAAGGTGTTTAGGTTAGATCCAGGTTATACAATGTGTTTAGGTTAGATCCAGGTTATACTATGGGTTTAGGTTAGATCCAGGTTATACTATGGGTTTAGGTTAGATCCAGGTTATACAATGTGTTTAGGTTAGATCCAGGTTATACAATGTGTTTAGGTTAGATCCAGGTTATACTATGGGTTTAGGTTAGATCCAGGTTATACAATGGGTTTAGGTTAGATCCAGGTTATACAATGGGTTTAGGTTAGATCCAGGTTATACTATGGGTTTAGGTTAGATCCAGGTTGTACAATGGGTTTAGGTTAGATCCAGGTTATTGCTTTCATATGAACAATGGCACAGGACATGGGCGTGCCCGCTGGTGATTGGTTGGTAAAGATGCTGTTCCACACTCACACATGCTGGAAAGGTTGTTTGAAACAGAAACAAGGTTGACTAGAAAAATAGCCACTATATCAACATGACAGCTTCAATTTAGTGCTGGTCTTTATGTCAGCCCTTTAAAAACTATACTGACAGAGTGGTCTATGTCCCAGAGCTCCTCTTACCTTGGCACAGCAGAATTACACTTCAGCAAATTATACAAACAAGCCTGGTCTCACCCTGGAACAGCTGAATGGACAGTATAGTAACAGGCCCAGTCTAACCCTGGAACAGCTGAATGGACAGTATAGTAACAGGCCCAGTCTAACCCTGGAACAGCTGAATGGACAGTATAGTAACAGGCCCAGTCTAACCCTGGAACAGCTGAATGAACAGTATAGTAACAGGCCCAGTCTAACCCTGGAACAGTATAGTAACAGTATAGTAACAGGCCCAGTCTAACCCTGGAACAGCTGAATGAACAGTATAGTAACAGGCCCAGTCTAACCCTGGAACAGTATAGTAACAGTATAGAAACAGGCCCAGTCTAACCCTGGAACAGCTGAATGAACAGTATAGTAACAGGCCCAGTCTGACCCTGGAACAGTATAGTAACAGTATAGTAACAGGCCCAGTCTAACCCTGGAACAGTATAGTAACAGTATAGTAACAGGCCCAGTCTAACCCTGGAACAGTATAGTAACAGTATAGTAACAGGCCCAGTCTAACCCTGGAACAGCTGAATGAACAGTATAGTAACAGGCCCAGTCTGACCCTGGAACAGCTGAATGGACAGTATAGTAACAGGCCCAGTCTAACCCTGGAACAGCTGAATGAACAGTATAGTAACAGGCCCAGTCTAACCCTGGA